>NC_090292.1:47018294-47333102 GCF_037392515.1 Haliotis asinina | reverse complement strand
CAAAAGCAACCTTAAACTTCTTGATCCTGTCCACCATCAAGGCTTAAGACTTTGTCTTGGGTCTTTCAGAACTTCACCTATTGATAGTCTGTACGTTGAGGCCGATGTACCATCTCTTACACAACGTCGTATAAAATAGTCTTTACAATACATTACTAAATTATGTTCTAATGAATCTAACCCTGCGTATAACTGTGTGTTCAATCCCCTTTATGAGGATTTGTATAACAAAAAGGCTTCTCTTGTTCCACGTCTTGGGCACAGAATGAAGCCATTTTTAAATGATGTTAATGTTAGGTCCACTTGTGGCCTAACCAATTGCCAAGGAGGAGAAGAAAGAAGACGGGAAGACGATATACTTTCCAGCTCAATGCCGGCAGAAGAAATAAATGATGGAGCCATAATCGAGTTTCGAACGTACGAGTGATCGATATAAGTGTAAGAGGGTTGCTTGATCCCCTCCCCACTTGGAGTTGGAAACAACTTTCAACAAGTCAAGCGCTTTCAGGCATTTAGTTTTAAGGGGCTTGATATGAGGCAGAAATGTTAAACGTGAGTCAAAGATTAGGCCCAAGAACTTGGCCTCCTTTACAACTTTGATGGGAGTGCCATCTAGAGATAGTTCAGGGTCCTTATGTGGTTTATATTATATAAGACAAAATACTGCCTTGTGGAACACCCTGATCCTGATTGTAATGATCAGACAGGGTAGAACCCACTCGAACTTGAAACTGTCTGTCATTTAAAAAGTTGGCTATAAATTAAGGTAAACGACCTCGCAAGCCGAAGTCATGTAAGTCTCTTAAAATACCATATTTCCAGGTTGTGTCATATGCTTTTTCGAGATCAAAAATGATAGACACAGCATGTTGTTTATTAATTAGTGCATTTTTAACAAATGATTCTAAACGCACTAAGTGATCGACAGTACTTCTGTTTTTCCGGAAACCACACTGTATATCAGTTATAAGGTTATTTGTTTCCAAGTACCAAACAAGTCGATTATTTATCATGCGTTCCATGGTCTTGCTAGTTTACGAAATCGGCCGATAATTGGATGGATAGGTATGATCACGTCCAGGTTTAGGTATTGGTACTACTATGGCGTCACGCCATGATGGAGGAAAGTTACCCGATGTCCAAATATCATCAAAAATATTTAGGAGAGTTTCTAGGCAGGATTCTGGTATGTGCTTCAGGAGTTGATAATGTATGTTATCATCTCCTGTAGCAGTATCATGAGCTTGATCAAGAGCAGTATGGAGTTCATGAATAGAAAACGTTTCATTATAATCTTCCCCATTATCAGAATTGAAATTAATGGTTTTCTTTTCTTCTTGTTTTTGATATTGCTGAAATTTTGGTACATAATTTAAAGAGGAAGAATGTTTAGAAAGGGTTTCACCTAGTTTATTAGCAATATCTGATTTATCAGTAAGCAATTGATCTCCATGTTTAAGATGATGGACAGTAGATTTAGTACCTTTACCTTTGATTTTCTGGACCATGTTCCATACCTTGGACATGGGTGTCCTAGAATTTATTTTAGATACATAATTTTGCCAAGATTGGCGTCTATTTTGTTTAAAAGTACGCCGTGCTTTAGCATTTAAAATTTTTAATTTATTTAAATTGTGCACCATGGGATGGCGACGGAAATAATGTTCTGCCTTTTTCCTTGCCTTCCTAGCTTGTTTGCACTCATCGTTGAACCATGGTTTTCTTATGTGTGGAACTGCAGAGGACTTTGGTATACATTCATCAGCTATAGATTTTAGTTCATCAGAAAACCTTTTGATAGCGTCAGGAACATCAATAAAATATTCAGGTTGAAGCCTGGCAGCACACAACGTTTCATATAAAGGCCAGTCAGCCTTTTTAAAATTCCATCTTGATGATGGAGGGATATCAGATGGAGTTACAGATTTCAGTATAGTAGGAAAATGATCACTTCCACAGAGGTCATTGTGGACTGACCATTCGAATTCATTTAGTAAGTTGGAGTCAGTTAATGACAAATCAAGAGCTGTATATGTTCCTGTGCCAGGATGTAAATATGTATTGGTACCATCATTATATATGCATAAATTATTATTTGAAATGAAATCCTCCAGAAGCTGACCTTTAGTGTTCGTGATTACACCACCCCAAAGTGGGTTGTGTCCATTTAAATCACCCATGAGTATACATGGTTTGGGTAATTGATCGTAGAGTGTTTTTAGATCAGCCTGCATAAGAGTTGATGAAGGCGGAATGTACAATGAACATAAAGTAAGCGTAATGTTCAAAGTCATTCGCACTGCAACGGCTTGAAGATTAGTTTTGAGTTTTACAGGACTGTGAATAACATCATGTCTTACAATGATTGAAGATCCCCCAGTGGCTCTATCACCAGGTTGGGAAAAGTGATGATATGCATTATATTGACGTAAGTTAAAAATATTTGTCTGCTTTAGATACGTTTCTTGCAAGCAGAATGCTGATGGTGTACAGTCTTGGACTAATAGGTGAAGTTCATTAAGATTAGTCGTTAGGCCCCTGCAATTCCATTGAATAATATATGAAGAAACTATTTCTTTGGGGGATTTATTGGGGATCTACCCCTTGATTTCCTAGAGGGCGACAAGCTATGTGCCCTACTTTGGATGTTTTCGGACACATCCATGTCTTCTAAGGATCCAAACTTATTAAAAAGTTTGATGGTGTCATTTGAACCTTTGAAAGTTCTGCTACTTTGACATTTTTGTATGTCATTTTTGGTTTTGATTTTATTTTTGGTAATAACTTTCCCATTATCTGTTGATTGAGGCTTAGGCATAGGCTGTGATGATGAGGACGATTGTTCTTGAGAAGATGACCGTGACTGCAATGGAGCAAGTGTTTTTGGAAGTGATTTAGCGGTCTGGGTCGACTGGTTGGGTGTGTATATTTCAGGTTTCTCTGTATCCACCCATGTCAGATCAGTCTGGCACTCCATTGACGAAGTGGATACAGTTGCTTTGTGACTGGCGGCAGAGGGTATTCTCGTAACTGAGGCATAAGAAGTGGTCTGGTCCGTCGGGGAAAGAACAAGTTTCTTGGCATCAGCAAAACTAGCATTTTGCGTGAACTTAATTTTGTTTATTACCATTTGTTGAATCCAGATGGGACATTGTTTCGAGAAAGATGAATGTATCCCAGAGCAGTTTGCACATTTTTAATGTTGTTATTGCAATCCTCAGTAACATGAGTTTTCTCACTGCAATGAGCGCATGTTACCGAGTTAGTACATGTAGTGACACCGTGTCCATACTTTTGACATTTGAAACATCTCAGTGGATTGGGAATATAGGTATCAACACTGAGATTGCAATATCCTGCTCTAACTGATTTTGGAATGGTTGGTGAAGAAAAATGGAAAAGATAAGTATTAGTAGGTTTTGTTTCAGAGTTTATTCGTGTTGTAAATCTTTTGACAAAAATCATTCCTTGCTCTTTCATTTCTGCCGCTATATCAAGTTCTGACATATCAGAAAACAGTCGATCTCTGTCTCTGACAATCCCTTTGCTCGTATTCAGAGTCCTGTGAGGGGAAATTGAGACCGGAACTCCAACGAAAAACTCGGTAGACATTAGGTTGATGGATTGTTGTTTCCGATTACACTCTATAAGGAGAGAGCCTGAACGTAATCGCC
The DNA here is from genome assembly GCF_037392515.1 of Haliotis asinina. Lineage (NCBI taxonomy): Eukaryota > Metazoa > Mollusca > Gastropoda > Lepetellida > Haliotidae > Haliotis > Haliotis asinina. The sequence goes on along the minus strand of NC_090292.1, from coordinate 47,329,428 downwards.
TGACATTTCTGACCTCACCTGCAATACCATGTATACCTTTTGATACTGCAAAAGCATTTAATTTAATAGGTGATTTGTCAAGAGTTTCCATAACGAGAAATTGTGGCCAATATTCGATTGAGCTGGACGGTCGAGGTTCATCATCATCATCATAGTCAAGGTGACGTTTGTTTCTTTTTAGGGGGGGTGTGTAAGCCATGGGTAATTTAGTATGGTTCATCATCTGAGCTCCCCACCCACCACGGAGTATCACAAGGACAATGCTAAAAACAAGTGGGCCTCCGACTTGCAGCACCAAGGATACTCAGATGATATACTCTAGCGGAAGAATTATAAATAACTAATCCACCAGATTGGCCCATGAGCCACCGCCTTCTGGCATAAGACTCTAGGCAAAGTTTAAATACACATTAACACTTTTCCAATTCCAAATCATTGCACTGTAATAATAAGTCCAAGTCCGAAATCAAACAATTCCAAATACGATTTGTGCATTGACATGTAAACAGTCCATACACAGGGCTTGGCATGACCAGCCGATTGGTTGAACCGGGCCCATTCAACCTCCCGTCTAGGTGAAGTGAGGGTCGAAGGGGTGTGTTGAGCAAAGGGAACGCGGTCAGAGGTCCCCAGTGCTCTCAACCCCCAGACTCCCGTCCTCCACCGACACAGGGCCGCAACCCACGGCAAACGGGTTGGTGGACCAAATATCCCCCCGGGTCCACTACGGGGGTGTCGGCGAGCTCTTGGCATTACCCAGCACCCACCACGAGGAGGTGGCTCGCCACGGGTGCCTCAAGGCAGTAAAACCCCAAGGCACCCCTGAAGAGCAACCTCCTCGTGGTGGGTGTTGGGTAACACCAATGGCTCTTCAACCCTGTCTGAACCAGGGGTCAAATAGGTTCACAGTGTTCCTGTATCAACAGAAGAATTGAGTCTGGTAGTTGAAGATGGCAGAACCAGCAATAGCATTCAGTAGTCCAACACACCACTTCGACCTAACTTTGCCTAGACGGGTGGTAGAAGAGGCTCGATTCTACCACTTGGATTGTCACGCCGTGCCCTGTGCATGGGATGTTTATAGTAGATTTAGAATGACATAACATTTCACGAAACAGATCAGCTGTGCAGACCCATGCACAGATGGTGGTGGCTAATGGCCCTATCTGGTAATGACGACGTGCGATTACTGTATGTCTCCATTTGATGGTCACAGACAGAACCATCTCACCTTTGATCTGTTAGGCAGCTACAGCTTTTCGTGTCAACATTGCTTCAGTATAACACCCCTTTGTCTCTGGTCGTTGCAGCTTGGAGATCCACTGCAATATGACCTGACTACTGGCCAGACGTTCTGATCACTGAAGCTTGTGACAAGTATCCTGTGTAAATGAACCCTTTTGCAATCTCCAAAGTTATCACTGCTATCAGTGGAGAGGTTGCCAATGTCACTAAGCTCTAACCCAGCTCACTTCTGATAGAATGCACTTGCAGACAAAAACCATTAAATCTGCTCAAAATACGAGAATTTGTCAATATCAAGGTTTCTGCCTCAGCGCACAAAACATTTAACTCTTGTAGAGGCATCGTACGGGACAGAACCAGATGCCTGTGTGGCATGACTGAAGAACAAATTGTTCGGGATCTCTCTCAGCAGTCTGTTACAGCAGTTCACTTTTAGGAAGGACGGTGTTGTTCAATCAACAAACACCTATCTCCTTACGTTCGAGCGAGCACGAGCTGGTTATTTCAGCATTGGTGTGGAGGTGTACGTCCCCTATCCACAACAGTGCCACATCCCCCAAAAGTTTGGACATGGCTCCAAGTCTTGTCATTGCATGAGGGCAATAACTGTACTCAGGAAATAAAGTGCTCAAACTGCAGCGGTGACCATATGGCTTCTTGCAAGTCTTGTCCAGTGTGGTAACGTGAATCCGAGATTATAAATGCCATGCACAAAGAAAATATCTCCGTTCATGAAGCAAATAAGAAGGGTGCAAGTTTAACTGTGACCCCTCCAACTATCTAATGCACTTTTGCTGTCTTCCGTCCTTCTGTCACTACTACAACTATTTCGTGCCAAATCGATCTGACATGGCTCACCTCTTCTCAGCCCATCTCGGCCGATTTATATCCAGAAACAATAATCAAAACCTCTGAATCACAAACAGAGCCAACGTCAAAGCCTGACACAGAAAGAAACAAAGAAAATAAACAGAAGAAAACTACAGAAACTACGGCAGCCTGAGCAACTGCCAAACCCCGTCGTGGTCAATAACTCCTTTGGAACTCTGGATTTGGAGGTCACTCCATCTTCACCTGACACCTGTAGGAAGACTTTAAACGCTCTCACACGGTCACGTGACATACCACCTGTGGAAGCACCATGAATCCACAAAACATGATTCAGTGCATTTGGAGGGGACTTAACTCATTAAGCCCGAGAGCCACTTCACTGCTCAACACCTGGAGGTTTAAGCGTTTCAGCACACAGTGTTTCATATAAAGTCCAGTTAGCCTTTTTAAAATTCCGCCTTGATGATGGAGGAACATCAGATGGAGTTATTGATTTTAGTATAGTAGGAAAATGGTCACTTCCACACAGGTCATTGTGGACTGACTATTCAAATTCATTTAGTAGCTCTGAAAATATGTCTTAGAACCGTCATTATATAAGCGTAAATCGTTATCTGAACAGAACTCTTCTAGTAGTTTACCTTTATTATTCGTAGTTGTACCACCACAGAATGAGTTATGGCCTTTCAAATCTCCCATAATAATACACGGTTTGGGTAGTTGATCGTATGAGGTTGGAAGGTCAGTCTTCTGAAGAGCTGCAGACGTTGAGACATACAAAGAACATAATGTAAGAGTAACATGTAAAGTGAGTCGGACGGCAACTGTTTGAAGATTAGTAGTGAGTGTAATTGGGCCATGGATAACATTCTGTTTGACTAGGATTGAAGATCCTCCAGTGGCTTTGTCACCCAGAGGTGAGAATCAATTATAAGCATTGAAATGACGAAGCTCAAAAAGATCTGTCTGCTTCATGTAAGTCTCCTGCAGACAGACTGCTGAAGGCGTACAATCCTGGACCAGTAACTGTAACTCGTTATAATGATGCCTTAGTACTCTGCAATTCCACTGTACGATGTTGTGGGAGTAAATTATCTTTCGGGGGATTTATTGGGGACCTACCCCGCACTTTTTTTGGTGGGCGACAAGCTGTGCGCCCTAGAATAGACATTTTCGGACACGTCCATGTCCTTAAGTGATCCATACTTGTTGTAAAGTTTAATCTTATTTTCAGACCCTTTTGAGGCTCTGCCACTTTGTTTTTTTTGTGAAAAAACAGTCATAGATTTACTTTTGCCTTTAATAATTTGTTGTACATTACGACACAACTGAGACTGTGTGCTAGACTGTGATGATGCATTATGATCACGATCTGACTGTTTGACTTTGAGGTGTGCCAGGAAGTGGCTCAGCAGCTTGTGTAGATATTGAGGGTGCAAAGGTCTGTGGGGAATGAGTGTTCACCCACGTCAAATCTGTTTGACAACTTGAAGTTGATGTGGCTGCTTTATTCGTCGCCTGAGATGATGTCTTAGCTTTTGAAGCATACGTTTCTCTTAATTCAGATCTCTGGACAAGCTTCAGAAAAACTAATATTTTAGGTGAATTGAATTTTGTTTATCTCCATCTGCTGCTTCCATATTGGACACTGTTTTGAAAAAGAAGAATGTTCTCCTGACCAGTTAGTACATTTCTAGTAACTACTATCACAATCTTCTGTTGTGTGTGTTTTCTCTCCACAGTGAGCACACACAACAGACAATGTGCAAGTGTTGACGCCATGTCCATACTTTTGGCACTTGAAACATCTCAGTGGATTTGGAATATACGTTTCAACTTTGAGTTGACAGTAACCAGTCTTTATCGATTTAGGAGCTGTCGGAGTAGAGAAGGAGAACAAATAGGTGTTTGTTTGTTGGAGCACATTGTTTTTCTGGGTAGTGAAACGTTTTACATATAGTACACCTTGTTCCTTCATTTCTGGGGCAATATCAATGTCCAGCATATCAGCAAAAAGGCAGTCTCAGTCTCTCAATATGCCTTTGCTGGTGTTAAACGTTCGGTGGACAGAGACTGATACGGGAATGCCGACAAAAGATTTAGGTTACAGTAGGTCAGTTGCCTGTTGTCTCTTACTGCAGTCAATAAGAAGAGAACCTGAACGCAAAATCTAATGTTTTTAACATCTCCTGCTGTGCCTTGTATGCCTTTTGAAATGGCAAAAGGGTTCAGCTTCAAGGGCATCTTGTCAACGGTCTCAAGTACTATGAAACGTGGCCGACAGTCAATAGATGTGGACGGTTTTAGTTCCTTAACTCATTAAGCCCGAGAGCCACTTCACTGCTCAACACCTGGAACCCCGTGCTGATTGTCTGGCTGGCTGTGGCGAGACTAATTATGGCTATTCACGCCTGATATCCCGGGCCACTTTCGGAGATATCAGGAAACAGTCGAGCAATCCTGATTGTTTAATTGTTTAATTGCGTTGTAAAGATATATGTTGAATGAAAGCAGGTGTGAATACATGTCAAATATGTAACACTTTACGTGAATTTATTATACTTTCTCTTGTAGACTTTCGTGGTGTGTAGATATGTATTTTCTCAACACATGTTTGTATTCTTTATATGTAAGACATTCTTAAACAAGTTGTCCTTCCCATATCATTGTGTGAGGTTAAATTGTTCAAACCATCTATGTCAGTGGCAGTAAAAAAGAATTTATGCACATGCCTAATAATCTTCTGTGAAAGAGGCGTTTTCGCTGATACATTGCTAGTGTACACTGAATATTTCAAGGAAAGTAGTATTGAGCTAGTCTGTGAATAACATATAACAGATTCACGGTTTCTCACTTTGGTTCATCTAGATTTAATGCAGCAAATATACGTTATCATACGAACATACATGTATACATATTGTATACTGCTATTCCTTGCACATATATTAGACAAAGGAAGGGTCATGGGATGGGACGTCATTAGATGTTCCCGAATAGGACGTTTTGTATATCAGCTGTTCAATATGCTGGCTGATTTGTTACCTGTGATCAATCGCATCGTGAGATACCTGTCTCAGAGGAAATGACAGGTGATGGGGCATGAGGTAAATTTCTGAAGAGCACGTTTGGTCACTAGAGAGCTTGGATACAGATTGATTATTGACCAGATCGTTGACCAATGGATATGCTAGATTTCGGCTTTATGAACTCTAGGTATCATGAAAAAGCTTGTGGGTATGCCTGTATTTATTTTGAATGCAAACGAGGTTCAGTAGTTTGATAATGGGCGTAACTCCATAAAACAGGTTGTCCAATGATAATACAACGCATTAGTTTGTTTTACACTTGTCACAGGACAAAACGTTGCCTGGACATGCATTCTGCCACAGGCTGTTATTTCGAGGTTAAAAAATGAGTTCAAATATCTCATTAAGGTTTTCTGATTGAATAATTATACGCATAGGTATCAGTTCCGTAACTGATATATCCTCCTCCTTTTATTGATGGTGGATCTGATAGACGTGATAATTACACTTGATAAGATAATTACAGAGGTCAAATACAAACGTTTCTTACACAGTGCTTATCCAAATTGTATTGGCAAATCACATTTCAAATCACCATGAAACTTTCGCTGCAAGAGTTATCACCTTCTAGTCTATTATGTATTATCATCAACTTTAGAATCATGAAAAATCAATAGTCGCAACTGGGTTAGGTCTAAATTAGTAACTTGGTTTAGTTCAAATGGGTGTAATACAGTATTGCTATTTATGTCTATGATTCATTATATAAACTATTACAACGAATGAATGAATGATTTGATTTCGAAGAAAGTTTGTAACCCTGTTACCGTTAATTCAATCAATGTGCAAAAGTAGTATTTTAGTATTCACTCCCAATGACGATTAACAAACACTTAGCTCCTGTAACAACATCTCAGAATCCCCTTTCTCGCATGTGTTCACTTACCTGTATAAGCCCATGATATTGCTAGCAATTGATATCAAAACACATTAATAGTTCTTCTGATTAACTAAGAAAGTAACCTCTCTGGTGAGAAAAGCTAATCTTTGATCATTACTGCTAAACTGATTGAAATAATAGGTAGAGTACGAATTTAAAATGAAAAACGCACATGTGAGTCTCTAGCTGAATGAGCAGTGCTTTCTCCTGACGACTATGTGCGGTTCTCGTTGAATACGAGGTGCTTTTTATTACCGCTCTCGCTGTGAGAAGCTAATTAATTCGCCGCACATGCGCGTCTCTCGGCCTTAATGAGTTAAGAACAATTTTAATGAATTGCAGTTATTGATCCAAGACTTTAGACCACTGTGTTTTGTCTCCAAGAAACCTATAGAAAAAGAACGGATAAATTTGACATACACCAGTACAGTTCCCAGCAGTATTCGTCTCCTCCCGGTGTCAAAGCTGCAGGAGGCACTTCTATCCTGGTCAGACAGGGCATCCTCCACAGCCCTGTTCCAATAAACAGCATCCTACAAATTGTCGCTATGTGCATCACTCTGGACTCCCTGTTTCAGTGTCAGTCCAGAGGTCACTCTATAGATAAACTGTTTTAGGGATAATTACTAGTTTTACATTCTTTTCTGTGATACTCTAGTTGTTTTACTGTCTTTTTTCGACAGGTTTTTATATATAATAGACATATATTCCATTCCAGTGTTATGTTCTCCTCACGATATGGCTGAAATATTGCCGATGTGACGCTAAATATTAACTCACTCACACTCACTCAGCCATCCTGAAAGTGGCTTTGCCTCTGTTTGAATCCGGTGAGTCATAATTTCTACATATTTTCTAACAATGGGTTTGATACTAGTATCAAGTGTGACAGGAAACGGATGACAGAAACGTGACTGATGTAGTCAGTAATATGCTCTCGTTTATTGCTAGTGTTAATTTGTTTCACAACTGTGAGGGTAAATTTCGAAATTGTTCAACGGTTTCGGTGTATTATGATGAGTGGACAGAAAACCTCGATGTTGAGCACTTAATGTGTGTTCGACATTGTTCAATGTTGTTCTTATGCTGTGGACAAGGGACATAACTCAAATTGTTAAACAACTAAATTTCTCGGCTTGTCTACATTGTTAGGTGCCTTACGTGTGAAGACCTTTACACCCCATGCAGTGTCCTTTCCGTGGCTTTGGATGATGAAGTTTCCATTATTCCCACCATCCCCACTTTAGCCACTGTAGCAAGCCTCTGTGTACATATTGGCCATACATCAGCTGTTTCCGTCTCTGTCTGAAACGTTGGGTTGAGACTTTTGTAGCAGACGTTGACGGTACTAATTCCATATTGTCGTCAAAATCTGTAATTTATCGATGACTTACAGGAATATATCACACTAGAGTACTGGAACATAACACACAACAGTACCGGAATATAACACACCAGAGTACTGAAATGCAACACACCACAGTACTGGAATAGAGCACACTACAGAACTGTAACATAACGCCTAATACTACAGGAATATAACACACTACAGTACTACAGTATATCATACTACTGTACTTATGAATATACCACATAAAAACACTGAAATGTATCACACCACAGTGCTGGAATACAACACAGTGCTAGACTATAACACACTACAGTACTGGAATATAAAACTACTGTAATGGAATATAGGATAACATAGTGCTACAATATACCACATCACAGTCCTGGAATATACAACATCACAGTACTTAAATATACCACACTACAGAACTGAAACATACCCCACCAGAGTACGGGACTAACACATACCAGCGTACTTGCAAACATATCACACCCTAGGTTAGAATATACCACAGGATACCACACTATAGTGCTGGAATATAACACACTACTGAACTGGACTGTATCATACTACAGTACAGGAGATTGCGTGCCAAAGTCCTAGAGATAACACATTACTGTAGAGGGATTTAATGTGCCGCTGTCTGGATGAAAACACGCCGGTGTTCTGGAATATACCACACCACAGTTCTGGAAGAATTGGACTGGTAGAAAACAGGCGACTATACTGAAAGAACACACACCAAAGTAGTTGAAGTGCAGTACGGGAAAATAACACACCATTGTACTGGAATATAACACACCACTGTACTAGGGACGATACAGCAAATTGTACTGGAAGATAATACACCACTGTATTAGGGATAATACAACATTATACTGGAAGATAACACACCATTGTACTGGAAAATAACACACCATTGTACTCGCGATATCACTGAAACGTATTAGAGATAACACCACACGTAACACACGCCTCTACTTGAGAAGTAAAGTCAGTACTGGAAGACAACGCGCCTCTGTACTGTAATAAAACGTGCCACTGTAATGGAAGATAACACAGCATTGTACTGGTATATAACATACGAGTGTACTGGACGATAAAGCGGCACTCTGCTGGGAGATATACTACCGACAGAAAATAAGGGAACCAAGAAATTGAATGTACATAACTTTGACTGTGACAGGGTCTGTTACCGTGGCGTATCTCCCAAACGCAACATCCAATGACAATGGAATTTCGCATAATGCATGCCCAGCACGTGCTACACGTGCATACAAAAGTTAACTCCTGTAAATGTACTGAAGAGTGAGTGAGTGAGTGAGTGAGTTTAGTTTTACGCCGCACTCAGCAATATTACAGCTATATGGCGGCGGTCTGTAAATAATCGAGTCTGGACCATACAATCCAGTGATCAACAACATGAGCATCGATCTGCGCAATTGGGAACCGATGACACGCGTCAACCAAGTCAGCGAGCCTGACCACCCGATCCCGTTAGTCGCCTCTTACGACAAGCTGAGTCGCCTTTTATGGCAAGCATGGGTTGCTGAAGGCCTATTCTACCCCGGGACCTTCACGGGTCTGTACTGAAGAAGTCGCAATCACTAATGCAATAGAGATTGACACTTACTGACAGAAATGCCTCCGAGGCAGTATCTCGGTGAAGCAACAAAATGGAGAATTGTGGGGATGATAGAGGGGGGACATCATTATGTGAAGTTGCCCGGCAGATGGGTAAATCAAAAAGTGAAATTTCACGCCTGTGGGATAAGTACCGTCAAACGGGTGGGGTTGCAACGAGACCTGGGCGTGGTTGACCAAAATCAACGACACCACGACAGGATCGTCTCATTACGTTAATTGCTCTACGCGATAGGTTTAGATCGGCCCCTGCCATCAATAGAGAATTTCGCACACTCACTGGAAGACGCATTTCAGCCTCAACCGTTAAAAACCGACTCTATCAAGCTCGTCTGAAAGCAAGACGGCCTTTTAAGGGTGTCACCCTTTCAGCTCACCATAAGCGCCAAAGATTGGGATGGGCTAGGCAGCATCAGGGACGGGCTATGCGCCACTGGCGTTACACCATGTTCTCTGATGCATCAAGGTTTTGCCTACGATTCACAAATGGCAGAAAACGTTGTTGGCTTCGGAGCGGGGAGCGAAATGCCAGAGCAGCAATTCTTGACCATGATCGATATGGAGGTGGTAGTGTCATGGTTTGGGGTAGGATTACACATGACAGACGATCAGATTTGGTCATCATTAACGGAGCCATGACTGGTCAGCGATACGTTGACCAAATATTGCGTCCTGTTGTGGCTCCATTGGCTAGAGTTATCGGCCGAAATTTTGTATTCCAAGATGATAATGCCAGACCACATCGGGCCCGAATTGTCTCCGCTTATCTCCGACAAGAAGACATTGGACTGGCCCTCTAAGTCCCCAGACCTGTCCCCAATTGAACATCTCTGGGACGTTCTTAGTCGAAGGGTGTACGCCAGGGACCCAGGACTCTCCAACCTGGCCCAGCTTGGTGCAGCTCTCCAAGAGGAATGGCGGGCAATACCACGGGCAACCATCCGCAAATTGATTAACAGCATGCCATCAAGGTGCCGTGAATGTGTTGCCCAACATGGTGAACACACCAGATATTGAACTTGACTCCTAAAACTGATTTAGTGGATAGTTAAAGCAGTTTCAAATTCGCTATTATTTCATTAGTTCCCTTATTTCTTGTCGGTAGTAACATGCGACGGTACTGAAACAAGACACACCCGATTACTTGAAAAAAGAAGATAAAACATCACTGTACTGTAGATAACATACCACTGTACTGGAAGATAACTCACCGATGTATTGGCGATAACATACCACAGTATGGGAGATAACACATCACTTTTTATGAAGACAATAACACCACCCTACTGGACGAAACCACTGTATTGGTGATAGCTCACCACAGCATTGGAAGATTACACATCACTGTACTAGTGAAAACGCACCACGGTAATGGAAGATAACGTGACACTACACTGGGAGATAACGTGACACTACACTGGGAGATAACGTGCCACTGGACTAGATGATAGCACATGACTATACTGGAAGATTACACACCACTGCACTGAACTATAACTCACCACAGCACTGGAGATAACACACCACACTAATGAAATGTTACGCACCACAACACTGAAGATCATTTTGTTTTCAGTAAACTGTTTATGTAACCCGACAGACTGGGTGATTGCTTTATTTGATGGTTGCAATTGGTTTGGTTACCCCAATAATAACAGTGACGGAGAGGTAATGTAGAGTACCATGCATGTAACCAACCGAGTGACAGAGCGGTTTACATCCCATATATCATTGTGTATGTGTGAGTCTGTGTGAGAGTTATTGAGTATGCGTGTGCTTGTGTGTGCCAACGAGAAAGAGTGTGTGTGTGTGTGTGTGTGTGTGATAGGGTGAGTGTGAGTGAGACTATGCGTGTGTGCGTGCGTGTTCCAAACCTCGCCAAAATGAGTAAATGCGATACCAGGCAACATTGTGATTGCCATCGATTGGCACATAGGACCACCCCGGATGTGTCAGTTTCATTGCGTCTGTCAGTGTGTATATGTGTCCATATATTTGTATGTGCATGTGTATGTGTATATGCCAGTGCCATTGTATATGCTTTTATTATTGTTTATCTTATCTCTTAGGTACAAAACCATGACATCAAACAAGCATTCCCCTACATACAGAGTGTGGCAAATATATTTCCACAAATGGCATTGTAGGCGAATGGGTCGGTAGTACATTAGGCTCAATCCAACTACTGGTGTCAATCAGACTACAATCCTACAATTTTGGCAATATTTGGTAAACGAACCTTCGAAACAGCTGAACGTTTCTTTAACTTTTATCAGAGAAAAAAATACGTTACCTGGCAACTCCTTTCAATGTATAAGAAATTACCAACCACATTCATATTGAGTCATATTATGCTCTAATAGCTAGATCAGTTGCACTGAACGTCTCTTCTTTCAAAGAAAAAAAAACACGCACTGAATGATAAACTATGTCCCTGTGGAAATAGATGTGAACGTGTTCATTTGAAACGACTTTGCTCTGTTCTCTGTAAATATTTAAGTATGCCGAAATATGAGGATTTATGTAATACGAAATCTTCCCTATTTCTTGACGCCCTGGACAAGTTCAGGGTCGTATCATGGATGGGTCTTGGAGTCAAAGTCAGAGGAATGTCGGAGATGATAGTATAAGCACCGAGCTATGCCATTATGTCTTTTAAGGTAAGCTGTTTGTGCCAAGAAAGGACGTCCACTGACAAGGTGATGGACAGCCACTGTAAATTCATTGCAAAAACGACATTTGATATTGATGAGTGAGTTAATATTTAACGTCATATCGACAATATATCAGCAATATCATGATGAGAACATTTAGCAATGAAAAAGACTAAATGTATATGATAAAACCTGTCGACAAAGGGCAGTAAAACAACTAGAATGTCACAATTAGCATTAAAACTAGCGTGGAAAGAAAAAGCTGAAAACCAGTCTCAGTAAACTTAGTCTCAGTGCATTTCGTTGCACTCCACCACTGGGTCTAACAAAACCTAGTAGAAGGTCGCGTCAGGTAACCTTTGAGCTACCAACCGTCCAATCAATAGCGAGACGGTTAAATAGATTTAACCAATCAGACAACGGCTACTATTTAGGGATCGGAGGGACTTTCAAAATATTCAAGTTACTGACACAGAATTTTCCACAAAAGAAACTCCGCATATAACACAGTTATTTGACCTGCAGTATATACGTTTTGGGGGTTCTGTAGACATGGTTACCATTAGCTAATATTGCCGCAAGATGACACCCTTGAATATTGCCAAAAACACTATTTTCAGCGAATGTTTACTCACCGTTGTCATGGTTGTACGTACGCCGTGTGCAACACCCGGAAGCGAGCGTAGGCTAAATAGCATTCGGAATCATTTGTTTATGAACCTTTGCGAGATAAAAAGTTCAAAAGGTATGTGCGAATGTGCATTTTCGCGATTTGGTAAGCTGTGTTCTGATTGGTCAATCTCAAAGGTTACCTCACGCGGCCTCCCATAAGGTTTTGTTAGACTCAGTAGTGGTGTGTAATGAAAAGTACTGAGGATAAGTTTACTTAGACTGAACTGATAACATTATATGGACAATACAATATAAAAAAGACTGGTTACCACACTAGGGACCATGGGGACTTACAGTACCTTTGCTACCTGCATGGACCCTAGTTGGATTCACACCATTCCTTCGGTTCAATCGTATGATGTTAAATCTAACACATAACATTTTTAAATTATGAAGAAATTTGTCAAAAATGACCATTCCCGCGTCTTCTGTCCCAGATACTATGTTGGAATTGTTAGATGCAGCGTTTCCCGTGTTGTGTTACCGAATGCTGCGAATCATACAGCTCCTCCCTCGCCAACAAGACAAACCGTAACGCCACCACGGAGGCTCATTTCAGACAGCAGTGTGAGGTGGGTCGTTTTGAAGAAAAAACGAAGACTGCAATCTTCAACTACATTGACTGCTGCTCCATGTGAACAATAATCTAGAACACTCACTCTAGAGGATGAAGAGGAGGTGTATGCACGCACCTGTTCAAGATCGTCACCGTCGTCCTTGTCATCCCGTCACAGTTGGAGAGAGATCCACCTACATCGAGTGAGTGCTCTCACGTGAGTGACTAAGCTAGCGTCAGGACGCTCGCTCGAGTTAGCGCTCTCACAGGTTTACTCGTCACTGCAGAATATCATCATCGGTCTTCCCAGCTCGTTGAATGCACCGTTAACACTCCTCGTCCCCTTCAGACCTGGACTCACATAAGAAAGATCGTCGGTATCCATCGAATCCGTCGCACTCACGGGTGGATGAAGACAGATAATACCGATCGTAATCTCCAGTGGAAGCCCTCTTCTCTGATTCCGAAGTCACATCGTGGATCACCATCCATAGACTCCAACGAAACCGACACTTATTGGATAAAGAATGAAGACATAGACACGTTGACGTTTCCGCCGATATCTACGATATTCTGAGACGTTATCTATGACATTCAAGTGAGTAACAACCGTTCAACGGTCGTCGCTCATTCTTCACCAAATGGAGCCCTTCATCAGAGCACCAGTTGTGGACGAGGCATACAAGATCATAAGCAGTGTCCGTAACAGATCCTACAAGCTCGTCACCACTATGAGAGGAACCTTCTTCGGACTAGCTCGATCTAGAACCATCAAAAAGACTCTCATCTCAAAGTTCAGTAATTCTGCCAATGAGGAAGAGTGAATGATCCTGTCAGCACTCGTAACACAGAGGAAGGATCAGCAGTGTGGATCAGAGCTGTTATACTGAGAGCCCACAAACCAGCAGGATTGGAACCTTCGTGAGCCTCCAACCCACATGGAGTCCGAGCCTAGGGCTCTACGTTAGCGCTACATGGGACTTGCTCGCTATCAACTGTAATGGAGGGCTCCTTTTGGAAATCAAACACGATTTTTGACAGCCATTACCTACGAGACATAGCCGCGGAGGACATCACTGGCATTCACCAATTTGGACCTATTGTAGTTGTGCAACAACTAAAGGCTCCTAAAGGCGCTGAGTTTACTCACTCGATTTACCACATGACAGAAACAAATGACTTACAATATAAACATCAATTAAAACATCAATATAGCAATTACAAACCCTTATTTACAGATGGATCCAAGGACGGTGGCGCAGTGGCTTGTGCTACTGTCATTGGATCCAGAAAAATATCTTCTAGATTACCAGATAGTAGTTCTATTTTTACCGCAGAGGCTAACGCCATATTAACAGCCCTTAAATATATTCAAAGACACCCTAAACGCAAACAATATATAATTTATTCCGACTCTCTTTCTTGCCTTCAGGCTATTAAAAATATTTCTTGTAAACATCCACTTTTAATAGAAATTATTGAACTGTATAATGATCTTGCCACTGGCCAATACGACATCGTCTTCTGTTGGTTACCCAGCCATGTAGGGATCTCTGGTAACACATTGGCTGACCTTGCTGCTAAGGCAGCACTCAACAAATCTGTGACAGCATTGCTTATTCCTTACAGTGATTACAAAGCGAGCATTAGATCTTATATCCGTGATCTGATGCAGAAGTGGGAAGTGGGACACCCAAGTGGGTATAAATAAATTTCATGAGATGAAACCTTACATTGGTTATACCCACTTGGGTTGTCAGTCCAGATTTGAAGAGGCCATACTAGATATACTCATTCATATCTTTTAAAAGGTGAGGATCCTCCATTTTGTATCCCTTATGATGAGAGAGTCACGGTCAAGCATATTCTGCTTGACTGTGTTGAATTCTCCATCACAAGGGATAAATATTTCAATGTCAAAACTGTAAAGGATCATTTTACAAACATTAATTCTCATTTAATTATAGGTTTTTTAAAAGAAATTGATTTTTTGATTGAATTTTGAATGGCATGTTCTGTAAATAGATGTTTTTTAATTCTTGGTTGTTTAGATTTGTAACTAGAATTGTTAGTGGCTGTACCCTCAAAGGGGGTTGAAGTATTGTAAAATTATTGTCCTCCTGAGAGGGTACGTAAGTCCACAAACACTGAAAGTAAATTCTAAATTTCCAGGTTTTTAATCGTAGAATAAATGTATTTTTATTGTATGGCTAGATTTCACAAATTGCTGACGGCTGAGGGAATGATGTAAATCCAGCTAGGGTCCATGCAGGTAGCAAAGGTACTGTAAGTCCCCATGGTCCCTAGTATGGTGATCTACCTTCAGTTGTTAGCAATCTATAGCCCATTTTTACATTGTATTGTCCTGTATAGATAAATTGTTTTAGGTATAGTTACTAGTTTTATATTCTAATCTGTGATATCCTAGTTGTTTTACTGTCCTTCGCTGACAGATTTTATAATAGACATATATTTCATTTTAGTATTAAATGTTCTCGTCACGATATGGCTGAGATATTGCCGATGTGACGTTAAATATTAACTCACTCACTCACTTGTGGAAGTCAGACGCTCTGCGGAGTATAATGGCATAGAGTCCATGTGCACGTCTTGAACAGACTATCATGAGTGATTATGACCCTGTACTCGTAATTAAGATACTCGTACATAAAGAAGGGTCACAACTAGTTCTCATGGAACTATCTTTACATCAGACACTAGCGTGACGCTAGTTTTTAGTTATTTTGGATATCATCATGTTACAGTCAACCAAGCCTTCTTCAGAAGCCAAGTTCGACTGGATATGGGGGTTATTGGACGTAATTTTGACAGCCAGCAGATACCAGCAGCGTGGCCTGGCCTACCGACCTTTCCGTCGGATTCTGTAAGCACTCAAGCACGAGTCAGGATAAGGAAAGTAAGTAATTTTCTGAAAAAAATTGATATTTTATACTTATCCTGACGAAAGCCCAAATAATGACCAAAATTTTGTAAAGTTATCATATGAGCAAGGCGTAAAAGCGATACATTTTGAGACAGTAGTACTGGCAGCAGATTCTAAAAATATTCTTTTGATCTGGTATTATTCCATATTTTCAGTTGCGGAAGATTGTTTGTTTACTAAGAAGCAAAGTTATATTCAAATGACCATTTCGATTTTCCTTTAATCCAAAAAGTATAGTTTGTGGGGAGCAGCATCAGACATGAGCCACTCTTCATTTTTCTTCCAAAGTCTGTTTATCAAATTACAGTCCCCAAAAGGTGTTCAATAGTTTCATTGGAAATTTTACAATACCTACACAGGGGTGAGTCACTGACTTTTATTTTATGTTCATAATAGTTGGTGCCCAAGGTACTGTTAATAGTTTTCATTTGGAACCATGTTAATTCTGTACCCTGTGTACATCTGAAAGGATTGTAAAAAATAACAATGTTGTACGCTATCCAATCTGATTCATCAATGGTAGATTTAAGTATGGTTTTCCATTTTACATTTGAGGTTGATTTCTTGGATTTTGACGGGAGAAGAGTAATATAAATCAACTTGGTACCCCTATCAGACTATAACACTTTATGGATATAGTAAGGTGCTACAGACAGTTCTAATGTTACGTGGTCTGAATTAAGGGTACCAAGAGTATAATATTTTTGTCGGTATTTAACACAGCTGATTATACTGTGATAAGATAAGAAATTGGCATTGCAATGGAATTTAGTTACAAATTGATTAAAATCTAATACGACACAGATGAATCAAATAACGGTACCACTGTTACAACTAATACTCTGTCGGAACTTACAAAACAATTTGCTGAATTGAACAAAAATGTTTCCCGTATGCAGACTGAAATGACTGAACTTTCTAAGAAAATGGATATTCGTCTAGGGGAAATAGAAGAAGATGTTGCTGAGGTCAAAAGTGATGGCATAAACCTTAGCAAACTTGCAGAGGATCAACGCGCTCGGATTCAGACACTAGAAGACATGGTAGACAGGTCTGAATCATATTCCCGAAGAAACAATCTTCTGTTTTTTGGTATTCCAGGTGATGCCAAGGAGTCTCCTACTGACTCCCAGAACCATATCCGCGAATTTATATCGGATACACTCCAATAACAGACGCTTCTTCTATAATGTTTGACACTGTCCATAGACTTAAATCTAAAACTGCACCGTCACCAATCATAGCAAAGTTTGTGAGTCGAGATGATAAAGAAACTGTTCTAGTTGCAGCTAGGACATGTCTTAAAGACAGTAAAACACACAAAGTCTCACAAGATTTCAGCCATCGCGTTCGTGCTACAAGAAATCTTTTAATCCCTTTCATGGTACAAGCACGAGAGGAAGGAAGACTGCGTACCTAGCTGAAGTGTAGGGGTGCCTCCAGACCCACCCCTCGGAACCCCCTTACCCGCAAATAGGACAACAACCTTGACCCTGAACCTCAAGATGACGTTTCAACTCAAGCGTCCTGTATTTCCCTGGTTTCTTGGAACGTCAATGGATTATACAATGAGCTAAGTGACCTTGATTTCATGGACTTCTTAAATAAATTCGATATCATATGTTTAGTAGAAACATGGGCAAAGAACACTGAGGATTTTGTAAATGCGTTTACATCAATGTAAATGCTTTCAGTCGGTACGCCCTAAAGTAAAACATTTTGGAAGGTATAGTGGTGGTGTCCTTGTATACCTTACAGGTACACTAAGTGATCTATTTACTAGAGTTAATAGCCACTGTGGCGACTGTGTTTGTTTTATCAGTAAAAAACCTAACATAAATAACTCTGTGGTGATACTGTTCTTCACCTATGTCTCACCAGAAACGAGCGACTACTGCGATGGAAAAGAGACTCTAGGAGCTCATCTGGCTGACCTCAAGACTGACTATCCAGATAGACTATCTTGCTATGTGGTGATATAAACGCCAGAACTGGTAATGAGCTAGACCATATCGAAGACAACAGTATCGACTTCCTGCCCCTTGAAGATTTAATGTACGATGATACCTCATCACCCCTCCACCCCGTGTTAACAAGGACAATGTTGTTAACAATTATGGGAAACAGTTTCTAGATTTATGCAGACTATTCAATATCAATATATCAAATGTAAGATGGTCTACCGCATCTGGTGACTTTACCTATATTGGTCCACATGGATTCAGTACTCCTGATTTTATATGCGTGTCATCCTGCTTGTACCCAACTGTGACTGATTTTAAGGTTATATCACGCAGCGAATCAGACCATCTCCCTTTAACAGTGACCTTTAACCTTTTCAGTGAGAGAGATGTGACAGTATGGTCCTCTGTTTCTCAATATGCTGACAGGTTAGTTTATAGATGGAAAGATGAATTTTGAGAAGAATTTACTGATAATTTCAAATCAGATTATTCAAGTAATAGTTTCAGCAAGTTCATGGAATATGTTTCTAATGATGATATTGAGAGAGCTGTAGGTAGTCTGGTAGATATAGTACACTATAGTGGGAAGTCTATGCTTACAAGGAATAAGAATCATAAAAGAAATCAGCCAGAGTGGTTTGATATAGAATGTGAGTTGGCTAAGAAATCCAAATGCAAATATTTAGATCGTCTAAGAAAATATCCATGTACAGCTAATTTCATTTTATAGGACCAGAGCAGAAAAGAGTTTAAAAAATTGTGTAAAGAGAAACAAAGGTTATTTTGTGAAAGTGTCTCCAAAACGTTAACGAAATGATTATAAAAGCTTTTGGAGTCTTGTCAAGAAATATTCATCTAAATCAAATAATAATTGTAATGTATCTGCAGAAATGTGGCATTCGTATTTTAAAGATTTATTGAACCCAATATTAAACATGAATGGCGACAGTGTGTTTGATGACTATGTTGAAACTTTTGTTAATGAACATGATTGTCACAATTGTAGCAAATGTGGTGACAATGATCTATCAGATGTTATAACTATATGTGAAGTGGAGACAGCAATAGATAGATCGAAACCCAATAAATCGCCGGGTAGTGATGGAACACCATCAGAAGTTTTCAAGATTATTAAGGAATATATTCCCCATATCTTGTTCTCCTCTCTAACCGCATTCTAGATAAAGGGGAGTTCCCTGAAACTTGGAGTGCTGCAATAATAATACCTATTTATAAGAAGGGAAGTCCTAACGAACCTAACATATATAGAGGCATTTCCTTGCTTAATACTATGAGCAAGCTGTTTACAAATATAAAGAACAGGTGAATAGATGACTACATTGAAAGTAATTGCCTTATCGGAGAGTATCAGGGTGGTTTCAGAAAATTCCATTTAGGAGATAAACATCATGTGTTGGCCGATTTCCGGGTGTTATTGAGTATTTGAAGCACGGGAATGTATTTGGAACCGACGCCGTCAGCCGGAGGTTTCAAATGAAACATTCCCGTGCTTCAAATACTCAATAGCACCCGGAAATTGGCCAACACATGATGTTTATCGACATTGTAAACACAAAAGTAAACCAAAGGGATTTACTGTCTGCACTCGTTTACATCGAGTACGGGTACAGCAGTGAAGTGTCAATAGGCCGTTTCAGCTGGTTCCCATGGTAGCGTCTGGAGTTGCTCATTTGTGACGTCATTCTGACTTTACGTCACAATATCATTTGAATGACGTCACCACTGTTGATGACTCAACAAAACAATTGTTTGAGAGGTCAATACGCAGTGAATAGTCTTGCAGTTTCAGGGAATCTAATACCATTTGATCATGTTTTTCAACCAATCAGATTACAGAACACACAATCGTTTGGTTTACAACCGACAATAGATAATATTTTTATCCTTCAATCTATTATCCAAAGGTATACAACAAGAAAGCAAGGGAGATTTTACTGTGCATACGTTGATTTCAAAAAGGCTTTCGATATGGTTAATAGATGAAAGCTTTTATTTCTGCTTTAAATAATGGTGTACATGGAAATATATTTAATATTCTCAAAGATTTGTACAAGGTGAAGTCTGCAGTTGTAATTGATGGTAATAAATTATCTGATTACTTTGCTTGCTCTACAGGAGTTAGACAAAGGTGTGCTCTAAGCCCCCTGTTGTTTTCGATATTCATTAAGGAGCTCTCGGAATCTATGAGTCAAGCTTTTGACAGTGGTGTATTTATAACAGAGGAAATGTGTAATGTGTTATCAATACTATTTGCAGATGATCTAGTGTTAGTTGCTGATACCCCTCTGAAGTTGCAAACACAACTAGATTTCCTACATAATTATTGTTTGAAATGGGGCATGGAGATCAATATCGACAAAACAAAAGTGACTGTCTTCAGAAACGGGGGACCATTATGACGATATGAAAAGTGGACTTACGATGAAGAACAAATAGAAGTTGTTAATACATACAAGTATTTAGGCATCATGATGACCCCTAAGCTTGTATGGACAAGAGCCTGTACCGTTTTATCGCAACAAGCAAACAAAGCCTTATTCCCTTTGAAATGTCTTATTCGCATGTTTAATATAGATATTACAGACGCCTTTAAGGTGTTCGATGCGAAAATTGTACCGATTTTAATGTATGGTAGCGAAATATGGGGATTCAAGGAAATGAAGCAATTAGAAACTGTTCACCGATCATTTTGTAGATATTTATTAAATGTTAGTAAATAATTTTCAAATGTTGCTCTGTATGGCGAATGTGGGAGATATCCGTTATCTGATAAAGCGTCATTACAATTTTATTCCTTAATAAAACATTCACTTTCTCCAGAATTGCACATATACAATGTTAAAAATATTAAATATAGAAAAGCGCTTCTCCTATTTAGATGCTGTTTTAATCGATTTGGCATACAGCGTATTAGAAAAGGCTTAAGCGATTATCAAGATAATGATTTCATGTGCTCTCTTTGTAAAGTTACCGAAGATGAATGTCATATTATATATCACTGTCCTTTGTACAAAGATTTTTGTTAGGATGTTCCATTCATTTCCACTCATGGCAAGATACTGATAATTTGAAATCATTATTGATTTTTACTGATTGTGACCACTTGTTTAATTTGGGAAAATATCTATATAATGTGTTTTGCAAGTAATATAGGTTGTCACCCTGGTGGGATTTTCAAGATGACGGCACTTCCGGTCACGTGATCCCCCATGGTGACGTCATTCGATTGTCTGTTATGACGTCATGAGTTGGTGTGTACGGGGTGCGACGTCATTCGATTGTTCTAGGATGACGTCATGAGTTCGTGTGTACGAGGTGTGACGTGGCCGTTAGCAACGGGGTTATTGCTAAGCAACGGTGGTTTGTGCGCGATATCGCGTGATCTCGCGAGAGGAAGCGTGTTTCAAGATGGCGGCAGACGGACGGCACGGCACGGCACGGCACGGCACGGCACGGCACGGCACGGCACGGCACGGGGGAGAGGGAGGAAAGCGAGAGAGGGAGGGAGGAAGGGAAGGGAAGGAGAGGAGAGGAGAGGAGAGGGGGAAGCGGACGACGGCAGCTCATAAAGAAAAGCTGGTTCGAGTGTTAAAAAAGCATGACTGTGGTCCACTGATGCTGTTGCTGGAGACGTCATCGTCCATGGGTTCAACAAACTCCAAGATGCGTTGCATGAGAGTGTACATGGTGTCCATGCGTTCTTGAACGAGGATGATCTTGGCGTGGAGACGAGTCAGTAGGCGATTGTCTTCCTGTTTACTCTCTTTCTTCGGCGGTTCACTCGACTGGTTGGTGGGACCCGAACATTTCGAGGTCTTGTTAGGACAGTTCATGCTCTTGTGCTCTTCATGACCACAGTGACGACAGGGATGTGGACAGTCGTAACTGCGATGACCTTCGTTTTTACCACAGTTGTAACACGTGTCGTTATCGTGCTTGTTGGTACTGCCGTTGTTGGTTTTCTTTGGGCATATGTAATGGCGATGCCCTTGAACACCACATTCGGTACAGGTCACCTTGGGGCAGTGCAGATAAATTTGGTCATCTGTTTCGCACAGGCGGCAACGAAAGGACACAGAGGAGGCGGTGGCGGCGACGGCGGGAGACGTCTGCATGCTTCAAGCTTCAGTCAGCAACTGATGAGGAAAGCTGGAAAACCTCGAGTTTATATAGAGTCGATGACGTCACGCTGGTGCGAACCGCCAATCGGCGTCACTGGAATCGTGTGACGCGACGTCATAGGGATCTGCCCCTCGGAAACAAAATCACTCCACCAACTCCTGGTGCACTCCACGAACTCCTGATGCACTCCATGAACTCATGGATGACTGACACTGGCCGACACAGGCCAACACTGCCAACACTGGCTCACACTGCTCAGCCTACGGTGACGTCATAAGGTGACGTCATAAAGCCGGCTCCACGTGGGTCTTGTCAGTTCCCATCATGCCGTCAACGACCACGAACAGCGATGAACTTGAAGCAGAACAACAGGAAGTTGTTGGAGTCGGCACCCAAAAGAATGCTCAAGAAGTTCCGGACAGCCACCCATCGGTTCAAGCTCCAGTTCAACGCTGCTTGGCTACAGCGTCTCCAACCCGAAGATTTACCTGTCGTTCTCCGAGAACAGTTCGACGCCGTTTTGTTAGAGCTGAGAGATCGCGTGAACGGCCATGATGGTGATCGGGTTGGGTTGAGTTTAGAACACCCCACCCTGGATTCCGACATCCAAATCCCATTACGTCGCATGGACGAGCTCCAGGGAGAGGACATTTTGGCTCAAGTTTAAAAAAGTTCAACAAAGCAACCGTGAGTTGAACATCGATGACAGCATGGACATTTTCTTGCTCCATGTTGATCCTGAACGCGTGGGCGAGAGATATGGGTGACCCAGACACATTGTTGGTTTAAACACCTTTCTGAAAAAGAAACAATGCATCGCTCAAATCAAGAATGAAAACGATCCACTCTGGTTTGCTTGTGCCCTCATGGTGGCCAGCCACCATGTCCATAAAGCGGATCCCGTGACAAAGGAATGGACCAAGGAATGGAAGCGCCTCTGCGACCATCGGAACCCAGTTCAACTGAAAGCAGCCAAGGCCTTATTTCGACAACTGAAGATCCCTGGAGGACCTTGTATAGGGCATGCCACGTGGTAGACGTTTAGTCAACGTTTGGCTCCTTATTATCAACTCAAAATGTATTCTCAGGATGTCATGAATAGTTTCCTGTACAAGAGCGAGGTGCCTCAACCGACCAAGATCCTTCACTTGTATCACCACCACCAACATTATGACGTCATCACGTCCATGCCGGATCTATTACTGCGACACCTGTGATCACCCGCAAAAGCATCGCTGCACTCGGGAATTTTGCTGCCAGTGGTGTCTACATGCTGGGTACTGTGGTGACGTGGTCAACGAAGGGCTCTCCTGTCTTCAGTGTGGAGGATGGTTTCGCAACCAATACTGTTTCCAACGCCATCAAACAGCCTCTGCCAAACATCCCAGCACTTGCTCCACCATCCACACCTGCCAACGCTGCTATGCCAAAGTGAACGTGAGAAACATCCGGGGGATGGAAAACCACAAGTGCGGCATGAATCGTGAATCTGTAAAGAGCCCTTGGAACCAAACCACGAGTGTTACATGCCCGTCATCGATGAAGAAGAAGATGATGGTGAAAACAGCGATGAAGCGATGACAAAGAACGGCAACGGCGTCAGTTTATCTTTTATGACTTTGAATGTATACAAGATCAAGGTACACATGTTCCCAACTTGTGTGTCGTCCATCCGAGGCCTCAAGTGAATTTTGCGAAAAGTGTCCATGGCGCAAAGAGTGAGTGAGTGAGAGAGTTAAAATTTATCGTCACATCGACAGTATTTCAGCCATATCGTGACGAGGACGATTTATTATAAAATACATAGTAATTAATGGCACACATTTAAAACTGTCACCGAAGGACAGTAAAACTAACTAGGATATCACAGAGAGGAATTTAAAACTAGTAAGTAGAACTAAAACGGTATAACTTTTCCTTTGGGACAATACAATATAAAAATGGGCTATAGATTGCCAACAGCTGAAGGTAGATCACCACACTGGGGACCACTGGGACTTACAGTACCTTCGCTACCTGCATGGACCCTAGCTGGATTTACACCATCCCCTCAGCCGTTAGCAGTTTAGATACATCTAGCCATAATTATAAATACAGATATGCTACGATTAAAAATTGGAAAGTTGAAATTGACTGTGAATGATTGGGGACTTATGTACCCACTCAGGAGGACAATAATTCAATACCAATTCAAACTTTCAATAATAAAATATTTAGCTATTTACAATTCATTTAAACAAATCTACTTCTTTTAAAAAAACAATAATTAAATGAGAACTAATATTGTTAAAAAGATCCCTCATAGTTTGTGTTTTAAAATAATTATCCCTTGTGATGGAATATTCAACACAGTCAAGCAGGACATGCTTGACTGTGATTCGTTCATCACAAGGGATACAACACGGAGGATCTTCACTTTTCAATAGATATCCATGAGTATATCTAGTGTGGCCAATGCATCATCGCCGAATGATGACCTCCTCAAATCTGGACTGACAATCCAAGTAGGTGGAGGGTTTTATTGCATGTAACTTATTCATACCTACTAGGGTGTCCCACTTCTTCTGCATAAGATCACGGATATACGATCTGATGACAGATTTGTAATCAGAGTAAGGAATACGAAGTGGTGTCACAGATTTGTTGAGTGCTGCCTTGGCAGCAAGATCCGCCATTGTATTCCCAGTAATGCCTACATGGCTGGGTAACCAACTAAGGACGATGTCGTATTGGCCAGTTGCAAGATTATTATACAATTCAATAATTTCAATTAAAAGTGGATGTCTACAAGATAAGTTTTTAATAGCCTGAAGGCAAGAAAGAGAGTCTGAATATATTATATGCTGTTTATGTTTAGGGTGTCTTTCAATATATTTAAGAGCTGTTAATATGGCGTTTGCTTCTGCTGTAAAAAAGGAACTTTCATCTGGTATTCTAGAAGTGATTGTCCTGGATCCAATGACAATGGCACAAGCCACTGCATCACCGTCCCTGGACCCATCAGTAAATAAGGATTTGTAAGTGCTATATTTAGTTTTTAGTTGATAATATTCTAGTTTATATTTTAAGTCATTAGTTTCTGATTTTTTATGTGCAATTAATGTTAGGTCCACGTGTGGCCTAACCAATTGCAATTGCCATGGCTCATCAGCCTCGACGTAGAGGCTCTCAATGGGTGACGTGCGAAAGGAGCCAAGACAAAGTCTTAGACCTTGATGATGGACTGAATCTAAAAGTTTAAGGTTACTTTTGCAAGATCCACCATATGCAATTGAGCCATAGTCAAGTTTAGAGCGGACGAGTGATCTATATAAGTGAAGGAGAGTAGTCTGGTCCCCTCCCCACTTTGAATTGGAAACAACCTTTAACAAATCGAACGCCTTGGGGCATTTAGCTTTAAGAGATTGAATATGTGGCAGAAATGTTAAATGGGAATCAAAAATTAAGCCCAAGAACTTGGCCTCCTTTACCACCTTAATGGGAGAGCCATTTACGGTTAGCTCTGGGTCCTTATGAGGTTTATATTTTCTACAGAAGTGTATACAATTAGTTTTGGATTTAGAAAATTTAAATCCGTTTTCAAGACACCATTTATTTATTCTATTTAAACATAACTGCAGTTGTCGTTCAATTGTATGCATATTTTTACCACGACAAGAAATATTAAAATCATCCACAAAGAGTCATCCATCAATTGAATCATTTAAAACCTTAGATAAACTGTTGATTTGAATGCTAAATAAAGTGACGGATAAAATACTGCCTTGTGGAACACCCTGATCCTGATTATAATGATCAGACAGGGTAGAACCCACTCGAACTTGAAACTGTCTGTCATTTAAAAATTTGGAAATGAATTGAGGCAAACGACCTCGTAAACCGAAGTCATGTAAATCTCTTAAAATGCCATATTTCCACGTAGTATCATATGCCTTCTCAAGATAAAAAAAGATAGACACAGCGTGTTGTTTATTAATTAGTGCGTTTTTAACAAATGATTCCAAACGCACGAGGTGATCGACAGTACTTCTGTTTTTACGGAAACCACATTGTATATCTGTGATAAGGTTATTTGTTTCCAAGTACCAGACAAGTCGATTATTTATCATGCGTTCCATGGTTTTGCAAACACAGCTAGTTAGTGAAATGGGCCTATAATTGGAAGGATCCGTATGATCACGTCCAGGTTTAGGAATTGGAACAATTATAGCATCACGCCATGAGGACGGAAACTTCCCAGAAGTCCAAATATTATCAAAAATATTTAAAAAGGGTCTCTAAACAGGATTCTGGTAAGTGCTTCAGAAGTTGATAATGTATGTTATCAGCTCCTGTAGCAGTATCATGAGCCTGGTCAAGTGCAGTATGAAGCTCATGTATGGAAAAAGTTTCGTTGTAATCTTCCTCATTATCTGAACTGAAATTTATAGCCTTCTTTTCTTGCTGATTTTGGTATTGTTGGAATTCAGGTACATAATTAGAAGAAGAAGAATGTTTGGCCAACGTCTCAACAAGTTTATTTGCAATATCAGATTTATTAGTCAATAACTGGTTTCCGTTTTTAAGATGGTGGATGCTACATTTGGATCCCTTACCCTTAATTTTCTGGATCATATTCCACACCTTGGATATCGGAGTACGTGAATTAAGTTTGGAGACATAATTTCGTCAAGACTGGCGTTTGCTTTGCTTGAAAGTACGTCTTGCTTTAGCATTTAAAATTTTAAATTTGTCTAAATTGTGGACCATAGGATGGCGACGGAAATAATGTTCAGCTTTCTTCCGTGCCTTCCTAGCCTGTTTGCAATCATTCTTGAACCATGGTTTTCGGATGTGAGGAACTGCAGAGGACTTAGGAATACATTCGTCAGCTATGCTCTTTAGGTCATCTGAAAAGCATTTTATGGCATCAGGAATATCATGAAAAAGTTCAGGTTTGAGTTTAGCAGTACAAATAGCTTCATATAAAGACCAGTTAGCCTTTTCAAAATTTCATCTTGACGAAGGAGGAATATCAGATGGATTTACAGGATTGAAAAGAGAGGTCGTCGTGGACAGACCATTCAAATTCATTCAGTAGGTTAGAGTCAGTAACAGACAAGTCAAGAGCCGAATATGTTCCTGTGCCAGGATGTAATTTTGTATGTGAACCATCATTATAAATGCATAAATCGTTATTCGAGATGAAATCCTCCAGCAATTTACCTTTGGTGTTAGTATTAGTACTACCCCAGAGTGGGTTGTGGCCATTTAAATCCCCCATGATTAAACAAGGTTTAGGTAATTGGTCATAAAGAGCTTGAAGACAGTTGACAAAGTGATGTTGGCGATATGTACAAAGAGCATAGAGTAAAAGCAACCTGTAATGTAAGTCGTACTGCAATGACTTGGAGATTTGTTTTAAGGGGTACTGTGCTATGAATAACATTGTTTCTCACCAGGATAGATGCTCCACCAGAAGCCTTATCCCCTCGTGGTGGGTGCTGGTTAATGCGAAGAGCTCGCCGACACCCCCGTTGTGGACCCGGGGGGATATTTGGTCCACCAACCCTTTTGCCGTTGGTTCCAGCCCTCTGTCGGTGGAGGAGACTGGGGGTCGAGGGCACTGGGAGCCAGTAACCGTGCTTCCTTTGCTCAACACACCCTTTCGACCCTTACTTCACCTAGACGGGTGGTTGAATGGACCCAGTTCAACCAATCGGCTGGTCATGCTAAGCCCTGTACGTGTAAATTTGGCTGCACACATCTGAGACATTATATATAAATTTTGTTCTGGCTTAATGATGATATAGTTTGATTTCGATTGTGAATATCCAATTTTGTAACTTGCCTAGAGTCCTGTGTCCAGAAGGCAGTGGCTCATGGGCCAATCTGGTGGAATTACTGATCTTTTTTAACTTTTCTGCTGGAGCATATCATCCGGGTATCCTTGGTGCTGCAAGTCGGAGATCCGCTTGTGTTTAGCATTGTCCTTGTGATACTCCGTGGTGGGTGGGGAGCTCGGATGATGAACGACGTTACACTTACCGTGGACTACGAAACACCCTCTAAGAAATCAAAACTTCACAATGACACTGATGACGAACAACGACCCTCCTCATTAGTTGATTCCTGACCACGTTTCCTGATTATTGAGACTTTGGATAAGACTCCCTTGAAACTAAATCCTTACGCGATTTCAAAAGGAGTTTATGGCATAGCAGGAGAAGTGAAGAATGTTCAGAGGTTGCGTTCAGGATCCCTGTTAATCGAATGCAACAGGAAACAGCAAACAATGAACCTGCTATCAATAGATATGTTTGTTGGTGTTCCCGTTAAGATCTCTGCTCATAGAACTTTGAATACTAGCAAAGGGATTGTAAGAGACAGAGATCGCCTCTTTGCTGATATGACAGAGATTGATATCGCTTCTGAGATGAAAGACCAAGGAGTGTTGTTTGTCAGGAGATTTACAACCCGCAAAAATAATGAAACAGTTCCAACAAACACTAATCTCTTCTCGTTTTCAGCGCCAAACCCTCCTTAATCAATCAAGGCGGGTTACTGTAATGTGAACGTTGATGTGTACATCCCTAGTCCTCTGCGGTGCTTTAAATGTCAAAAGTACGGACATGGAGTGAATAATTGTACATTGTCTGGTACTTTTGCTCACTGTGCTGAGAATACACATGTACCAGAAGATTGTGACAATAGTTATAAAAAATGCACCAACTGCCACGGAAGTCACTCATCCTTTTCTAAAGACTGTCCTGTTTGGAAAAAAACAGATGGAAATAAATCGGGTTAAATATACCAGGAATGTCAGCTTTGCTGAAGCAAAATAGCTTGTTCAGTTTAGAGAACACAGTGAAACCTATGCCTCTATCGCCAGCACATCAACCGAAACAACCCATAAGGAACGTCCTTCAGCCACAATTAAAATTACCTCCTCACACTCATGCCAAACAGACTTGACATGGGTAAACTCTGACAATCCTACACGATTTTCTCCTGATCAGTTCACTCAGACAGCAAAATCACTTTCACAGCTGAACCTCTTGCAGGAACAATTTTCTCTCCCACAAACTTGTTCTCAACCTGACAGAAATGAGAACCAACCTGGAAAGTCCAAAATCAAATCACGGATAGACACTTCAAAAACAAATCGAGCATCTAAAGGGTCAGAGAAGATAAAAGTAACTAACAAATTTGGATCACTAGAGGATATGGATGTTTCTGATAGCATCCATCAAAGGGCACATAGTTTATCGCCCTCAAAGAAAGTGCGGGGCAGATCCCCAATCAACCCTCCTAAAAGATAGTTCATTCTAAAAAACTAGTACAGTGGAATTGTAGAGGCTTACGGTCCAATTTTAATGAGTTACAGCTTTTAGTCCAAGATTTTGCACCATCGGCTTTCTGTCTGCAGGAAACTTATTTGAAGCAGACAGATACTTTTGATCTGCGGCATTTTGATGCATATCATTATTTTTTACCTCCGGGTGACAGAGTCACTGGGGGATCTTCAATCCTTGTTAAACAGGGTGTTATACATAGTCCTGTACCACTCGCAACTAACCTCCAAGCCGTTGCAGTTCGACTTACTCTTCATGTTACCTTTAAACTATGCTCTTTGTATATTCCGCCTTCTTCAACACTCCAACTGTCCGATCTGCAAGTTCTCTATGACCAGCTTCCTAAACCTTGTATTATAATGGGTGATCTCAATGACCATAACCCGATATGGGGTGGTTCAAACACTAACTCAAAAGGTCAAATACTGGAAGATTTTATCTCCAATAATGATTTATGTATTTACAATGATAATTTCAGCACTTACCTGCACCCTGCAACTGGCACCTACTCTTCTCTAGATTTGTCTCTTTCGGATTCTAGGCTACTTAATGAATTTGAATGGTCGGTCCACATTGACCTCTGTGGAAGTGACCATTTTCCAACTATCTTATCAGAAATTAATCCGTCTGATTCTCCATCATATCCGAGATGGAATTTTTCCAAAGCAGACTGGTCTTTATTTCTAGCTTTATGCACATCTAAAGTACGACCCAAAGTTTTTAGTGATATAGCTGATCCCATTCGGTGTTTATCTGACGTTTTAAATGAAACTGCTGATGAGTGCATACCCAAGTCCTCTACGAATCCACATGTACGGAAACAGATTAATACAGATTGTAGACAAGCCAGGAAAGCGAGGAAGAAAGCAGAAACATATTTCCGCCATCACTCAACTGTCCACAACTTAAATAAATTTAAAATACTCAACGTGAAAGCACGTCGTACCCCCAAACAAAACAAACGGAAATCCTGGAGGAACTATGTCCTTTTTTTTAGTTCACGTACGCCAATGGAACATGGATCAAGGTGTTAAAGGTAAAGGTTCAAAAGCTGCAGTTCACCATCTTAAAGATGGGGATAATTTAATTACTGACACATCTGACATGGCAAATAAAATTGGTGAAACTCTTGCCGAAACCTCATCATCGGCGAGTTTCAGAGATATCAGAAACAACTGGAAAAGACAAAACTTAATTTCGAGTCAAATAACGGGGAAGTTTACAATGAAGTATTTTCTTTACATGAACTCCATACGGCTCTTGAGCAAGCTCACGACACTGCAACAGGTGAAGATAATGTACATTACCAGCTACTGAAACACTTACCCGAATCATGTCTGATGACACTTTTGGATCTATTTGACCAAATATGGACGTCTGGCAAATTTCCTTCTTCTCGGCGAAATGCCATTGTAGTTCCAATACGAAAACCTGGTAAGGATCATACAGATCCGTCGAATTACAGACCAATATCGTTAACTAGCTGTGTCTGCAAAACTATGGAGCGTATGGTGGATAATAGATGAGTTTGGTATCTTGAAACCAACAACCTTATCATAAATATTCAATGTGGTTTCAGGAAAAATCATAGTAATATTGATCATTTGGTACGTTTGAATCCTTTGTTTAAAATGCTATAGTCAATAAACAACATGCTGTATCAATTTTCTTTGATCTTGAAAAGGCTTGCGATACCACCTGGAAGTATGGCATTTTGAAGGATCTACATGGTTTTGGTTTGAGAGGCCGTTTGCCTCTTTTAATATCACAATTTTTAAAAGACAGGCAATTTCAAGTAGAAAATATCAGCCACATAAGGACCCAGAACTCTTTTTAAATGGCACTTCCATCAAAGTGGTCAAGGAGGCCAACTTCTTGGGTATAATTTTCGACTCCCATTTAACTTTTCTTCCGCACATTAAATATCTAAAAAATAAATGCTTGAAGGCTCTGGATTTACTAAAAGTTGTTTCCAATTCAAAATGGGGAGGTGATCAAGCTACCCTCCTTCACCTATATAGATCTCTGGTCCGCTCAAAGCTTGATTTGGGTCCATCGTATATGGGGGAGCCTGTAAAAGCAACTTAGGGCTATTGGATTCTGTCCACCACCAAGAACTTAGACTTTGTCTCGGATCCTTTAGAACTTCTCCTGTGGACAGTCGTTACGTTGAGGCTGATGAACCATCTCTTTCACAACGCCGTATAAAATTATCCGTCCAATATATTACAAAACTTTTTTCTAATAAGTCTAACCCTGCTTTTAACTGTGTCTTTAATCCCCTCTAGGAGGATTTATATGCTAAGAAATCTTCTCTTGTTCCACCTCTTGGGCATAGAGTTAAACCATTCCTTTCTGGTGCTGGCATTGACCTGGAGACTACCTCTCCTTCGCGGTTGCTTTCTTCTTCTCCTTGGCAACTAATGCGGCCACAAGTTGATTTAACTCTTACACAGTTTAAGAAGTCAGAAACTAATGAATTACAATATAAACACGAATATAATACCTTAAAGCATAAATATAGCAATTATAAATCCTTATTTACAGATGGTTCCAAGGACGGTGGCGCAGTAGCTTGTGCCGCTGTCAGTAGATCCAGAATAATATCTTCTACATTACCACACAACAGCTCTATTTTCACAGCTGAAGCAAACGCCATAGTAACGACTGTTAAATATGTTCAAAGACACCCCAAACATAAACAGTATATAATCTATTCAGACTCTCTCTCTTGTCTTCAAGCTATTAAATATATTTCTTGCAAACATCCACTTATAATTGAAATTATTGAATTGCATAATGATCTTGCTACTGGCCAATACGACATCGTCTTTTGCTGGTTACCCAGTCTCGTAGGCATTTCTTGTAACACAGTGGCTGACCTTGCTGCCAAAGCAGCACTAAACAAATCTGTGACACCACTTCTTATTCCATACACCGATTATAAAGCTACTATCAAATCTTATATCCGTGAACTGATGCAGAAGAAGTGGGTATTCATAAATTACATGCAATAAAACCGTATATTGGTTATACCTACTTGGGATGTCAGTCCAGATATGAAGAGGTCATCATGCGGCGATATCGTATTGGCCATACGAGATATACTCATGAATACTTATTGAAAGGTGAGGATCCTCCATTCTGCATCCCTTGTGATGAAATCATCACGGTCAAGCATGTCTTGCTTGACTGTGTCGAATATTCAATCACAGGGGATAAATATTTCAAATCACCAACTATGAAAGATATTTTTAGTAACATAACTTCTCGTTTAATTCTTGCATTTTTAAAAGAATTAGATTTGATATCAGACTTGTAAATAGATAAATATTTTATGTTTGGAGGTTTAGATTGATAACTAAGATTGTTAGTGCCTGTATCCTCGAGGGGGTTAAGGTAATGTAAAATTATTGTCCTCCTGAGAGGGTACGTAAGTCCACAAACATTTAAAGTAAATTCATACTCTCTGCTATTTTAATCATTGTATAATTGTTATTTTAAATGTATGCCTAGATCTGTCTAAATTGCTAGCGACTGAGGGGATGGTGTAAATCCAGCTAGGGTCCATGCAGGTAGCAAAAGTAATGTAAGTCCCCATGGTCCTTAGCATGGTGATCTACCTTCAGTTGTTGGCAGTCTATAGCCCATTTTTACATTGTATTGTCATCTATAGTTAAAATGTTTTATATTTAATTACTAATCTTAAATGGATGTCTGTGATATATACTAGTGGTTTTACTGTTCTTCGTCAACAGGGTTTAAATTTCTTACATTCATTCATTTTACAATGTCATTATTACTTGTTCTCGTCACGATATGGCTGCAATATTGCCGATGTGACGATAAATATGAACTCACTCACTCCAACTCAAAGTGGGGAGGGGATCAAGCTACCCTCCTACACTTATATCGATCACTGATCCGTTCAAAACTCGATTATGGTTCCCTCGTATATGGTGCAGCCTGCGAAAGCAACCTTAAACTATTAGATTATGTCCACCACCAAGGTCTAAGACTTTGTCTTGGGTCTTTCCGAACTTCACCTATTGACAGTCTTTACGTTGAGGGCGATGAACCATCTCTTACACAACGTCGTATAAAATTATCCTTACAATACATTACTAAATTATACTCTAATGCATCTAACCTTGCATATAACTGTGTGTTCAATCCACTTTTTGGGATTTGTATGACAAGAAATCTTCTCTGTTTGCACCTCTAGGGCATAGAATTAAACCCTTTCTTTCTTTGGCTGGCATTGAGCTGAAAAAAACATAGCTCCCTCCCGTCTTCTTTCTTATCCTCCTTGGCAGATGGTTAGGCCTCAAGTCCACCTTACATTAACTTCATTTAAAAAATCAGAAATTAATGAATTGCTGTATAAACAAGAATATAATGAATTAAAAACTAAACATAGCAATTACAAACCCTTATTTACAGATGGTTCCAAAGACGGTGGTGCAGTGGCTTGTGCCACTGTCATTGGATCCAGAACAATATCTTCTAGATTGCCAGATAACAGTTCTATTTTTACAGCTGAAGCAAACGCCATACTAACGGCTCTTAAATATATTCAGAGACACCCTAAACGTAAACAATATATAAATATCTATTCAGACTCTCTTTCATGCCTTCAAGCTATTAAAATATTTCTTGCAAACATCCACTTTTAATAGAAATTATTGAATTATATAATGATCTTGCTACTGGCCAATGCGACATCTTTTTTTGCTGGTTACCTAACCACGTGGGCATTTCTGGGAATACACTGGCTGACCTTGCTGCTAAGACAGCACTCAAACAATCTGTGACACCACTTCTTATTCCCTACACTGATTATAAAGCTACCATTAGGTCTTACATCCGTGATCTGATGCAGAAGAGGTGGGACACTCAAGTAGGTATCAACAAATTACATGAAATAAAACCCTACATTGGTTACACTTACTTGGGTTGTCAGTCAAGATTTGAAGAGGTCATCATGCGACGATGTCGTATTGGCCACACACGATATACACATCAATATTTGCTTAAAGGTGCAGATCCTCCGTTTTCCATCCCTTGTGATGAAAGAATCACGGTCAAGCATGTCCTGCTTGACTGTGTCGAATATTCCATCACAAGGGATAGCTATTTTAAATCAAGAACTATGAAGGATCTTTTTAGTAATGTTAGTGCTCATTTAATCATTGCGTTTTTAAAAAAATAGACCTATTACATGACTTGTAAATAGATCAATATTTATGATTGGAAGTTGAATTAGCAACTAAGACTGTTAGTGGCTGTATCCTCCAAGGGGGTTGAAGTACCGTAAAATTAGTGTCCTCCTGAGAGGGTACGTAAGTCCCAAAACGGTTTAAGTCAGATTTAATCTTCCACTTTTTTAATCGTAGAATATGTGTCATTTTAATTTGTGGCTAATCTTGCATACAGTCGCCAACAGCTGAGGGGATGGTGTAATTCCAGCCAGGGACCATGCAGGTAGCAGAGGTACCGTAAGTCCCCATGGTCCCTGGTATGGTGATCCACCCTCTGTTGTTGGCGATCTGTGGCCTGGTTTTATATTGTACTGTCCAAATAGTGATACTATCATTTTTTTAAGTTTCCACGCTAGTTTTAATACTAACTGTGATCGTCATGGTTGCTGGTATGGTGATCTACCCTCTGTTGTTGGCGATCTATGGCCTGTTTTTATATTGTACTATCCAAGTAGTGATACTAGTTTCCACGCTAGTTTTAATACTAACTGTGATAGTCTAGTGGTTTTACTGTCCTTCGTCAACAGGGTTTCATAATATGCATATATATCTTTTTGTCACGTATGTTCTCGTCACGATATGGCTGCAATATTGCCGATGTGACGTTAGATGTTAACTCACCTACTCATCATTTAAATGACTGAGCTAGATGTAGCTTTGGTCACAAATCTACGCTCAGGTTGGATCATTCAGTTATGGATACAGTTGATATCTTTTCTGACCATCTCTCATCCTACTGTGCCTCTAGGAGCATATACAGTTGGGCTAACTTTTCTTACATTACAAATCTACATGGACATGGTCTTGCTAAGGTAACAGCTCTACAGAACATTTACGTACCCGTACAGTGTCAGTTATATCATTGACCAACGATTACCATTACCCCCGATCATCTGTTAATCCTTGAGTGAGTGAGTGAGGGTAAATTTATGCTGTACTCAGCAATATGTCAGCTATATGGCTCGGGTCCGTAATTAATCAAAATTCACATTTTGTTTTCTGTGTTGATGTGTAAATTGACATAAATGTGTTCAATGGAAACGGTTTCACGATTTCCTCTTTAAATATACATATTGTAGATGTAAGATCTAATTCATATTGTGCAGTCGTCAACACCTGGCTGATGATGCGTCCTTCAAGACAGGATCACATTTTAGCAACGTTCCATTTCCATAATTTCTGTCCCATTTGGATAATTAATACTTAATTGGAATTCTTGGCGATCTACAGTCTAGTGTTCTATTGCATCGTCCTCTCTAATTACACAAGTTTGCTGAGCCATGCTGTCCATCCCTATTTAAATAATGAGCTGAACCAGTGTCATTACAGAGTATTGTAACAACACACTCCGTGTTAAGTTAAACAAAAATAGAGAATCTATAAAGAAATCAAAATACACTTTTCAAAAATAAAACAACAAAAACAAACAAAATTCAAAATGAAATTCAAAAATGATATTTACAACTTTGTACACAAATATAAGCTGAAACATTTTGTAGGGTTGCACATTGTTTCTGGAATGTTTTAGAAGGTCATGCTTGACCGAACGCAACCAAAAAATGAATTTGAACGGTTTTATCAATCAGGATTTCCATGATGCGCGTGGATGTCATGGAACACGATTTTAAGGCACAATGATTTTTTCTCAAGTGTGAAACATGAGTACAGCATCTGAATATACTAGACCCAAATAAACCTCACGATTCCATCCACGATCTTTGCCAGTACTGTGCACGAAAAGTGGACGTCTCAACGCTGCCTATCAGGCAATTCGATGATTGCAAGCTTTCGAATCAAAGAGTGAGGTGGCAAGGATCTTCAACGTTCGTCCTAGCACAATAACTCGATTGTGGGATCGATTTCTTCAAACAAATTCGACAAATGACCGACCAAGATCAGGAAGACCTATTGTCACCATACCTTCCCAAAATCGGTTCAACCGAATAACACACCTACGTGACCGCCCAAAAGAGCGAATTAACAGCAAAAGTGATCTAATGATTCATACGCATTAACTTCACATGAATATGATTCCCACTTCCATACACACTTATTGCAGTTGCCAAGTAACAGCTGGGTTCTTCAATACCGGTGCACATTGAATAAGTTTTGTCGAATTTCAGAAGTTTTGTCGAAAATCTAATTTAGGTTAAGGCCCGTTCTCACGATGCGACTTGTAGTAACAACTTGTAGCATTTACATGTAAATTTGAAAATTGTACCCAAACTAGTCGATATGGCTTGGGATCTCGCTATAATCTCGTAGTTTTCATGTAAAATGCCATCATCAAGCGAGGAGGAGATGCAGGCGTTGACTGCCGTACATTTGGTAAATGAAAAGAAAAAGAGGAAAAGAAAATCCCAATCCGTTTAGGTTACACAATGGGTGCTCCGCAGGCCTACCGCCCGTGCATATCGTTCCCTTTTACGGGAACTGGAGCAAGAAGACCCTCTCACATTTAGTCATTTTCTGAGAATGGTTTCGAAAAATTTCCATTTTTTGCTGGAGTTAATTCAAGATGAAACTGAAAAATAGTTAACCCCACTGAGGAACTCTAAATGGGCAGGGGAGAAGCTGGCAATTACCTTGCGTTTCCTCGCAAGTGGTACGTTTACTTATGTCTTAGTTGAAAAAATAATAGTATGTTCAAAGAGCTTTGTTGTTAATAGCGTGAAATAATATTTTATTATAATACTTTTAAGTAATTCATTGCGTGTGCTATTTGTTAAGGGAGATAATCTACCTACCTGCCTACCTACTATTCAATATTGAAGTGCCATAAAATATCTATCAAAATTCTTGAAGTAATAATGATGATAATATGATTATGGTGACGAATGCAAAAACAGCTTCACAAAGTTTTAGCATTAAACTCATTCCTTTGTAACTGTTGTTCACATAGAAGATATGTAAAATCTTTGTTACCAGGTAGCTACAAGGCACTAGAGAATTTGTACCGCATGCCAAGAAATATAATCTGTCAGTTAATTCCTGAAGTCTGCAGGGTCATCTATGAAGCACTCCATGAAGACTATGTGAAGGTAACACTGATATGTATAATGATGCACTATTTGTGGGATATGTATTCGTTGATTACATGATTGGTGGGTTTAAAGGATATACACCTTTAAGGCATCATTTCCCACCTTCACTGCATCTCTTTATGAGAAAACAACAATATTCTGGTGGACAGCAAACCCGGACACTCTTTACATAAAAATTAACTCGTCACATGGGTTAACGAGCAGACAAGAATCTATCATTCCAGTTATACTGAAATTTAATTTTTTACACTCATGTAACATATTGATCATCTGACATAACTAAGTTATTAAGACCAGTAACGTAACATTTGAATCTAGTTCATGAACATAGCACTACCTAATGAAAATTACATTAGATATGTCACTGGTGAAATCGTTTGTGACTGTGTACATTCCAAGCATATCAAATTGGTAATGAAGTTATCTTGAGTTCATTAAACAGTTAATCATGTATCACACAGGTAACTTTTCATTCAAGAGAGTAAATATTTCTGTTTGGTTAAAAGAACAATTTCTATGAGAAATATTACCCCAGTATTGAATGTTATTATAAAAAGATGTTTAAGTAATAATTCACTGGTAAATAGACGTATGCATTATGTCAGTAAGCCAAAAACTTTAAAGAGAGTATTAATGGTTATGATTTTAATTATGTATGGGAATTTATACAAAGAATTTTAATCTAATGCATTTTTTGTTAATGGCATATGCCATCGTGTACATTAGATTGGATGATGCAATCAGTAATACACAAAGACTGTCACATAAAATTTCAGTAAATTTTGAATCTTTCCACTCTTCAATCTTTTTGAAGAATTTACTTAATGCTTAAATTAAGTTCTATGTTTCAGCTGTTTAGGCATTAAATAACTTCAGTTAGTAGGCGATAGTTATATTAACCATCATTAAAACATCAGGCTTTTGGTGAAATATGGATTTTGTGATTCCAATCTTAAGATAAAAAAGCTGAAATTATCAGCATTATAGTGTGTGTTCATTTAATGAAAAACAAGTAGGCGTGAAGAATTAAATATTTTATTTTTCGTAGTTTAGATTAGTAACTGAGATTGTTAGTGGCTGTAACCTACAAAGGGGTTGAAGTATTGTAAAATTAGTGTCCTCCTGAGATGCTACGTGAATCCTGAATCATTCAAAGTACATTCAAACTTATCAGGAATTTTAAAAGTAGTATTTTCATTTTAATTTTGATTAAATTTACTACGATCGTCAGCGGCTGACGGGTAATTCCAGCTGGGGTCCATGCTGCTAGCTAAAGCACTGTAAGTCCCCATGGCCCCTAGTGTGGTGATCTACCTTCAGTTGTTGGCCTATCTATAGCCAATTTGTATATTGTGTTGTCCCTTCTAGCTAAAATGTTTCATATGTATTTATTAGTTTTAGATGTATATCTTCCGTTTAATATGTAACATTCTGTTAGAGCCAGAAGTTGTAGCATCATATTGTGTACCACCTGGGAGGTTTGATGTTTGTTGAACTTGACAGCTTGATTGAGTCAGCACAATTGCTGCTGCTGGGTTTTCCACCTACGGTGGTTATCAGAGTCTTGTGGCGTCACTGTCATGGGTGGAACCGTCGTGCTGGGTGTCACATCCTCACTCGCGTCAGTCGTGGAGGCTGAAACAGGGAATGCAACATTTTTCATATTTGGGATTTCACTTTCTCAGTAAAGTACAAATTCTAGTATTTTTGGGGTTGAGTCCCATCCGGGATTCGATCCCGCACCCTCAGAGTTAGGCACCGAATCGCCAGCACACAGAAATGGAAGTCGGACAACTGGTAGTCTAGACTGAGTACTTTGTTTACACATCTGTTACAGCGCCTGTCCACCAGTGACACGTCAACCCCTCTGCCCACCAGGAACTCCACCACGTCCCTGTGTCCATTCACTGCTGCCATCTTCACCGATGTTATGTTCCACCGTCCTCCTCTATAGTTGATGTTCCACCTGCTTTAGTTGATGTCAACGTTCCCAGCTTCACTTCCTCTAGGTTACCGCGCTTGCTGGTAGATTCCTACCTGCTGGGTTTTCTCACCTATCCTGTAGGTCGTGTGTCGTCACTGGCGCTGGTGGAACTGTGTTGTTCGGGCTCGGGTCAGTCGTGGAGGCTGAAACAGGTAATACAATATATGTCATATTTGAGATTTCACTTTCTTAGTAAAGTACAACTTCTAGTACATTTTTGGTTGAGTCCCTTCCTGAATTCGAGTCCGCACCCTCAGAGTCAGGCACCTAATCGCCAGCACTAAAAGTCAGCCGCCTAGCCCGCTCAGCTCCCGCGACTTCCACAGAAATGGAAGTCGGACAACTGGTAGTCTAGACTGCTTACTTTGTTTACCCATCTGATAAGTAAATTGGCACGACTCCCACGGCCGAAAGCTGTGATTACACTATGTTTTTTAGAAAGTGGTCTAATGCAACATGTCATATTTGGGATTTCATGTGCTCGGAATTAATGGGTACAGCAAGTGCTTAACGGAAAGTGTGCTATGGGTGGCTGCTATCAAGTGAACTGAATCAATCTCTCTCTCTCTCTCTCTCTCTCTCTCTCTCTCTCTTTCTCTCTCTCTCTCTCTCTCTCTGTGTGTGTGTGTGTGTGTGATGTTCACCACAGCATAAAGGAACCAGTGAGTAAGTGAATGAGTGAGTGGGTGAGTTCACTATTACACCGCCTTCAGCAATATTGCAGCACCATCATGGCGGTGACACCATCAGTGGCCTTCAAACATTGTACCCATGTGGGGAATCAAACTGGGTCTTGTGATAAGAGAACACCTTAACCAATTGGGTACCCAACCGCCACTGACTAAATGGTCGCCATGATATTCGTCAACAACCTGGGTGCCAGACGGACAGATACATGTTTGTCTTACCTCTTCAACTGTCACTTTGAACTCCAGTGAAATTTGTGAATATGCTTAAACCAAAAAGAAAGTACGAGAACATCTTAAAATTTCAAAGTCATGTATAAAATTAAACGTTGAAAGTTTATTTACACAATAAAGTAAATGCAACTTTTGTTGTCTGGTTAATGGACACTTTAAGCCAGACGTGCAGGAAAGAACGTTAGAAACTTACGTTAGTAAAACCGCTGCTTTATTATTGGTTGGGGCTGAATGAAATGAACTAGTGTTAAAAACAACGAAAAACAAGGGTGCTGAAAGACACGAGCAGTTTCCGTGCACCAGCATCGCTCCTTGTTGCAAACTCGCAGACTTACGGTGGTAATTATCAGCCTCTATGGCTCCGTCTCTCACGTACTGCGGAAACATTAAAACTATAACTATACACAGATAGTGAGAGTCACTCTGATCACCTACATCTCATAACTATGCACAAACAATATCTGCATATAAAGAATACCCCAGAATCCTATGTATTAGGCAATTTCTTTGAGGTGAAGACCTGCTAAACAACAATCTCCCTATTCTTCCGATTACATTTTCAGCAATTTGATGCGCATTTTGTGTATCGCCCAGACACATGAAAATTGTTAGGAGCCCCCGCAGTGGTCGTAAATGCATGGACATTCAAATGTCATCTGATAGAAGAACCACCTGGCAATTAACGATACAGGAACCTGTATCGACGTCGTGCTCTAGATTTAAAGAAGCTGTCATCCATATAGACTTGTTCTATCTGAAAACAGGAACGAATTCTTGCTTAGCTGCGGTTAGAATCAAAGTCATTACGTCATGTTATCACAATGTATAAAACTGCATTGACATTGATATTGCCACATGCAAACATTCCTATACACGAGTGTATGAGTTAAGTGAGATTAATCAGCTACATACCCGAATGACACATTCCTCCCTACATGCCTGCAGTCAGACGTCGGATCTGTACTCGGGTCAATAACAACCACTCGGCATGCAACGTTGCCTCCTGTGGGCTCCGTACCAGGATTGCCCGTCCTATAATATCTAATACATCGCTGAAAGGGTTCAGATCTGGTCTCAACACTGGCCAGGGTAGAGTGTATTGATCCTCCTCTAATCCACTACGACGCGTGATCATGGAGGCCTGGCTTTGTCGTCTATGTACTGAGGCCGTGTATCAGGTGGATGGCTATTGTTTTAATGGTGTGTTTTATAAAGGGGAAAGCGCAGTAGTTGTAGTTTGTGGTCCAGGTATTCCACTATCTGGTTTTAGTCACAGATCTGGCAGCACACAAATGCTTAAATGCTGGAGAAGTGGAATGATATCGATTGTACATCATATGTGTTTCATGTGTTAAATGTTTGACAGTTCCAATGTACTTTAAGAACATCCACCTTCACTGAACTGTTGAGAAACATCTCAGACATTAATAAAAAGGATCAAGTATTTTGGGGCACATTTCTCGTGTGAAATAGTCGTGTTTACATCGTCGAGATACTGATTTGATAAAAATTCCAAACTTGTTTAAAGCAAAACAGTGAATTTAGTAAAGAGTAGCGAAACACCTGCTGACACCTCTGACAAACCTGTCAATATCAGTAGCTCAGAGCCTGTGCTTTATATGGTGATACACATGCAGTGATAAACTACAAGACACGTTGTACGTTGAGTGTGTATAGGTAACAGTGACCCGGGGTATAAATAGCATAGAGACACGTCACGTATATTGAGTGTGTATAGGTAACAGTGACCCAGGGTAAAATATCATAAAGACTGGCTGTATGCTGAGTGTGTATAGTTGACAGTGACCTGGGGTATAAATATCATAGAGACTGGCATTGTTCACATGGAACCTGTAATATTGCACGAGCGTGAACGCGAGGTCGACCTGGAAAATGTAGAAGAAAGACAGCAAAGAGATCCACAAAGTCGTAAATCACCCATTTTTTCAGCGTACTAGCAAACTAACAGGGATATATACTTTACCAAGAATATACAGGGGCAGAGAGACAGATAGAGAGAGAGACAGAGAGACAGAGATGGTGCTAGGAGATTTACAATTGCTGTACGGATAATGTACAGAAGTCAGACTTCAAACATTGTAATATAGTCGTACATTCATAAAGGAATGACGTCACTCATACACAACCATCTCCTTTAAGATACAAACTCAAGATATTGTTTGACTGACATTTGTTTTAAAGTTTATAATTAGAATATGGTATGTGTCCCGGGTGAGGGTTCGTGTAAACTGTGTGCCTGATATAGCATAAAGCAGTGGTGATGTTATGTAGTCGTGATGATATGTAGTTGTAATGATATGTAGTGATGATGTTAGTTTTGGTGATGTTATGCAGAGATGATGTTATGTGGTGATTATGTTGTGTAGTGATTATGTTGGTCGTGGTGATGTTAAGTAGTGATGATGTTTTGCAGTGGTGATGATATGTAGTTATGTTGAAGTACTTGTAGTACATCAGAGACACAGACTGAGACACCGCTGAAAGCCGTATCAGAGACACTTGCTGAATGTACATGGGAGGCACAGAATGAGATACCGTTGAAACACGTACCATAGTCACTTGCTGAATGTACATGGGAGGCACAGAATGAGATACCGTTGAAACACGTACCATAGTCACTTGCTGAATGTACATGGGAGGCACAGAATGAGATACCGTTGAAACACGTACCATAGTCACTTGCTGAATGTACATGGGAGACACAGACTGAGATGACCACCATTCTGAAAACAATCAGCACCTGGTGTTCCTCGGGCTGATCGATTAAATGAGACTCTGTGTGTTGAACATGCTTTTGAAAACAGTGGAGATACCCTTCAGTCGTTTTCCGATATACTCGGACATTGCTCACAAAGCTATGTGATAAGGCAAAACTATCAGTGTACATCTGTGCAATATCACTGTTCAACAGCGCAATATCACTGTGCCTTTGTGCAATATCTCTGTACATCAGCATAATGTCACTGTGCATCAGGGGAATAGCACTGTGTATCAGTGCAATATAACTGTGTATCATTGCAATGTCACTGTGCAACAGTGCAACATCACTGTTCATCAGTACAATGTCACTGTGCATCAGGGCAATATCACTGTGCACTTGTGCAACATAACTGTGTACCAGCGCAATATCACTGCGTATCAGTGCAATATCGTTGTGTATCAGTGCAATATCACTGTGTATCAGTGCAATATCGCTGTGTATCACAATAAAATCACTGTGTATCAGTGCAGTATCACTATGTACCAGCGCACTATAACTTTACATTTGTGCAATATCGCTGTGTATCTGTGCAATGTCAATGTGCTTCGGTGCAATATGCCTGTGTATCAGTGCAATATCACTGTGTAGCATTGCAATATCACTGCGTATCTGTTCAATATCACTGTACAATTGTGCAATATCATAGTTTATCATTGCATTATCACTGTTTATATGTGCAACATCGCTGTGTATCAGTGCAATATCGCTGTTTATCTATGCAAAATACCTGTGTATCAGTGCAATATCACTATGTATCAATGCAATATCACTGTGCATCTGTGCAATATCACTGTATATCGTTGCAATATCACTCCGTATCAGTGCAAGTTAATACAATTCCTTATCAAATTTTGTGCTGATAAAAAATATGCACAGGGCTTGGCATGCCCAGCCGGTTGATTTGACCGGGTCCATTCAACCACCTGTCCAGGTGCAGGCAAAGTGGTGAGTTGGGCAATAGGAACGCGGTTCAAGGCCCTCAGCCACTAGGATCCTTTCGTCCACTGACACAGGGCCGCAACCCCTGCAATACCTTGAATACCCTTGGATACAGCAAAGGCGTTAAACCTTATCGGTGTCTTGTCAGGAGTCTCAATCACAATATAACACGGCCAATACTCAATCGATGCAAACGGTCTGTGGTCAGTATCAACAGGGTCAACATCAAGTGGACGTTGTTTTTTTTTTCGCTGGAGTTTCATAAGCCATGGTTAGTTTAATATGGTTCATCATCCGAGTTCTCCCCCCTCACCATGGAGTATCACAAGGACAATGCTAAAGCAAGCGGGCCTCCAGCTTGCAGCAACAAGAATACCCGGATGATATACTCCAGCAGATGAATTATAAATAATTAATCTACCAGATTGGCCCATGAGTCACCGCCTTCTGGCATAAGACTCTTTGCAAAAAGTTT
Organism: Haliotis asinina; assembly: GCF_037392515.1. Lineage (NCBI taxonomy): Eukaryota > Metazoa > Mollusca > Gastropoda > Lepetellida > Haliotidae > Haliotis > Haliotis asinina. The sequence goes on along the minus strand of NC_090292.1, from coordinate 47,284,719 downwards.
AGAACTTCAAAAATACATTTTAAAATTAGAAAAGCTCAATGAACAAATAGGCCAAAACCGAAAGTAAAAGTCCAAATAAAATTTGTGTAATGACATATTTATATATACTCCATGAACAGGGCTTGGCGTGACCAGCCGAGTGGTTGAACCGGGCCCATTCAACCACCGTCTAGGCGAAGTCAGGGCCAAAGTGGTGTATTGAGCAACAGGACCACGGTTGCAAGCCCCTATTGCCCTCAACCACCGGCATCCCCTCCTCCACAGGGCCGCAACCCACGCAAACGGGTTGGTGGACCAAATATCCCCCCGTGTATTTTTTAAATGCTGGATCGTCTACATCGATTTGTATAGTGTATGGTAAATGTTGGAGGTGCCCCCTGTTTATAAATTCGATGTATGAAAATTTGGTTTACGATATTGTGTATGAAAGAACAGAGACTACCCAAGAAGGCTTATAATACGCTTGTTTACTTGGACAACATTGGGAAAGTGACGTGGACGTCTTATGTATAAAATCTTCTGTCAGTTGTTGATGCAGATTGTGTTTAACTCATTTTCGAGAAAGATGTCCTAATATTTTAATCAAGAAGAGCATTCGGTAATAATAGATAATGGTTCACGGTATGATACCTATAGAATATACAAATCACTACTGCAGCCGGAGAAATATCTGGCATTTTTAATATCAACGAAATTGTTCTATAGCTTAGGTTTGATCAACATAGTGGTAAACGAAGGAAGACGTTTTCATCTTGAACGATTAAAGAAAATGTGCCATCTGTGTAATTTAGACGTGGAAAATGAAGTCCATGTTTTACTTGAGTGTCCTTTTTTTACAGATCTGAGTACGAGATACATTGCTAATTAGTACCTATGTAAGCCATTAGCGTTTAAACTACGTCTTTTATCAACTGACCAGCATGTAATAATAAAGCTGTCGTTCTATATCAATTATGCTCCTATTAGAGGTAACAAAGTTGTGTATATCATTCGTATTTCACTGCTTCTGCATACGTTACTGCCTCTACCACGATTTGCCGTTTAAATCACTAATTACTACATATTGTACGATATGTATAATGCTTCATATTTTTTAGTCCAGTGTATATGGGCCGGAGGCCTCTTGTACAATAAACATCCTGTGACACTGACACAAACATACTCTCTGTACTTAATGCAAACATCCACAAAGAATACACGTTACATTTAAGGTCCTGTTAACACAACAGGTCCAAAGGGTGTCGTAGTTGCTAACGTGTGAATTTACTCTCTCCCTCCTTCTCGCCATTGATGGTATAAAATTTCAAGTGACGTGACATTTTGCACCAACTTAAAAACGTCATCTCTGACGAGCTAAGTAGACAATGTTTCACCATCGTTATGTTTGAGTGAGAGTCTAGCTCCATTATTTACGAGTAGTTCCACAATTTTTTTATATCCTTTTTGTGCTGCTACCATTACCGGTGTCATCTGCTTGTTTCCCCTGCTGTTTATGTCCACCGACTTCAGTGAGAGGAGATATTTAACTACATCAAATTTTCCCTGACGGCAGCCAATGTGAAGGATATTGTCTCCCGTTGCTGTAGTGAGTGACAGATCAGCTCCATGTTTTACGAGTAATTCCACCACGTCTTTATGTCCCATGTCGGCTGCTTCCATTACGGGTGTCCTCTTTGACATTCCCCTGCTGTTTATGTCAACCGAATTCAGTGAGAGGATGTATTTGACTACATTCAATTGTCCCACGTGACAGGCAGTGTGAAGGATGTTTCCCATTTGTGCACGAAATGAGAGTTTGGCTCCACGTTTAACAAGTAATTCCACCACTTCTTTATGTCCCTGGTTGGCTGCCACCATGATTGGCGTCATCTTCTTCCATCCCTTTCTGTTTATTTTGATGGAGTTCAGTGAGAGGAGATATTTAACTACATCTAAATGTCCCCCATAACAGGCAATGTGAAGGACGTTGCCACCCGTTTCATCCTTTAATGACACGTCAGCGCCTTTGTCCACAAGCAGTTCCACCACATTTTTGTGTCCGTTCTCTGCCGCCAGCATGAGAGGTGTTTTCCAGCATGACATTCTAGTATCGATGTCCCTGGTGTTTTGTGAAAGGACATACTTCACTAAATTTACGTTTCCTCCAAGACAGGCTGCTTGAAGGATATTGAGGCCGAATCTATCTGCGTGTAACTCTTTAGCTCCTTTACTGACAAGTAACTCAAACACTTCTCTGTGTCCACCAATGGCTGCCCACATCATCGGTGTTCTACGAATCCACTCTTTACAATTCACGTCCACGTGTTTCTGTGACAATAAGAATTTAACCCTTGACAGGTTCCCAATCTTTGAGGCGGTATGAAGGGCACACAATGGTGGAACTGTAACAGAAAATTAAACTTTTCTAAATGATAATTCGAAGTGAGTGACTTAGTACTTAACGTCACATCGGTAATGTGACGAGAAGATTTAACACTGAAATACAATATATGTTTGTTACCAAGAACTGTTGAGAAAGGACAGCAAAACAACTGGAATATCACGCTTAGATTTAAATCTAACGTGGAAAGGTAAAACTAATGTCACTATTTAGACAATACAATATAAATACAGACTACAGATTGCCAACAACGTAAGGTTGATGACCAGACTAAGGACCATGCCGACTTACAGTACCTTTGCTACCTGCATGGACCATAGCTGGATATGTACTATCCCCTCAGCTGCTAGCGAGTGTAAGAAATGTTAGCTAAAAATAAAAGAACAAGATTACTACCTGGCTAGTTTACATTGATTTGAAAGTTTGGGGACTTATGTACCCTCTCAGGAGGACAATAACTTTACAGTACTTCAAACCCCTTTTGAGGGTAGAGCCACTAACAGCTCTATATAGTTACTAATCTAAACTACTAATCTTTAAAATACATCTGTCTATAGAATAATTACTCAAACTTTAACAATTACATTGATTTCCTTAAAAAAAACAATGTTTAAATGAGCAGTAACTGTGTTACAGAGGTTCTTAGCTGTTTTTACAGTAAAACACTTATCCCTTATTATGGACAATTCACTCGTTCATCACAAGGGATACAAAACGGAGGATCCTCACCTTTTTAACAGGTATGCAGGTATATCTTGTATGGCCAACAGGTATATCTTGTATGGCCAATATGACATCGTCGCATAATGACCTCTTCAAATGCAGACTGAGAACCCAAGTAGGTGTAACCAATGAAGGGTTTTATTTCATATAGTTTTTATTATACCTACTTGGGTGCCCACATCTTCTGCATGAGATCACTGGTGTAAACTCTAATGCTAGCTTTGTAATCCGACAAAGGAATAAGAAGAGGTGCCACAGATCTGTTGAGTGCTGCCTTGGCAGCAAGATCAGCCATTGTATTCCCAGAAATGCCTACGTGGCTGGGTAAACAATATAGGACGATGTGGTACTAGCCAGTCGCAAGATCATTATTTAATTGAATAATTTCAAGTAAAAGGGGATGATTACAGGAAAGAGGTCTAATCGCCTGAAAACAAGAAAGCGAGTCTGAATTCTGATTATATATTGTTTATGTTTAGGGTGTCTTTGAATATACATAAGAGACGTCAATAAGGCGTTTGCTTCAGCTGTAAAAAGTACTATCCAGTAATCTAGAAGCTATTGTTCTGGATCCAGTGACAGTGGCACACGCTACTGCTCCACCGATCTTGGATCCGTCTGTAAATAAGGATTTGCAATTGCTATATTTATGTTACATTTGCTTTTTAATTGATGATATTCATGTATATATTTTAAGTTATTTGTTTCTGATTTTTTAAAAGCAGTTAATGTTAGGTGAAATTGCCAAGGTGAAGGAGCTATATCTTCCAGCAGCAGCAGCAATAAAGGGCTTAAATCTGAGCCTAGGAGCCGGAACAAGAAAGATTTGTAGAAAGCTGTTTAAAGCTGTTTTCGAGACAACTTTTATTTACTTTGTTTAAGCACAACTGCAGTTGCCATTCAATAGTATGCATATTTTTATCTCGACAAGAAATGTTAAAATCATCCACAAAAAGTGATCCATCAATTGAATCATTCAAGAACTTGGATAAACTGCTTTTCTTGATCCTAAACGTGTTTCAGACAAAAGACTGGCTTGTGGGACGCCCTGATCCTGATTATAATGGTCAGACAGGGTTGAACACACTCACACTTGAAATTGCGTGTCCTTTAAAAACTGTGACATAAATAAGAGTCAAACGACCCCTTAAACTGAAGTCAATTAAATCCTTCCAGGTTGTATCATATGCTCTCGTGAGATCAAAGAAAATTGAAACAACATGTTGTTTATTGACTATAGCATTTTCAACAAAAGATTCGAATTGCACCAAATGATCAGTTGCACTACGGTTTTTCCTGAAACCACTTTGAAAATTTATTGGTTTGAGAAAACCATAGCATCCTGTTGTTTACCATTCGTTCCATGGTTTTACAGACAGAACTCGTTAAAGAGATTCGTCTATAATTAGCCAGATCGGTAGGATCCCAGTCATGTTTTTGAATGGTAACTACAATCCCATTTTGCCAGGAAGCTGGGAAATTCCATGCGTCCATGTCTTAAAAAAAATATTACCTCTCCAGAAATGATTCAGGCAAATGCTTCAGGAACTGATAGTGGATATCATCAGCCCCTGTTGCTGTATCATGAGCTTGTTCAAGGGCGATATGTAGCTCATGCAGTGAAAATAATTAAGTATAGTCTTCATCGTTGTCACCAAGTTAAAATTTAATCTTTTCTTCTCCTGCTGTTTCAGAAACTGTTGAAACTCCGGGACAAAATTTGATGAAGATACATGTTTGGTGAGAGTTTCACCAATTTTATTGGCAATGTCGGATTTATTAGTTCATACATTTTCACCATCCTTCAGATTGTTAACGGTAGACCTAGAACCTTTACCCTTTATTCTTTGTATCATATTCCACACCTTTGAAAGGGGTGTACGTGAATTTATCTTGGAAATATATTTTCTCGAAGACTGATGCTTATGTTGCTCAAATGTGCATCGAGCCTTGGCACTTAAAATTTTAACTATATCTAAATTATGCACTGTGGGATGTCGGTGAAAATATTTTTGGGCTTTCTTCCTACTTTTTCTGGACTGTTTACATTCGTTATCAAACGATGACTTATGAACGTGTTGGTTTACAGAGGAATAGTTTCATCAGCAATTTGTTTCAGTGTCTCCGAAAATAACAGGATTGCATCCTAGGCACCAATAAAGAATTCTGATATCAGTCTTTTCAGTGCAACTAGTCTGAAATAGAGTCCAACTAGCCTTAGCAAAATTCCAATTTGACGGCCGTGGATCATCACTTGGTTTTATAGCAGTGACTACTGTTGGAAAGGACGGTTGGATCTGTGATTGACAGATCTAGCACAGAATATGTGCCCGTTGCTGCATGTATCGCCTGTTAGTGTCGCTGTTTTGCAACAGAAGATTATGTCCGTTTAGATCCCGCTTTATCACACAGTGTCCAGGCAGTTAGGGATATGAATCCTGAAGCTCTGAGGATGGGGAAATGGACAAGGAAGAGTGATAGGAGTTATAGTGACGCATTTCAAACTTATGATCACGTTTAAGAAATGTTTCTTGTAGACTAAATGCCGATGGTTTCGTGAAAATTATTCATAAGTCCCTTGTAATTCCTCTGTACTACAGTCCGTTTGATTCCATTTGAGACCGATGAATTGCTCACTAACACAGAATCTAATAATTGCAACAAAACCAAATTTTGCACAGCCACATGAAATCAACACACCAACTGTGATGATGTGTCTCATAATTTGGGACACAAGAATAAAATAGATGTTTAACAAATGATCATATTGTATCGTCCTCTATGGTTAACATGTGTTCCATCTAGTTGCTAGTTTTACATTCGAATCGGTGAAAATCTTGTTGTTTTACTGTCCTTCACTGACAGTTATATACACATTACCATTAACTATTACATGGTATGAAATTAATTCTTCTTATCACGGCATGGCTGAAGTATTGTCGAGGTGATGATATATTTTAACTCACTCACTCACTTATATTGCAAATAGTATGACTGATCTATGTGTTAACAAGAATGAGTGCGGCAATATCAGACATGGATATCTTGGATATTCCTTTTGATACACCTACCTTTGATACATGCCTTTTGACAGCCTTCATTCACACATTCGGAAGTCTCATTGCAGACCTCAGATCCACAGGATGCAGTGGTGACCTTAAGCAAGAGATAAATATATCCTCTTCTGTCAATATAATTCAAAGAGGTTGCCATGACATTTGAAGACAGCTTCAAACATGACGTTCAGAGCATGCCTTCCACAGGCCTTATCGCAACATATGTAAGCATAAAACATTTGTATCAATGATTTTGTCTAAACATTATTAGCTACACGATGTTTTGAAAGGGTGTACAGGACTGGCTATAAGGGAATATCACAATTTACAAGGGTCTTACATTCTCGTACATCATGTCAAAAATATTTATTACCCTGAACATCATTATCTTTATTTAGCCTATCATTTAAAACCAGATATCATTCACGCTTTGACAGAATGAGACCCAAAACGTTTCGGCATCATTTATTCTGACTAGTCATGAAGGGAGATAACTCAGAATGGCTAAGCTTATGGTAAAGCTGATCGAATTAGGTTTTGTTAAGCAACCAGGAAAACATAGAAACATTTGATTTTTTACATACTATTTATTGACACAAACAAACACAAAATTAAGGAAACAACTGTATTATTCTGTTTATGTGCATTCTTGTATACGTCAAATCGAAAATTTCGAAGCATTCAGCTGGATGGTAGTTGTATTTAATCTAAGGTCAAGGTCATTAGTGCAACCTGCGTACAGTGTCACGTGACAGATCTAATGGCGTGTGCAGACCACAGATTCGCCTACATGGTTTCCCATGTTTTAGCTATTCTCCAATCAAAATTTGACAAATTAGTCTTATGGGTAATAAGGTATTATGTCCACAACTTTGTAGCAGTGTTGTAAAAGCTGTGGTCATGTACAATTGTTGATACATCATACATACCATGTGTCTTACAAAGAACACATCGTCCACAACAAAACGGCTGGATGCCCCAAAGGCATTAATTATAACATGCGTCAAGACCAATTTTTTTGCGTTATGTGAACCGAAACTTCATCTTAAAATATTGCAAATGTTTAACTTCTTATGTCAGGTGTATCACAGGACTTTTGTCAACATGTGTCAACAAAAGTTTTATCAAGACACATGTACCACAGACCTTTTCTCCAGTAGTATAAAAAATAGTGGTACCTGACCCCCCATATAACCCATGAAATGAAAACCTTCCCTCAATCTTCATTTATAAACCCCATAACACGACTACTTTTCATTTCCTCTGGAAACATTACCCAACAGACTGATGGGTAGAGTGACTAGTTTATATAACACAGGGAATCAGTTTCTAATCATATGAATTTAACATATTGATTTCAGTGACACAGTTCTTTATCCTCCTCATCATGTGAAGTATCTTTATGTTTATCGTTACCCTTTTCTACAATTGCATTTTGTAATTTAACACCAAGTGGAATAACAATACTACTAAAACATAAAGAACTAACATCGACCACCCCTGAATATTTTGACCTTCTAACAAGAAGTCTATAAATATTATTCTGATCAAGTTCTTTTCATTTCCCCTGTAAAAGTACAAAACAGTCTTCCTAGTTTATAGAAGACAGGGATCCACATCAATTTGAATATTGAGGTAATGTTATCCTCTTATTTTTCATCATGTATTAATTCATCTAATATATTTATATTTATCTTTACCCTTTTCTACAACTGCAGTTTGTAATTTAACACCAAGTGAACAACACGACTAAAGAAATAACATCAACAACACCTGAACATTTTGACAAGAAGTCTGTGAATATTATTCCAGTCGGGTTCTTTGTCATTTTCCCATAATGGATAATAACAAGATATTTTCCCATGTATGGTCTGCTTTAATGGTATAACTTTACCCAATCAACAGATTGAGAAGAATAAGGTAATTCATATATTTTAATATTTAGAATAGGATTATCTAAAGGGATGTCATTTTTCACATTTTAAAAAGTTGTTTAAATTTGTGTGAAAAGTTGAGTATTATAAATTTTGATTCCATTCCTTGGTAAAGCAGTATCTTTTTCATTGTGTGGAAAATGTAAAGTTATATCCATCTCTCTTTTGTAATTTCTTTTTTTACTGCTTAGCAAGATATGAAATAGCTTTAAATTATCATGAAATGATAATGTATACCAAAATTCATTATTAATTGTAACCAGTACAAGCAATACATTAGTATTCAAATATTAGCAAAATATGAATATAGAATATCAGTTTCATCGTGTATCAGTTATGGCGTAGACAAGACTCCTGTCAAAAGTAGTAAAACTTATCTCAAAGACATTCTATTGAAAAGGGTATAGTTATAACCACACAATTTCACAGATGTTCTACAGTTAAAGTCCTAGCCTGAGGTAATCAGAATGTCACCGTAAGACAAACCATTCACTAAGACAAGGGTTATGTCTACACAGGTTAATGAACCACTTTGATGAGGTATACATGCCATCACCTACAGTAAAATAACATTATGCAAACACCAGCTAATCCAGCTCAGAGTAAGCAATCAAGCATCCAGTAAATGTCCCAACAAGATTAATGCCACTTAGAATTGGATTAAAAGATTAAGTACTCCCCCTGTCAACTGAAGTTGTTCTGGTAGGACACACCACATTTTGTTTATTTTGTATTTCTTTGGCTATTGTAGGTTCTACCCCTTTTTGTATCAGTAAGCAAATCGTAATGTTTGTATTGTTTCAACTGTAGTTAAATAGTCCAAACACCTGATGTATGACTCTTACTACAACAAGCTCAAGAAGCACTACGGTGACAGATGTGTTTTATACGGATATAAAATCACTCCTGACTGAGATTCAAACAGAGGATGTGTACAAGGATGTGAAAACCAATATGCACCTGCATGATGCCAGTGATCACCCAAGAGATCACCCTATGCATAACCAAGTCAACACAAAGGTGGTATATAAGATGAAGGAGGAATGTGCAGGCATACTAATCACTGAATACCTTGGATTGAGACCTAAGATTATTAAGAAAGCAGATGACGCTGAAATTAGAAAGGCTAAAGGTGTGAAAAAGAACGCAGTGAAACAACATGTTAAGCATACCTCTACAAACAGGCCCTATTCCAGAAGAGTGAGTGAGTTAATATTTTACGTCACATCGGCAATATCATAACCATATCGTGACGAGAACATTTAAATGAAATATATGCATGTGGTAAAATCTGTCAACTAAGGACAGTAAAACAACTAGAATATCACAATTTCAATTAAAACTAGCATGGAAAGTTAAAACTAATATCACTATTTAGACAATACAATATAAAAACAGACTATAGATCGCCAACAACTGAAGGTAGATCACCACACCAGGGACCATGGGGACTTACAGCACCTTTGCTACCTACATGGACCCTAGCTGGATTTACACCATCCCGTCAGCTGCTGGCGATTGTACGAAAAGTTAGCCAAAATTGAAATCACATGAATACTACGATTAAAAACCTGGTAGAATTAAATTTACTGTAAATGCTTGTGGACTTACAGTACCCTCTCTGGAGGACAATAATTTTACAATACTTCAACCCCTTTTGAGGGTACAGCCGCCAACAATTCAAGTTACTAATTCAAACTACCAATCATTAAAATACATCTTATTTACACAACATACTATTCAAAATTCAACCAAAAAATCAATTTCTTTTAACAAACCAATAATTAAATGAGAATTAACGCTGGTAAAAAGATCCTTCATTGTTTTGACTGTAAAAAAACTTATCCCTTGTGAATATGCTTGACTGTAACTCTCTCATCACAAGGGATACAAAATAGATGATCCTCACCTTTTAAAAGATATGAATGAGTATATCTAGTGTGGTCAATACGACATCGTCGTAGTATGACCTCTTGAAATCTGGACTGACAACTCAAGTGAGTATAACCAATGTAAGGTTTTATCTCATGAAATTTATTGATTCCCACTTGGGAGTCCCACTTCTTCTGCATCAGATCACGGATATTAGATCTAATGCTGGTTTTGTAATCACTATAAGGAACAAAAAGTGGTGTCACAAATTTGTTGAGTGCTGCTTTTGCAGCAAGATCAGCGAATGTGTTACCAGAGATTTATACATGGCTTGGTAACCAACAGAAGACGATGTAATATTGGCCAGTGGCAAGATCATTATACAACTGAACAATTTCTATTAAAATAATTTCTATTAAAAGTGGATGTTTACAAGAAATATTTTTAATAGCCTGAAGGCAAGAAAACGAATCGGAATAGACTATATGTTGTTCATGTTTAGGGTGTCTTTGAATGTATTTAAGAGCTGTTAATATGGCGTTAGCTTCTGCTGTAAAAACAGAACTATTATCTGGTAATCTAGAAGATATTGTTCTGGATCCAATGACAGTGACACAAGCCACTGTGCCACCGTCCTTCGACCCATCTGTAAATAAGGATTTATAATTGCTATATTTATGTTTCAATTGATTATATTCTTGTTTATATTGTAATTCATTCGTTTCTGATTTTTAAATTTAGCTAATGTTAGGTCAACTTGAAGCCTAACCAACTGCCAAGGAGGAGAAGAAAGAAGACGGGAAGGAGCTATATTTACCAGCTCAGTGCTAGAAGCAGTAAGAAATGGCTTAATTCTGAGCCCAAGAGGTGGAACAAGAGAAGACTGTTCGTTATACAAATTATCATAGAAAGGATTAAAGACACAATTCAATGCAGGATTAGACTCATTAGAAGCTAATTTAGTAATGTATTGTAAGGATAGTTTTATATGGCGTAAGTTGAGAGAAGGCTCATCAGCTTCGACGTATAGACTGTCGATATTAGAGGTCCTAAAAGAACCGAGAGTGTCTTAGGCCTTGGTGGTGCACAGGATCAAGTAGTTTTAGGTTGCTTTGAGAAGCTCCACCATATACGATGCAGTCGTAATCAAGTTTACATCGCACAGGTTATCTATATAAGCGAAGAAGGGTAGTTTGATCCCCTCCCCAATTTGAATTTTCAACAACCTTTAATATATCGAGTGCTTTCAGGCATTTAGGTTTAATATGCGGCAAAAAGATCAAATGTGAGTCGAAAATAAGTCCCAAGAACTTGGTCTCCTTTACAACTTTGATTGGGGTACCACTGAGAAATAGTTCTGGGTCTTTATGGGGTTTGTATTTACGACAAAAATGTATAGAATTGGTTTTTGATTTAGAACATTTGAAATCGTTTTCAAGACACCATTTATCCACTTTGTTTAAACACATCCGCAGTTACCGCTCAGTAGTATGCATGTTTTTACCACGGCAACAAATATCAAACTCATCCACAAATAAAGATCCATCTATTAAATCGTTTAAAACTTTAGATGAACTGTTGATCTTGATGCTAAAAAGAGTGACAGATAAAATACTGCCTTGTTAAACATCCTGATCATGATTGTAATGATCAGACAGGGTAGAACCCACGCGGACTTCACATTGTCTGTTATTTAAAAATCTGGCTATGAATTCAGGCAAACGACCTCGCAACCCGAAATCATGTAAATCTCTTACAATGCCATATTTCCAGGTTGTGTCATGTGCTTTCTCAAGATCAAAAACGATAGAACATAAATTCTCGGACACCCATGTCCAAGGTATGGAACATGGTCCAAAAAATTAAAGGTAAAGGTACTAAATCTACTGTCTGTCATCTTAAACATGGAGATCAGTTACTTACGGATAATCAGATATTGCTAATAAACTTGGCGAAACTCTCCCTAAACATTCTTCCTCTTCTAATTGTATACCTAAATTTCAGCAATATCAAAAACAACAAGAAAAATCTAATAATTTCAATTCTGATAATGGGGAAGATTATAATGAAACGTTTTCTATTCATGAACTCCATACTGCTCTTGATCAAGCTCATGATACTGCTACAGTAGCTGATAACATACATCATCAACTCCTGAAACATTTACCAGAATCCTGTCTGGAAACTCTCCTAAATATGTTTGATGGTATTTGGACATCAGGTAACTCTCTTCCGTCATGGCGTGATGCCATAGTAGTACCAATACCTAAACCTGGACGTGATCATACGGATCCATCCAATTATCGTCCGATTTCATTAACAAGCTGTGTTTGCAAGACCATGGAACGCATGATAAATAATCGACTTGTTTGGTACTTGGAAACGAATAACCTGATCACAGATATACAATGTGGTTTCCGCAAAAACAGAACTACTGTCGATCACTTAGTGCGACTGGAATCATTTGTTAAAAACGCACTAATTAATAAACAACGCGCTGTGTCTATCTTTTTTGATCATGAAAAGGCATATGACACAACCTGGAAATATGGTATTTTGAGGGATTTACATGACTTCGGCTTGCGAGGACGTTTGCCTCAATTTATTGCCAACTTTTTAAATGACAGACAATGCCAGGTCCGTGTGGGTTCTACCCTGTCTGATCATTACAATCAGGATCAGGGTGTTCCACAAGGCAGTATTTTATCTGTCACTCTTTATAGCATCAAGATCAACAGTTTATCTCAAGTTTCAAACGATTCAATTGATGGATCGTTATTTGTGGATAATTTTAACATTTCTTGTCGTGGAAAAAATATGCATACCATTGAACGGCAATTGCAGTTGTGTTTAAACAAGAGTAATAAATGGTGTCTTGAAAACGGCTTTAAATTGTCCAAATCGAAAACTAACTGCATACATTTTTGTCGTAAATACAAACCACATAAAGACCCTGAACTGTCTCTAGATGGGACACCCAATAAAGTTGTGAAGGAAGCCATGTCATTGGGTCTAATCTTTGATTCGCATTTAACGTTTTCGCCACATAATAAATCACTTAAAACTAAATGCCTGAAAGCACTTGACTTGTTGAAAGTGGTTTCAAATTCAAAATGGGGAGGGGATCAATCTACCCTTCTCCATCTCTATCGATCACTCGTTCGTTCTAAACTTGATTATGGCTCCATCGTATATGGTAGAGCCTGCAAAAGCAATCTTAAACTTCTTCATTCTGTCCATCATCAAGGTCTAAAGCTTTGTCTTGGGTCCTTCAGAACTTCACCTATTGACAGTCTTTACATTGAGGCCGATGAACCATCTCTTGCGGAACGCCGTATCAAATTATCTTTACAATATATCACAAAACTATACTCTAACGAATCTAACCCTTCCTATAACTGTGTCTTCAATCTTCTGTATGAGGATTTGTATCACAAAAAGTCTTCTCTTGTTCCACCTCTTGGGCTCAGAATAAAGCCGTTTATTGCTGCTGCTGGTATTGAGCTGGACAATATAGCTCCTTTCCGTCTTCTTTCTTCTCCTCCTTGGCAGCTTGTTAGGCCACACGTGGACTTAACATTAACTGCACATAAAAAACAGAGTTACAGTATAAACAAGAATATAATCAATTGAAACATACATACAACAATTACAAATCCTTATTTACAGATGGGTCGAAGGACGGTGGTGCAGTTGCTTGTGCTACTGTCATTGGATCAAGAACAATATCTTCTAGATTACAAGATAATAGTTCTATTTTTACAGCAGAAGCCAACGCCATGCTAACAGCTCTTAAATATATTCAAAGACACCCGAAACGTAAACAATATATAATATATTCCGACTTCCTTTCTTGCCTTCAGGCTATTAAAAATATTTCTTGTAAACATCCACTTTTAATTGAAATTATTGAATTATATAATAATCTTGCTACTGGCCAATACGACATCGTCTTTTGTTGGTTACCCAGCCATGTAGGAATTTCTAGGAACACAATGGCCGATCGTGCCGCCAAGGCAGCACTCAACAAATCTGTGACACCACTTCTTTTCCCTTATTCTGACTACAAACCTAGTATTAGATCTTACATCCGTGACCTTATGCAAAAGAGGTGGGACACCCAAGTAGGTATAAATGAATTACATGAAATAAAACCGTATATTGGTTGCGCCTACTTGGGCTGTCAGTCCAGATTTGAAGAGGTCATTTTGCGACGATGTCGTATTGGCCATACCAGATATACACATGCATACCTGTTAAAAGGTGAAGATCCTCCGTTTTGTATCCCTTGTGATGAGAGAGTCACGGTCAAGCATATCCTGCTTGACTGTGTTGAATTCTCGATCACAGGGGATAAATATTTCAATGTCAAAACCATCAAGGATCTTTTTAACAGTGTTAGTTCTCATTTACTTATTGGTTTTTCAAAAGAAATTGATTTCATGATTGAATTGTGATAAATAAATGTTGTAGATAGATATATTTTAATGATTGGTAGTGTAAATTAACAACTGGTATTGTTAGTGGCTGTATCCTCAAAGGGGGTTAAAGTATTGTAAAATTATAGTCCTCCTGAGAGGGTACGTAAGTCCCAAAACTTTCACAGTTTAATTTCTGCTTACCTAATTTTAAACGTAGTATAATTGTTCTCTTAAAATTTGGCTAAACATTCGTACAATCGCCAGCGGCTGAGGGGATGGTGTAGATCCAACTATGGTCCATGCAGGTAGCAAAGGTACTGTAAGACCCCATGGACCCTTGTATGGTGATCTACCTTCAGTTGTCGGCGGTCTATAGCCTGTTTTTATATTGTATCGTCCTCTATAGTTGAATTGTTTTAGATTTCATTTCTAGTTTTAAATATTTGCCTGTGATAGTCTAGTTGCTTTACTGTCCTTCGTTGACAGATTTTTTACCATGCTCTATTATGTATGACATTAATGGTTCTCGTCACGATATGGCTGCAATATTGCCGATGTGACGTTAAATGTTAACTCACTCACTCACACGCTGTCTCTCCAGCTGGTATCAAAGACAATACCATGGCTAAACGCAGCAATAAAACGTTTTACTTCATCCTTCCATACAACATCAAACTTTTGGCAAACATGGAAACACGGAGTACGGATCACAACAGCTGGAATTAAAGAAATTTTTTCCGGTCCAGTTTGTAGGCATTGAAAATATGTCACCTTGACCTGGTAACAGGTCGCGGTCAGACAACCAATGGAATGGTTTAGATGAAGTTCACGTGGCCAAGCCAGATGTTTCTACGGGGAGGAGGAAACAGTAAATTGCCCATCACCATTCCATGCGTGATGTCCGTTTGGAGGGGCATGAGCACGCCAGAAGGTGTGAATTGCTCATGCCAAAGAAATTCAAGCATTTTATACACAAAGTTGAAGTCAGTGGGGCGACGAGGTTTAAAATCACAAAGTAGCGGCATGTCAAATGGAAGTGACCCAAGCTGAGTGATTATAACCATAAGAGAGCAAGGCTGGTGACGAAATTACATTTGCTGATAAGTAGCATCTCCAGGGTACGGAGATGTGAACACAGACGAGTGACTTACAGCTAATCAGGTAATAATTAAGTTTACAGGAAGGTAGAGAAGTACATGTCCAGGGGGACAGATCTGAAAAAAGTTATGAAAATAATGATGATGATGAGTTGCTACCGCAACAGAGTAATTAAGTGGCCAGACAGAGGCAGCCTTTGTGATAAGTTACAGTTGTCAGAGCATGGCGCCAGCTTGTCTATTTGATGCACGTCGTTATATAATGGAACGTTTATTCGAATGCACAGTATACCTTGGCACATCCACATTTTCAAGGTATTACCGACCCATTTTACACCTTTGATTTTACACCTCTGATGGCGTATTTTGAAGTAACAGCTGACGAAAGATGCGCGCCAGATCCCCGTTTCTACCAGCCACACGCACATGTACAGTTACATAATGCTGCGCATTGCCTCATTATCAGACGTTCCTCGAATGCATATTATAACTTGGCATAGCCGCACTTTAAAGGGCTTTCAGATGCATCGTGAAATTATAGCTGCCGTAACACTGGCGGGAGACGTGCGCCAGATCCCCGAATTTACCATTAGCGCTAGTGCAGTTATAGCGCAAGTGCAGTGTATAATGACGCGCATGGCTTGACTGTCTGAGGTGACATGAATGCACAACACAACACCTTGGCAAAACCGCGCTTTCAAGGGCTTTCCGATGCATCTTAAATCTTTCATTTTGGCTGAAGGATGATGAAATAATAGCTGACGGAAGGTACGCGCCAGATCCCCATTTTTTACCTACCAGTCGCACAAGAACAGTTACGTAATGCCGCGCATTGCCTGATTATCTCAAGTTCCTCGAATGTCCATTATAATTTGGCATAGGCGCACTTTCAGGGGCTTTCAGATGCATGTTAAACATTAAGTTTTGGATGGTGGATCGTGAAATTATAGCTGCCGCAACACTGACAGGAGACGCGCCCCGGATCCCCGACTACTTTACCCGCCATTAGCGCAAATGCATTTACATGATGACGCGCATTCCTTGACTCTCAGACGCGACTAGAATGCACATTACACCTTGGGCGTTCCACCACAGTAAAAGTTTATATATTAAGACTACAGGCATTGCTTTTATGGCTTTATTCCAATTCTATGCAACTTTAGCTCTCTCTCACGTATATTGATTCCTGTGTAGCGCGAATGTGTAATGTTGCACACCAGCATGTTACATATTTCCAGAATCCCACATGAATGACCTTGCAAATGCTTTATAGTTGTAAATATTAACGACGCCGGTATAGCCGGTGAACAGATTCATCTAAATTCCGCCAATCTATATCACCTGCGGTATTTTGTGCTCCACCACTAAACGCGCAACGTGTGCGTTTTATACACTGTCTGACACACGCTTTAAATGGCTTTCAAACGCAGTATAGAAATGCATTTTCTGAAGTGAATCGAAAGAGTGGTTTCCATTACATCATGACCGGACTATGGTGGCATGATGACTGCTGTGATATAGAAGAATTGAAGTTCAACAAAATTACACAAACCATCATGTCGGAGATTCAATCTGGACTGGTTACCAGGGGTAGCATTAGAATCATGTTTGCATTTTTGGAGAGGGCGTTGCCTCGGATTTCCAACCATGTATAACATGCATAGATATCACAAAGTAAAAGGCTTTCCAAATACAATGGCGCGAGCGACTTCCACCGGAGGCTGGGTGGAATAAAAGCCTTCCACCGAGACCTGTGGAAGAAAATCAGACAGCCTAAAATCACAGAATCCTCAACTGCTCGGCTCTAAATTTGCCAAAAAACAAACGGAAAAGTTCTCCGTGCTGCGCCAGGGTCCTGCTATCCAACGACATGCAGCATGCGCGTGTAAGGCGGCGAATGCACCTCCCAAGGGAGCCGTGCTGAAATAGCAGATACAATCTGGGTGGAACCTAACCTTTACTTCTTACAAGATGGGCCACATAGAGGCTTTGTTCATGAAGAATTCCAAATCATACCATATAGATAAAAAAATATACCTTTATCTTTAACAAACGTTTAACTTCGCAGATGTAGTCTTTTTTCTTCTCATAAAAAAAAGTTTAAATCGTATTTTATCGGTGCCATGGCCTTTACATAATCGGTAATGCACTCCTATACCACACACACAACAGGTATAGTAAGTGTAACTCAAGACTGTTTCCTTTACCACAAATGTCAGTTTTCCCCATGAGTACCCAGTTACAAGTATACAGTGCTGTCCTCATGTTTGATATAATATTTTGTGTCATTTTGGTTTACTGAATGAGTGAGTGAGCTAATATTTTTTCATCATCACATCGGCAATATTTCAACCATATTGTGACGAGACTATTTAATCATGAAAAGGACTATATGTGTACTGTAAAACCTGTTGACGAAGGACAGTAAACCAACTAGAATATCACAATTTGAATTAAAACTAGGAAAAGGGTTCATTTTCATCTGGAACCATATTGGAAGTTAACAACCTGTCTCGGGGAAAGCATATGGCCACAAAACAGATGCCGGAAACATCCCGACGAAAATTATCAAACCATCATGACAGAAACATAACTTACACTCTGATGATTCTTTGGACTGGTACTGGATTCACTCGTCTCCTCGGTCTTCTTGGATTCCTCACCTGTTCGACGACAAGATGCAAATATGAAGGAGTCTCCAATACATTCAGATTGGCAAAACTTCATGTCAACATTTCTGACAACGACAGATCTGCTCTTCGTCTTCTCTGTCAACTGAAGTCCACATTTCATTGTTCTGCATGTGGAAATCACGACTATTACGTAAACAGTTGATCTTAAAGCAGCCTTCCAGCCATCACTTGAACACAACTTCAACATCATGAAGTGTACCCAGTAGACTTCAGAATCCACACACTGACTTGAAGACTACTGGAGGCACTTACACACTGATTGGAGGCAGGTACTCAGTGATTGGAGGACAACTGGAGGCAGCTCCACATTGATTGGATGACAAGTGGGGGCGTGAAGCCTGAAGCCGACTGCAAGCAGCTAAACAACTGGTAGGAGTTTACATCATTACAGAATGAATATTGCTGTGAAGCACTTTGTCGGTGCCCATGCAAGATTGTCCACACAACAGTGGTCAATGGTCAATCATTCAATAAAGATCAGTAAGACTATGTACCTAACTGAACCGCTTGAAGGTCTACAACGACATGGGCGATGCATCAGAGGAAACATATCCGTTTTATGTAGCTGGTACAATTTGTTACAGTTTTAAAACCCCTTACTTACCTCAACACCCTTAGCGTCCCAACACCACTAATAGTTCTGTTATTTACACCATGCAGTCAACACAACGCCATATCCATCAGTATCCCAACATACAAACAACATACCATGTCGCTACCATAACAGGGAAGCCACATACACCATCATCACCCAAAAAGACCTGCCACATACGACGTCAACATCTGAACTGGCCGGCCACATACGTGGTCGACTCACCTTACTGGACACATACACCCTCACCATTTCAAAAGGCAAGCTACCTGCATAAACCTTAGCTGGATTTACACCATGCCTTCAGTCACTGACGTTTAGAAGTTCACATAGAATCTCTGGAGCTTGACTGAGGAGATATGTATATGCAAACCACAGGATTCTAAAGTTCATATAGGAACCAGTGTTGGAAAATGGGACATGGAGTGATGTGATCTCACTTAGATTTCAGACATACAATACGGGCAGCAGTGAAATTTGAGAAATAATATTATGGTGCTCTTCGTCATATTCTTGTTGAGTTTGTGTCGGAAAGTTCCATACGGTTGTAGTACCTGGTATTGCATTCCTGAAATTTGCTGACTAAGATGGCATAGCACTGCCCTTCTGAATGACAATGGAAATAATGTAATATACTTGAAGAACTGTTGCATAGGAACGCCTATAACATCATATTTGAAAATGTCATCTGATTTCTCAAAGAATTTGCTGGACTCCATAAAATTTACAGAAATGTAAATGTATGACTGGGTAGCATACTTCAAATGGATTTTGGCTCCGTTTGATCAAACAATACAGTCTTAAACTGTATTTTCAATACCTGAAATGGGCTACTAAACAAAGGCATTATTGACACATTATGGTCACGAATAGCTACATCAATTATACACACGAGCATTAATTAAGCACCACCCATTTTCATGCTATAAGATTCTGTTTAACGCAACACACTGGTCATTCATGGTATTGAAACAAAAAACATGGTTATAATCTCGCTAATAGAACCATTTAGTGTCGATCCATCAACTACAAACACTGTTGCTACTTCCGGCTGTAATTTTTTTACTGTCACATGGGGACGCTAAAATCATGTCCAAAACTATGCTCGCACAGACAATATCTGTGATCCAACGTACACAAAGTTCTCAACATTCACTGTTAAAACCAACACTAACGGTGACACCTGTATTTGTTGTATCCTTCCCTCCTCCTCATGCTGGAAATCAAACGCCGAATGCACATCATTGAAATCCTCTGCAATTCCTCATGAAGGGCCTGGGCTAATTCCTGTAGATTTTGAACAGGTGGATCCCTTACTTGAACTTGATGCCCCAGATGATCCCATAAATGCTCATTTGGGTTGAGATCAGGGCTTCTCGCAGGTCATGGTAATCTGTCAACTGCGTTGTTCTGCAAATATGTGATAACAGCTCTGGAACGATGGGGCCTAGCATTATCGTCCATAAATACTGGCCGACTGGCGAGGGGGTGGTTATCAAAATGCGGAACAACAGCAGCTTCCAGTACTTCCTGTTGGTATGTCTGACCCTTGAGTGTCCCTTGAATGGTGATGCGATCCAGCTTACAGTCATAGGAGATACACCCCCACCCCATTACCGAGTGACCGCCAAAGGGTTTCAGCTGCATGGATCATCCGCAGTTGATAAACCTCAGTACTCCATCTCCAAACCAGCCAACGGCCATCAGTAACTCGAATAAGAAAATGACTTTCATAGGAACAATGGATCCTGCGCTATGATTGCGGTTTTACCGTTGACTACACCATGCCAAACATTGAGCCTTGTGTCTATCAGTGAGTAAGGGACGTCTGATTGGACGAGTAGCATGGAGTCCAGCGGACCCGAGCCTCCTTCTGATGGTGCTGGCCGAGAGACGAAAACCCACTCTCCTTTGTTTTCTGAGATCTTTGGCATTGGTCGTGGGCCTGCGTCTCACTAGGCGAACGAGGGCACGGTCATCACGGGGAGTGGCCTTTCTCGGCCTTCCTGATCGTGGACGATCCTTGACGTAACCAGTGGCCGCGTGTTTTCTTACAAGGCGACTAATGACAGTGTGATTGATATTCAATCTAGACGCAGCGCTGTGATCGGACAAACCACTTTTATGCATACCAGTGATCTGCCATCTGGTATTTTCAGAAAGCCTACGTCTCGGCATATCCAAAAAAATTCATTTTCAGCACTGTTAACGTATTGATGCGTAGACAAGAGAGCAATGAGAATACTTCATTTTACATTTTTACACCCCTCAGTCGCTTGTACAATGACAGAGCTTTAGCATGTAGAGCATGCATTTGAGTCAGCACGTGAATTTCATGCTGAACGCAAGTGCATTGAGATATAACTGGTTGGCTTCTCTGATTTGAACTTTTGTTTTTACAATCGAAAATTATTTTTGGTGTTGCAAAAAATGATCCTGTGTATAAACTGGAAGCAAAATGAAGTCACGTGAGAGTACTGTGTTATGACACTGTGTTTTCTGTAATATGTATTGTTATTGATTAAATGATAGTTATTATTGGGTCGTAATATTTACAGTTTTGTGTGATAGTTATTATGGGTCGCATTTCGTATCATGGTAATACTGTTTTAGCAGTACACCTTTGAGGTAGCGCTTTAGAGTGGCCTCCCTTTGGTGGGTTTTGGCTGTTGGTAAAGATGACGTCAATCGCGGAGGATCCATACTTCTGTAGAATGTACATACAGGGCTGGTTGTAGTGCTGACGGGGCACACACACACACACACACACACACACACACACACACACACACACACACACACACACACACACACCGGACTTACACGCGGGAGTAATGCCAATATTGACATACATCCAGAACTGACCTCTCGCCATGAAAGATTTAGTAGAACTGTTTCTCACTGAAAACAAAGACTTTGGTGAGTTGCTAGTATACTTGTGACCCATTACTTTATGCTTGAATCAGCTGCATTGTACTGGAAACCTTTATCGTGAATCAATGTATCTTGCTCTTTGGACAATGTATAGTATTGAATATTTTAGACTTGTCAGTGTTATATTTTGCTGGTTCTGAGGGGATTTCTTACACCTTTTGTCACAGCAAAATGTTAACCGTAACAATTGTCTGTCAAGTAAAGTTAGATTATGCAGTGGTTTCTGAACATATCATCTATTTTTCACGGCAAGGAATAACAAAGTATCTAACTCAGTGACGTGTTACAACAAATCCGATGAACCTGAATAATTTAGGTAAGATATTTACATCTAATATGTAGATCTGATTACTCCTGACTGACTGTAGCCGATGGAATGTGGCGTAGTTCCTCAATGCTGACGCCCGTGTGGGCCCGGGATAGAATGTGTCCACAGCACCCCATTGCTGGTCGTAAGAGGCGACCAAATTGGGCAGCCTGTTGGCCGTGGGTTGCGTCCCGTGTCGGTGGAGGAAGGGATCCTGGTGGTTGAGGGCAATGGGAGCTTGAAACCGCGTTCCTGTTGCTCAACACACCACTTTGGCCCCGACTTCACCTAGACGGGTGGTAGAACTGGCCCGGTTCTATCAATCGGCTGGTCACGCCATGCCCTGTGCGTAGATAATATTGTTTGCACACTCGCTCACTATTTGGGTCTTGGCCATTTCGACCTCTCATTTCCAAATTATTGATATATTTATTGCCTAGAGTCCTATGCCAGAAGGCGGTGGCTCATGGGCCAATCTGGTAATGTTGACCGCTGAATACTGTCTCTCTATGAATAATTGTTATGGGCAGAACCAGCCTAGCAATTAATTTATTAGACTAAGATGGCTATTCAAGTCATATTTACTGGAGTATAGCATCCCCATATCCCTGGTGTTTGCATCTGGATATCCGGCGCACTTTAACACTGTCCTTGTTGACACTCGGTGGCGGGTGGGGAGTGGGGATGTCGAATACTACTTACTAACCATGTCACAGCACACTTCTGGTTCCATTCGAAATGAAAAAAAGAGACGCCTGGATTTTGATCATACACATGAACATGTTTCCCAAAACACAGACTCATGGGCTCGATTCCGAGTTATTGAAGCGTCTGACCATGAACCAATTAAATTGAATCCATTTGCCATATCCAAAGCAATTCAAGGAATATGTGGTGAAGTTAAGAATGTTTCTCGTCTGCGTGGCGGTTCCCTTCTGGTTGAATGTGCACGGAGGCAGCAGTCTTTGCATCTATTGTCAGTTACTAAATTCGCCAATGTTGATGTTGCTGTGTCTGTGCACAGGACATTGAACTCGTGCCGTGGCATTGTCCGGGACAGAGCTCACTGCCTCCTTGACATGTCTGAACAGGAAATTGCAGCTGAACTTGAAAGTCAAGGTGTCACACCAGTCAAACGTTTCTCCACAAAACAAGATGGGATCATCAGGAAAACAAATACTTATCTGTTCACTTTTTCCCGGTCAACACTTCCTCAGTTTATCAAAGCTGGTTATTTTAATATCGGAGTGGAGATGTACATCCCAAATCCACTTCGATGTTATAATTGTCAACAATTTGGTCACGGCTCACGCTCCTGTTCGAACTCTATGGTATGTCACCGTTGCAGTGGCAACCATGATGGATCAGACTGTGAAAATGATTTTCACTGTTCAAATTGTGGTGACAGACATATGGCCTCCTCAAAACTGTGTCCTCAGTGGCAAAGACAAGCTCAGATTATGAAGATCAAATGTCAGAACAATATTTCATTTGCTGAAGCAAAAAAGTTAGTAACCCACCAGTCGACACCTTCTTCAAGCGTCACATATGCAGCTGCTGCAGCACGCCCTGTCGCAGCTGCATCAGTCATGTGCCAGACTGAAATGACATGGATTAGGTCAGTCAGCCAGTCAACATCAGCACCGTTACTGACGCTTCTACAAAATGCACTTCAGAAACACAGACTCAAACTCAAAATGAACTTGTTGAGGAGACAGACAGTCAGTCCGAGCTAACAACTAAGAAACCAGGCACTACTCACATGTCACAGAAAGACAAAAAAAGACTTAAAAAACAGCAAAAGGCCAGGTCCCCTATTCCTTCGGAGGTACCTGTGCGTAACACTTTTGATCCTTTGGATATGGAGGTTACTCCTTCTACAAAGGATAACAGGAGGGATCTCTCTTCCTCCCGTTTACGAGAGCGATCGCCTATTGAACCACCGTGATTCGATCGCCGAACTTGATGCAGTGGAACTGCAGAGGACTTAGGAAAAATTACAATGAGATTCTTTTGTTAATACAGGATTTTAAGCCGTCAGCAATATGTCTCCAGGAGACATATCTAAAACATAACGATGTTTTTAACTTACGACAACACATTGGCTACCATTCATTTTCTCCTGAAGGGGGCAAAGCAACTGGAGGATGTAGTGTCTTCGTCAGACAGGACATCATTCACAGTGCTATTCAGCTGAATACTCCTCTTCAAGCTGTTGCAGTCCGACTTACCTTGCACATTGCTCTTACGTTGTGCTCTTTATATGTGCCTCCTTCATCATCTCTTCGACAATCTGACCTTCAATGTTTGTATGATCAACTGCCAAAACCCTGCATCATCATGGGAGATCTCAATGGGCACAACCCTCCATGGGGTAGTACAAATACGAACAATAAGGGAAAAGTTATTGAAGATTTTATTTCTGATAATAATTTATGTGTTTGTAATGATGATTCACATACGTATTTGCATCCAGCCACTGGATCATATTCTTCACTTGATCTAGCTCTGACTGAATCAAACATTTACAATGAATTTGAATGGTCTGTTCATGATGACCTTTGTGGCAGCGATCACTTCCCTACTGTCCTCAAAGCTGTAAGACCAGATGATAATCCTCCTTTATCTCGTTGGAATTTTCTGAAAGCAAACTGGCCTTTGTATAAAAAATTATGTGTTGAAAAACTAACACCAGAGCACTTCAGTAATGTAGCAGATCCCATCCAGTATTTTTCAGCACAACTGAATGAAATTGCTGATCAAACGATTCCTAAGTCCTCTGCAACTCCTCATATTCGTAAACCATGGTTTACTGACGAATGCAAACAAGCACGAAAACGTAGGAAGAAAGCCGAAAAATATTTTCGCAGACATCCTACTGTTCATAACTTTAACAATGTAAAAATTACTAGTGCCAAGTCACGGCGTACATACAAGCAAAACAAACGCCAATCTTGGAGAAATTATGTATCAAAAATTAATTCACGCACACCCATGTCTAAGGTGTGGAACATGGTTCAGCGCATAAAAGGCAAAGGCTCAAAATCTGCTGTTCACCATCTTAAAGATGGTGACAAATTGGTAACTAATAAAGTTGATATTGCAAATAGAATTGGCGAAACTTTTGCCAAAAATTCTTCCTCGGCAAATTATGTCCCTGAATTTCAGAGATACCAGAAACAACAGGAGAAGATAAAAGCTAATTTTGATTCCGATAACGGTGAAGACTATAATGAAGTGTTTTCAATGCATGAGCTCCACACTGCTCTGAACCAAGCCCATGATACTGCAGCGGGTGATGACACTATTCATTATCAGCTACTGAAACATTTGCCTGAATCATGCCTGGAGACGCTTTTAGATATATTTGACAAAATATGGACGTCTGGGAATTTTCCTCCTTCATGGCGTAATTCAATTATCGTGCCAATACCCAAACCTGGCCGGGATCACACGGATCCATCAAATTACAGACCGATTTCTTTAACTAGCTGCGTCTGTAAAACCATGGAACGAATGGTAAATAACAGATTAATTTGGTATCTGGAAACGAACGACCTCATTACAAATATTCAGTGTGGTTTTCGGAAGAATCGAAGTACTATTGATCATTTAGTACGTTTAGAATCCTTCGTCAAAAATGCTATTATTACCAAACAACATGCAGTATCTATATTCTTTGATCTAGAAAAAGCATATGATACTACTTGGAAACATGGAATTTTAAAAGATTTACATGATTTGGGTTTACGAGGTCGTTTGCCTCTTTTTATATCAGAGTTTTTAACTGACAGGCAATTTCAAGTCCGAGTAGGTTCTACCCTGTCTGATCATTACAATCAGGATCAGGGTGTTCCGCAAGGCAGCATTTTGTCTGTGACCTTATTTAGTATCAAGATCAACAGTTTATCCAAGGTTTTAAACGATTCAATAGATGGATCACTTTTCGTGGATGATTTTAATATTTCCTGTCGCGGTAAGAATATGCATACTATTGAACGGCAACTGCAATTATGTTTAAACAAAATAAATAAATGGTGTCTTGAGAATGGTTTTAAATTTTCTAAGACAAAAACTAATTGCATCCATTTCTGCCGTAAGTATAAACCACATAAGGACCCAGAATTATTTTTAAATGGCACTCCTATCAAAGTCGTTAAGGAGGCCAAGTTGTTAGGTTTGATTTTCGACTCTCATTTAACTTTTCTTCCGCATATCAAATCCCTGAAAACTAAATGCCTGAAGGCACTTGATCTATTGAAAGTTGTGTCAAACTCAAAATGGGGAGGGGATCAAGCTACTCTCCTGCACCTATACCGTTCACTTGTCCGTTCGAAGCTTGATTATGGCTCCATCATTTATGGTGGAGCCTGTAAAAGCAATCTAAAACTCCTTGATTCTATCCACCACCAAGGTCTGAGACTTTGTCTTGGGTCGTTCCGAACTTCTCCTGTTGACAGTCTGTATGTCGAAGCCGATGAACCATCTCTTACACAGCGCCGTATCAAATTAGCTTTACAATATCTTACAAAACTATACTCTAACGAATCCAACCCTGCTTTTAACTGCGTTTTCGATCCTCTTTATGAGCATTTATACAACAAAAAGCCTTCTCTTGTTCCGCCACTTGGGCACAGAATTAAACCATTCATTTCTGCTGCCGGCATTGAGCTGGAGGGTCTAGCGCCTTCTCGTCTTCTTTCTTCTCCTCCTTGGCAATTAGTGAGGCCACAAGTTGACCTCACATTAACAAAGTTAAAAAAAATCAGACACAAACGAATTACAATATAAACAAGAGTTTATGCAATTAAAAAATAATTATAGTACATACAAATCCTTATTTACAGATGGGTCCAAGGATGGTGGCACAGTTGCTTGTGCCACTGTCATTGGATCCAGAACAATATCTTATCGATTACCTGATAACAGCTCCATTTTCACTGCAGAAGCAAACGCAATATTAACGGCTCTTCAATATATCCAAAGACATCCTAATCATGTACAGTATATAATTTTTTCTGACTCTCTTTCTTGCCTTCAGGCTATTAAAAATTTGTCTTGTAAACATCCACTTTTAATTGACATAATTGAATTGTATAATGATCTTGCAACTGGCCAGTGCGACATCGTCTTTTGTTGGTTACCCAGCCATGTAGGTATTTCTGGGAATACAATGGCCGATCTTGCTGCTAAAGCTGCACTCAACAAATCTGTGACACCACTTCTTATTCCATACAGTGACTATAAAGCCAGCATTAGAACTTACATTCGTGATCTGATGCAAAAGAAGTGGGACACCCAAGTGGGAATAAATAAATTGCATGCCATAAAACCTTATATTGGTTACACTCACTTGGGCTGTCGGTCCAGATTTGAGGAGGTCATTTTGCGGCGATGTCGTATTGGCCATACGAGATATACTCATGAATACCTTTTGAAAGGTGAGGATCCTCCGTTCTGCATCCCTTGTGATGAAAGAATCACAGTCAAGCATATCTTGCTTGACTGTGTTGAGTATTCCATCACAAGGGATCAGTATTTTAAGTCACACTCTATGCAGGATCTTTTTAGCAATATTAGTCCTCATTTAATTATTGCATTTTTAAAGGAATTAGATTTGTTAACTCAACTGTAAATAGATAAATATTTTAAAATTGGAAGATTAAAATAGTACCTCAAATCGTTAGTGGCTGTACCCTCAAAGGGGGTTGAAGTACCGTAAAATAATTGTCCTCCTGAGAGGGTACGTAAGTCCAAAAACATTTGAATTAAATTTCAGTTTTCCAGCTTTTTAATCGTAGAATAAGTGTGTTTTTACTTTATGGCTAGATTTGTCTAAATTGCTAACAGCTGAAGGGGTGATGTAAATCCAGTTAGGGTCCATGCAGGAAGCAAATGTACTGTAAGTCCCCATGGTCCTTAGTATGGTGATCTACCTTCAGTTGTTGGCAACCTATAGCTCATTTTTATATTGTACTGTCCTATATAGATACATTGTTTTAGGTCTCTTCACTAGTTTTACCTTCTACTCTGTGATATCCTAGTTAGTTTTACTGTCCTTCGTTGACAGGGTTTTACAATGTATGTGCTATCAATTCATTTGTATTTTTATAATTACTCATTCTCGTCACGCTATGGCTGCAATATTGCCGATGTGACGTTAAATTTCAACTCACTCACTCACTCACTCAATGCTGACATAGTGACATTCAAAAAGGGAGAACAGGATGCCCTGAAAGAAAGTGAAAATAATACCTTAAAGATTTCATAATGTTCAAACATGACGAATACAGGCAAGTCGGAGACACTGCCACATTCACAAGACCATGTCCTTAGTAAATTTAAGGACAAATATTTTGCCGTAAAACACTCAACCATCTGTTTAACACAGTTACTTCTCATTTAATTACTGCTTTTTTAAAAAGAAAATTGATTTCATTTGGAGTAATATGTTCTGTAGATAGATGTATTTAATGATTAGTTTAGATTAGTAAGTAGACCTGTTGAGTTTTGTTCCAAAAAACGTTGGCACGTGACATTATATCCAGTTGTGGCCGTGCCCTAAAAGGGGGGAAAGTATTGTAAAATTAATGTCCTCCTGAGAGTGTATGTATATTCCAAAATAATCGATGTAAGTTTAAGTCTACCGATTTTATTTTATCATAGAATTCTCATGATATTAATTTTGGCTAACATTCCTTACACAGGCCAAACTTTGACGACAGGTTTTTATAATGTATGATTATTCCATTTCAATAATAATTTATCCCTTATAGTAAAACTATTATCTTCTGTGTTTGCACGATCTCTGTGTTGTTTTTTACAAGAGTTACACACTCTTTACCCTTCACGAGAGAATTACTTAATTTCCAAAATATTTGTCCTCTCTGACATCAGATAATAAGATTATGGAATGGTCAGAATTTATACTTAACTTATACGGAATTCTGTCCGTATGAGTAATTCTTGCAGAATATTGTGAAACTACAAAATAGTCCAAACGGGCTTGTTTCAAGAGGGTTTACCTCTCGCCATGAGTCTGTAAGGTCCAAAGCATCTATTATCTCTCACAAATTTTTTCTAGCATTAGGATTATGTTTATAACTTTATAGAAGCATGCATCTTTCTCTGGATCAATAACAATATTCCAATCACCACACATAATAATTCGTTCTCCCTCAGTATGTTCAACTAAGTTCTTGAATTTTTTTATGAAATCTGTTTTATATCAGGGTTTGCTCCGTATAAATGTAGTACCCTGTAAATATTTTCAATTACGAGAACATCTAATGCCACATGATTGCCTTCCTCTTTATCTGTAGTGACAACTTTAAAGTCAAAATTGTTATTAAATAAGATGGATGTGCCTCTTGCATTACTTTTAAAGGAAGGAATATAACACTTCTTGTAGCCCATTGCTGCTTAATTATTTGTTCTTGATTCGCTGTAAAATCTCGGAAACAGTATGTATGGGCCTTTTCCGGTTTTTTTTACAAATTACAAGAAATCTGTAATTGCAATTTCAACCTACTAAAGGAGTACGATGAGAGTGATAGTGGCACTCTCTCATTTACTACATTTTTATGACGTAAACATATATCCATAATGTTCCTTTGGTGCACACAATGAAGAGATTGAGATCTTGCCAAATATATGGGCCTATTTAAATCAAACATGTTTACAGTACCAACAACTGTACTCTTACTTGTTAGATAATACAACTCTCCATTTTGAGCCGACATCTTAAATGCCTACGAGAATTAAATCAATACTGTAGGTCATTTAATACATACTCGCACCTACATATCATGCTTACAGTCATGTGTGTGGCTAGGTCCCATTCACAAGATGCAGACGTGTCTAGATGAACCATCATATTCTACGATATTTTTCGTAGACGACTTTCAGGCATTATCAGAATCTTAAGCCAGTATTTACTGCTTGACAAGTACTAGATGTGCCACGACCTGACAAATGACCCCAATCTGCATATATGGAACGCCCTCCAGAACATTCGAATTTGAGATAAGAGGGAAACGGGTTGTCGTCTACATATTGAAAAGTTCAATAAGTTGTACCTGGGCATCAAATAGTTTGGAAAATATCTTTGGAGTAAAAATTCCACATTCCAGGGAGACAGATAAAACTGAAATCGTAGCTTTCTTTGCACATCGAAACAAGTCATGGACACAACATTTTCAATTCATCGTATGCCAAATGATTGTTCCCAGATATATCAGGAATATTTAGCTGATTTTGCAAACCATTAATAGTTTCAGATATCAAGAAAACATCGTCTGCAAAAAGAAGCATAAACAGTTCTATCATATCTGGAAACAACTGTACACCATGTTTGCCATTTTGCATAACATCGTAATAAACTTTGTTCATGAAAAATGAGAAGAAAATCGAAATTACAATGCACTCTTGACATAGTCCCAATAGACAGACAAAATAATCTGTTACATCAGAGCCATATTGTGAAATTGCATTTGATTTCATCATTCGATATCAGTGAATTGACACTGTTGATACTGACCATATACCATCTGCATCGATTGCGTATTCACCGCGTTTCATCGTGATTGAGACTCCTGACAAGACACCGTTAAAGTTGAATCCCTTTGCTGTATCCAAAGGTATTCAAGGTATTCCTGGGGGATGTGTAAACATCAGACGCTTACGTTCGGGTGCGCTGTTAGTTGAATGCGGGAAAAGACAACAATCAACCAACCTGATGAACATCAAATCTTTCGTGGGCATTCCGGTCACGGTCTCTGCTCACGAAACCTTGAACACCAATAAAGGTATCCTTAGAGATCGAGATCGATTGTTTGATGATATGTCGGACCTTGATATAGTATCAGAAATGAAGGATCAAGGTGTGCTCTATGTCAAGCGCTATTCAACACGGGAAAACAATGAAACGATCAATGCTAATACGTATCTATTTACTTTTTCCTCTCCAAATCGGTGAAGGCAGGCTACTGTAACATTCAAGTTGACACCTATATCCCGAACTCGCTCAGGTCTTTTAAATGTCAGAAATATGGACATGGTGTAAATGCTTCTACGTGTATTTGAGGAAACACACACACCTGAAGATTGTGACAGTGATTTTAAACAAGACACCAACTGCTCAGGCGATCATTCCTCATTTTCTAGACGGTATCCTATCTGGAAAGAGCAAATGGAGATAAACAGAACAAAGTTCACTCAAAATATTTCATTTTCTAAAGCAAAGAAACTGGTAAAGAGATCTGATCTTCCAGAAAGTTATGCTACAGTAGCAAAAACAACATCAACCACAGACTGCCAAACTACCTTGACTTGGCTCAGTTGCGACTCTCCACGACTTCTATACCCAGCTATATCAGCCCAGATTGAGGAACCACTTCCTGATACATCAAAGTCTTCTTCTGATCACAAATCATCATCATCTCAGTCACACTCAAAGTCTCAATCGACAGCTGATAGTCAACAAACGGTGAAAAGTAAACCTAAACCTAAGCCTGATGCTTCAAAACATCAAAGTGGCAGAGCTCTTAAAGGGTCACAAAATAGAATTAAATTGTTCAACAAATATGGGTCTTTTGAAGACCCAGGGCACATTGTTTGCCGCCCTCCAAAAGAGTGCGGGGTAGATTCCCAATAAATCCCCCCTAAAGATAGTTCATTCCAATAATATTGAACAGTGGAATTGCAGAGGATTGAGGTCTAATTTACATGAATTACAGCCATTAGTTCAAGATTTTACACTTTCAGTGATATGTCTCCAAGAGACATATTAAAAACAAACAGATACATTTGACCTTCGTCATTTTAATGCATCTCATTGTTTGCCACCTCGGGGTGATAGGGCCACTGCTGGATCATCTATTCAAGTCAGACAAAACGTTATTCAAAGCCCTGTTTCACTTATTACTGAAGTGCAGGCTGTTGCTGTGAGAATTACTTTACATGTATCGCTTACGCTATGCTCTCTCTATACTTCGCCGTCTTCGACGTTTGCCAAAACTGATCTTCAAGCTCTATATGACCAACTCCTGAAGCCCTGTATTATAATGGGAGATTTAAATGGCCACAACCCACTCTGGGGTAGTGTAACTACAAACACTAAAAGTAAATTGTTGGAGGACTTTTGTTCTGACAATGATTTTTGTATTTATAATAATGGTTCCAACACATATTTACACCCTGGTACAGAACTACTCAATGAATTCGAATGGTCAGTCCACGATGATCTCAGTGCAAGTGACCATTTTCCTACTATACCAAAAGCTGTAACTCCATGTGACGTTCCTCCATCAACAAGGCGGAATTTGAAAAAAGGTTAACTGGGCTTTATATGAAACACTGTGTGCTGAAAATCTTAAACCCGAACGTTTTATTGACGTTTCTGATGCTATTCAATGTTTTTGTGAGGAACTGAATTCCATAGCTGATGAGTGTATACCACAGTCCTCTGTAGTTCCTTATATAAGAAAACCATGGTTCAGCGATGACTGCAAACAAGCTAGGAAGGCAAGGAAAAAAGCAAAACATTATTTCCGTTGCCTTCCTATGGTGCATAATTTAAATGAATTTCAAATTTTAAATGCTAAAGCAGAACAAACGCCAATCTTGGCAAAATTATGTATCTAAAATAAATTCTCAGACACCCATGTCCAAGGTATGGAACATGATCCAGAAAATTAAAGGTAAAGGTACTAAATCTAGTGTCCATCATCTTAGACATGGAGGTCACGTTACTCACAGATAAATCAGATATTGCGAATAAACTGGGCGAAACTCTCGCTAAACATTCTTCCTCTTCTAATTATATACCTAAATTTCAGCTATATCAAAAATATCAAGAAAAGAAAACTATTAATTTCAATTCTGATAACGGGGAAGATTATAATGAAACGTTTTCTATTCATGAACTCCATACTGTTCTTGATCAAGCTGGCACCCGTGAACGGCCACCTCCTCGTGGTGGGTGCTGGGTAACGCAAAGAGCCGTTCGAACCCCCGTGTGGACCCGGGTCAAATAGGTCCATAGCACCCCATTGCTGGTCGCAAGGAGCGACCAAATTGGGCAACTTGTTTGCCGTGGGTTGCGTCCCGTGTCGGTGGAGGACGGTAGTCTGGTGGTTGAGGGCAGTAGGAGCCTGAACCGTGTTCCTGTTGCCCAACACACCACTTCGGCCCTTACTTCACCTAGACGGGTGGTAGAATCGGCCCGATTCTATCAATCGGCTGGTCACGCCGTGCCCTGTGCATGGATATTATTTACGATAACTGGAAAAGGGTTAGAACAATTTTGACCATTTTGACTTTGTATGTTCTATCGTGTCATAGAATTACATTGCCTAGAGTCCTATGCCAGAAGGCGGTGGCTCATGGGCCAATCTAGTAGGATATATCTTTTTTAGATATGTTTCTACTTGAGTATATCCACCTGGTATCCTTGGTGCCATCTGTTGGAGATCCACAGATGTAAGGCATCGTCCTTGTTGACACTCCGTGGTGGGTGGGGAGCCAGATGGATGAAACATAACTACTATTACCATGGCACCCCCTTACAAAAAACGTACTCATGAACCAGAAGATTCACTCTCTTCCGAAGATGACGATCCTTCAACACACAAAATGAACTCTGATCACTGGTCTAGATTTCTAGTCATGTCTTCCACTGATGGCAATCCTCTAAAGCTCAATCCATTTGCCATTGCAAAGGGTATCGAAGGTTTAGCTGGGGAAGTTAAAGAAGTTAAAATGTTACGTTCTGGCTGTCTTTTGATTGAGTGCAGGAAACACATTCAGTCACAGATTCTCCTTTCCACCAAATCTTTAGCGAATGTTCCTGTCCAAGTTTCTCCTCACAGGACTTTGAACAGCAGCAAGGGGATTGTTCGGGATGCAATACGGTGTCTCTCGGACATGACTGAAGCTGAAATTGTCTCAGAACTAAAATCACAAAATGTTATTGACGTGAAACGTTTTACAATGAAGAAAGAAAATGAAACGGTCAAGACAAACACATATTTGTTTACATTTGGTCTTCCGGCTCGTCCTGAATCACTTAAGGCTGGATACTGTAACTTAAGGGTAGATGCTTTCATTCCGAATCCTCTGAGATGTTACAGCTGTCAGAAGTTTGGCCACGGATCTAAGTCATGTCGTAATCCAGCCGCTTGTCATCGATGTGGTGGAACATGCGAGGATGGCAAGTCATGTACAAATGAATGTCCTACATGGAAACTTCAATCACGAATCTCTCGAATAAAGCATGACCGTAATGTAAGTTTTCTGGAAGCACGGAAGATTGTTCTAGCTCAAGAACAGCCAGGATCTACGTATGCCACCACTGTGTCTACACGACTTTCAGACCCAAAGACAAACCATACATCTTTTCAAACAATTGCTTGCCAGACTGATTACACATGGACAAAGACGTCTGCACCTACTTTGATATCTACAGCAGTTCAAGCGAGGCCTTCTCAACAAAGCTCTTGTTCACAAACCATTCCTTCAAGTCAAACAATCATTCAGTCTCAGGCGTCTTGTGATAAGGATTCATCTTTAACTCAGGTACAGTCATTATCACACTCAACTCAATTGTCCAAATCTGCCAAAAAATGTGAAACAAATTACAAAAACTAAATCGAAATCTAAAGCTGAATCTGCAAAACCGAACCCTAGTGGAAGAGCCCCAAAAGGGTCAAATAATCAGGTCCAACTGTTCAATAAGTTTGGATCACTCGAGGACATGGATGTGTCTGAAAGCAGCCATTTGCGGACACATAGCTTGTCACCCTCGAGAAGAGCGAGGGGTCGTTCTCCTGTTAATAGCCCGAAGAGATAACTTCGTCACCCGTAGTACAGTGGAACTGCAGAGGACTCAGGACAAATTTGAATGATTTACATCTTTTAGTTCAAGATTTTACACCATCAGCATTCTGCTTACAAGAGACATATCTCAAGCAGACAGATCACTTTGAAGTACGTCAATATAGTGCATATCATTGTTTTTCTCCTCCGGGTGATAAAGCCATTGGAGGATCTTTAATCCTCGTTCGGAATGATGTAATTCACAGCCCTGTTCTACTTAAAACAAATCTCCAGGCTGTTGCAGTAAGGCTTACTTTGCATGTTGCAGTCACCCTTTGCTCTTTGTACATTTCCCCTTCATCATCTGTTCAGCAAGCTGATCTTCAGGCTCTGTATGATGGACTCCCTAAACCCTGTATAATCAAGGGTGATTTAAATGGGCACAATCCTCTCTGGGGCAGTAGTAATACCAACACGAAAGGTAAATTACTGGAGGATTTCATTACAAATAATGATCTATGCATTTATAATGATGGTTCAAATACGTATTTACACCCTGTCACAGGAACATATTCATCTCTTGATTTATCTATTACTGATTCTAACCTATTGAGTGAATTTGAATGGTCTGTCAATGATGACCTCTGTGGAAGTGACCATTTCCCGACAATACTAAAGCCTGTGACGCCATCCGATGTTCCTCCATCATCAAGATGGAATTTTAAAAAGGCCAACTGGCCATTATATGAAGTTCTCTGCACTGACAAACTCAAACCTGAACTTTTTAATGATATTCCTGATGCCATAAAATGCTTTTCAGATAAATTAAATAAAATTGCTGATGAATGTATCCCAAAGTCCTCTCCAGTTCCTCATGTCCGAAAACCATGGTTTACAGATGATTGCAAACAGGCTAGGAAGGCACGGAAGAAAGCCGAACATTACTTTCGTCGCCATCCTATGGTCCACAATTTAGATAAATTTAAAATTTTGAACGCCAAAGCTCGGCGTACGTTCAAGCAAAGTAAACGCCACTCTTGGCAGAACTATGTCTCAAAAATTAATTCGCGCACGCCGATATCAAAGGTGTGGAATATGATCCAGAAAATCAAGGGTAAGGGATCAAAATCTAGTATCCATCATCTGAAAGATGGGAACCAATTATTGACTAGTAAACCAGATATTGCAAATAAACCTGGTGAGACGTTGGCCAAACACTCTTCTTCATCTAATTATGTACCTGAATTCCAAAAATATCAAAAACAGCAGGAAAAGACACCTATTAATTTCACTTTAGATAATGGAGAAGACTACAATGAAACTTTTTCGATACGTGAACTTCACACTGCTCTTGATCAGGCTCACGATGCTGCTTCTGGAGCTGATGGTATACATTATCAACTCCTGAAACACTTGCCAGACTCATGTTTGGAGACACTGTTATATATTTTTGATAACATTTGGACAAGTGGAAAATTCCCTTCGTCGTGGCGTGATTCTATTATTGTTCTTATTCCTAAACCTGGACGTGATCACACTAATCCTTCTAATTATAGGCCCATTTCACTAACTAGCTGTGTTTGCAAGACCATGGAACGCATGATAAATAATCGACTTGTTTGGTACTTGGAAACAAATAACATAATAACAGATATACAATGCGGTTTCCGTAAAAACAGAAGTACCATCGATCATTTAGTGCGTTTAGAATCTTTTGTGAAAAATGCCATAATTAATAAACAACATGCAGTGTCAATCTTTTTCGATTTAGAAAAAGCGTATGACACAACATGGAAACATGGAATTTTAAAAGATTTACATGACCTTGGATTACGAGGTCGTTTACCTCAATTTATATCCAACTTTTTAAATGACCGACAATTTCAGGTCCGAGTGGGTTCAACCCTGTCTGATCATTACAATCAGGATCAGGGTGTTCCACAAGGCAGTATTTTGTCTGTCACACTGTTTAGCATTAAGATTAACAGTTTGTCCAAGGTTTTAAATGATTCAATTGATGGGTCGCTTTTCGTGGATGATTTTAATATTTCTTGTCGCGGTAAAAATATGCATACTATTGAACGGCAACTACAGTTGTGTTTAAACAAAATAAATAAATGGTGTCTTGAAAATGGATTTAAATTTTCTCAGTCAAAAACTAATTGTCTACACTTCTGTAGAAAATATAAGCCACATAAGGACCCAGAACTGTTTCTAAATGGCACTCCCATCAAAGTGGTCAAGGAGGCCAAGTTCTTGGGTATAATTTTCGACTCCCATTTAACCTTTCTTCCACACATTAAATATCTAAAAAATAAATGCTTGAAGGCTCTGGATTTACTAAAAGTTGTTTCCAATTCAAAATGGGGAGGTGATCAAGCTACTCTGCTTCACCTATATAGATCACTGGTCCGCTCAAAGCTTGATCATGGGTCCATCGTATATGGGTGAGCCTGTAAAAGCAACTTAAAACTATTAGATTCTGTCCACCACCAAGGTCTTAGACTGTGTCTCGGGTCCTTTAGAACCTCTCCCGTGGACAGTCTTTACGTTGAGGCAGATGAACCATCTCTTTCACAACGCCGTATAAAATTATCTGTACAATATATTACAAAACTTTTTTCTAACAAGTCTAATCCTGCTTTTAACTGTGTCTTTAATCCCCTCTATGAGGATTTATATAGTAAGAAATCTTCTCTTATTCCACCCCTTGGGCATAGGATTAAACCATTCCTTCCTGGTGCTGGCATTGCGCTGGAGACTATATCTCCTTCGCGTTTGTTTTCTTCTCTTCCTTGGCAACTAGTGCGGCCACAAGTTGATTTAACTCTTACACAGTTTAAGAAGTCAGAAACTAATCAATTACAATATAAACAAGAATATAATCAATTAAAAAGTAAATATAGCAATTACAAACCCATATTTACCGATGGGTCCAAGGACGGTGGCGAGTAGCTTGTGCCACTGTAATTGGATCCAGAACAATATCTTTTAGATTACCAGATTGCAGCTCTATTTTCACAGCTGAAGCTAACGCCATATTAACGGCTCTTAAATATGTTCAAAGACACCCCAAACATAAACAGTATATAATCTATTCGGACTCTCTTTCTTGCCTTCAAGCTATTAAAAGTATTTCTTGTAAACATCCACTTTTAATAGAAATTATTGAATTGCATAATGATCTTGCTACTGGCCAATACGACATCGTCTTCTGTTGGTTACCCAGCCACGTAGGCATTTCTGGGAATACACTGGCCGATCTTGCTGCCAAGGCAGCACTCAACAAATCTGTGACACCACTTCTTATTCCATTCTCTGATTATAAAGCTACAATTAAATCTTATATCCGTGATCTGATGCAGAAGAAGTGGGACATCCAAGTGGGCATTAATAAATTACATGCAATAAAACCTTATATTGGTTATACTTACTTGGGTTGTCAGTCCAGATTTGAAGAGGTCATGATGCGGCGATGTCGTATTGGCCATACGAGATATACTCATGAATACTTATTGAAAGGTGAGGATCCTCCATTCTGCATCCCTTGTGATGAAATCATCACGGTCAAGCATGTCTTGCTTGACTGTATCGAATATTCCATCACAAGGGATAAATATTTCAAATTCCGAACTATGAAGGATCTTTTCAGTAACATTAGTTCTCGTTTAATTCTTGCATTTTTAAAAGAGTTAGATTTGATATCATACTTGTAAATAGATGAATATTTTATAATTGAAGGTTTAAATTGATAACTAAGATTGTTAGTGGCTGTATTCTCGAGGGAGGTTAAAGTACTGTAAAATTATTGTCCTCCTGAGAGGGTACGTAAGTCCACAAACATTCAAAGTAAATTCAAACTCTTCGCCTTTTTAGTAGTATATGTGTCCTTTTAAATACATGGCTAGATGTGCCTAACTTGCTAGCGACTGAGGGGATGCAAAACTGATCCCTTGTGATGGAATACTCAACACAGTCAAGCAAGATATGCTTGACTGTGATTCTTTCATCACAAGGGATGCAGAACGGAGAATCCTCACCTTTCAAAAGGTATTCATGAGTATATCTCGTATGGCCAATACGACATCGCCGCAAAATGACCTCCTCAAATCTGGACCGACAGCCCAAGTGAGTGTAACCAATATAAGGTTTTATGGCATGCAATTTATTTATTCCCACTTGGGTGTCCCACTTCTTTTGCATCAGATCACGAATGTAAGTTCTAATGCTGGCTTTAGAGTCACTGTATGGAATAAGAAGTGGTGTCACAGATTTGTTGAGTGCAGCTTTAGCAGCAAGATCGGCCATTGCATTCCCAGAAATACCTACATGGCTGGGTAACCAACAAAAGACGATGTCGCACTGGCCAGTTGCAAGATCATTATACAATTCAATTATGTCAATTAAAAGTGGATGTTTACAAGACAAATTTTTAATAGCCTGAAGGCAAGAAAGAGAGTGAGAAAAAATTATATACTGTACATGATTAGGATGTCTTTGGATATATTGAAGAGCCGTTAATATTGCTTCTGCAGTGAAAATGGAGCTGTTATCAGGTAATCGATAAGATATTGTTCTGGATCCAATGACAGTGGCACAAGCAACTGTGCCACCATCCTTGGACCCATCTGTAAATAAGGATTTGTATGTACTATAATTATTTTTTAATTGCATAAACTCTTGTTTATATTGTAATTCGTTTGTGTCTGATTTTTTTAACTTTGTTAATGTGAGGTCAACTTGTGGCCTCACTAATTGCCAAGGAGGAGAAGAAAGAAGACGAGAAGGCGCTAGACCCTCCAGCTCAATGCTGGCAGCAGAAATGAATGGTTTAATTCTGTGCCCAAGTGGCGGAACAAGAGAAGGCTTTTTGTTGTATAAATGCTCATAAAGAGGATCGAAAACGCAGTTAAAAGCAGGGCTGGATTCGTTAGAGTATAGTTTTGTAATATATTGTAAAGCTAATTTGATACGGCGCTGTGTAAGAGATGGTTCATCGGCTTCGACATAGAGACTGTCAATAGGAGAAGTTCGGAACGACCCAAGACAAAGTCTCAGACCTTGGTGGTGGATAGAATCAAGGAGTTTTAGATTGCTTTTACAGGCTCCACCATAAATGATGGAGCCATAATCAAGCTTCGAACGGACAAGTGAACGGTATAGGTGCAGGAGAGTAGCTTGATCCCCTCCCCATTTTGAGTTTGACACAACTTTCAATAGATCAAGTGCCTTCAGGCATTTAGTTTTCAGGGATTTGATATGCGGGAGAAAAGTTAAATGAGAGTCGAAAAACCTAACAACTTGGCCTCCTTAACGACTTTGATAGGAGTGCCATTTAAAAATAATTCTGGGTCCTTATGTGGTTTATACTTACGGCAGAAATGGATGCAATTAGTTTTTGTCTTAGAAAATTTAAAACCATTCTCAAGACACCATTTATTTATTTTGTTTAAACATAATTGCAGTTGCCGTTCAATAGTATGCATATTCTTACCGCGACAGGAAATATTAAAATCATCCACGAAAAGTGATCCATCTATTGAATCGTTTAAAACCTTGGATAAACTGTTGATCTTGATACTAAATAAGGTCACAGACAAAATGCTGCCTTGCGGAACACCCTGATCCTGATTGTAATGATCAGACAGGGTAGAACCTACTCGGACTTGAAATTACCTGTCAGTTAAAAACTCTGATATAAAAAGAGGCAAACGACCTCGTAAACCAAAATCATGTAAATCTTTTAAAATTCCATGTTTCCAAGTAGTATCATATGCTTTTTCTAGATCAAAGAATATAGATACTGCATGTTGTTTGGTAATAATAGCATTTTTGACGAAGGATTCTAAACGTACTAAATGATCAATAGTACTTCGATTCTTCCGAAAACCACACTGAATATTTGTAATGAGGTCGTTCGTTTCCAGATACCAAATTAATCTGTTATTTACCATTCGTTCCATGGTTTTACAGACGCAGCTAGTTAAAGAAATCGGTCTGTAATTTGATGGATCCGTGTGATCCCGGCCAGGTTTGGGTATTGGCACGATAATTGAATTACGCCATGAAGGAGGAAAATTCCCAGACGTCCATATTTTGTCAAATATATCTAAAAGCGTCTCCAGGCATGATTCAGGCAAATGTTTCAGTAGCTGATAATGAATAGTGTCATCACCCGCTGCAGTATCATGGGCTTGGTTCAGAGCAGTGTGGAGCTCATGCATTGAAAACACTTCATTATAGTCTTCACCGTTATCGGAATCAAAATTAGCTTTTATCTTCTCCTGTTGTTTCTGGTATCTCTGAAATTCAGGGACATAATTTGCCGAGGAAGAATTTTTGGCAAAAGTTTCGCCAATTCTATTTGCAATATCAACTTTATTAGTTACCAATTTGTCACCATCTTTAAGATGGTGAACAGCAGATTTTGAGCCTTTGCCTTTTATGCGCTGAACCATGTTCCACACCTTAGACATGGGTGTGCGTGAATTAATTTTTGATACATAATTTCTCCAAGATTGGCGTTTGTTTTGCTTGTATGTACGCCGTGCCTTGGCACTAGTAATTTTTACATTGTTAAAGTTATGAACAGTAGGATGTCTGCGAAAATATTTTTCGGCTTTCTTCCTACGTTTTCGTGCTTGTTTGCATTCGTCAGTAAACCATGGTTTACGAATATGAGGAGTTGCAGAGGACTTAGGAATCGTTTGATCAGCAATTTCATTCAGTTGTGCTGAAAAATACTGGATGGGATCTGCTACATTACTGAAGTGCTCTGGTGTTAGTTTTTCAACACATAATTTTTTATACAAAGGCCAGTTTGCTTTCAGAAAATTCCAACGAGATAAAGGAGGATTATCATCTGGTCTTACAGCTTTGAGGACAGTAGGGAAGTGATCGCTGCCACAAAGGTCATCATGAACAGACCATTCAAATTCATTGTAAATGTTTGATTCAGTCAGAGCTAGATCAAGTGAAGAATATGATCCAGTGGCTGGATGCAAATACGTATGTGAATCATCATTACAAACACATAAATTATTATCAGAAATAAAATCTTCAATAACTTTTCCCTTATTGTTCGTATTTGTACTACCCCATAGAGGGTTGTGCCCATTGAGATCTCCCATGATGATGCAGGGTTTTGGCAGTTGATCATACAAACATTGAAGGTCAGATTGTCGAAGAGATGATGAAGGAGGCACATATAAAGAGCACAACGTAAGAGCAATGTGCAAGGTAAGTCGGACTGCAACAGCTTGAAGAGGAGTATTCAGCTGAATAGCACTGTGAATGATGTCCTGTCTGACGAAGACACTACATCCTCCAGTTGCTTTGCCCCCTTCAGGAGAAAATGAATGGTAGCCAATGTGTTGTCG
The DNA here is from genome assembly GCF_037392515.1 of Haliotis asinina. Lineage (NCBI taxonomy): Eukaryota > Metazoa > Mollusca > Gastropoda > Lepetellida > Haliotidae > Haliotis > Haliotis asinina. The sequence goes on along the minus strand of NC_090292.1, from coordinate 47,242,515 downwards.
TAAGTTAAAAACATCGTTATGTTTTAGATATGTCTCCTGGAGACATATTGCTGACGGCTTAAAATCCTGTATTAACAAAAGAATCTCATTGTAATTTTTCCTAAGTCCTCTGCAGTTCCACTGCATCAAGTTCGGCGATCGAATCACGGTGGTTCAATAGGCGATCGCTCTCGTAAACGGGAGGAAGAGAGATCCCTCCTGTTATCCTTTGTAGAAGGAGTAACCTCCATATCCAAAGGATCAAAAGTGTTACGCACAGGTACCTCCGAAGGAATAGGGGACCTGGCCTTTTGCTGTTTTTTAAGTCTTTTTTTTGTCTTTCTGTGACATGTGAGTAGTGCCTGGTTTCTTAGTTGTTAGCTCGGACTGACTGTCTGTCTCCTCAACAAGTTCATTTTGAGTCTGTGTTTCTGAAGTGCATTTTGTAGAAGCGTCAGTAACGGTGCTGATGTTGACTGGCTGATCTGACCTAATCCATGTCATTTCAGTCTGGCACATGACTGATGCAGCTGCGACAGGGCGTGCTGCAGCAGCTGCATATGTGACGCTTGAAGAAGGTGTCGACTGGTGGGTTACTAACTTTTTTGCTTCAGCAAATGAAATATTGTTCTGACATTTGATCTTCATAATCTGAGCTTGTCTTTGCCACTGAGGACACAGTTTTGAGGAGGCCATATGTTTGTCACCACAATTTGAACAGTGAAAATCATTTTCACAGTCTGATCCATCATGGTTGCCACTGCAACGGTGACATACCATAGAGTTCGAACAGGAGCGTGAGCCGTGACCAAATTGTTGACAATTATAACATCGAAGTGGATTTGGGATGTACATCTCCACTCCGATATTAAAATAACCAGCTTTGATAAACTGAGGAAGTGTTGACTGGGAAAAAGTGAACAGATAAGTATTTGTTTTCCTGATGATCCCATCTTGTTTTGTGGAGAAACGTTTGACTGATGTGACACCTTGACTTTCAAGTTCAGCTGCAATTTCCTGTTCAGACATGTCAAGGAGGCAGTGAGCTCTGTCCCGGACAATGCCACGGCAAGAGTTCAATGTCCTGTGCACAGACACAGCAACATCAACATTGGCGAATTTAGTAACTGACAATAGATTCAAAGACTGCTGCCTCCGTGCACATTCAACCAGAAGGGAACCGCCACGCAGACGAGAAACATTCTTAACTTCACCACATATTCCTTGAATTGCTTTGGATATGGCAAATGGATTCAATTTAATTGGTTCATGGTCAGACGCTTCAATAACTCGGAATCGAGCCCATGAGTCTGTGTTTTGGGAAACATGTTCATGTGTATGATCAAAATCCAGGCGTCTCTTTTTTTCATTTCGAATGGAACCAGAAGTGTGCTGTGACATGGTTAGTAAGTAGTATTCGACATCCCCACTCCCCACCCGCCACCGAGTGTCAACAAGGACAGTGTTAAAGTGCACCGGATATCCAGATGCAAACACCAGGGATATGGGGATGCTATACTCCAGTAAATATGACTTGAATAGCCATCTTAGTCTAATAAATTAATTGCTAGGCTGGTTCTGCCCATAACAATTATTCATAGAGAGACAGTATTCAGCGGTCAACATTACCAGATTGGCCCATGAGCCACCGCCTTCTGGCATAGGACTCTAGGCAATAAATATATCAATAATTTGGAAACGAGAGGTCGAAATGGCCAAGACCCAAATAGTGAGCGAGTGTGCAAACAATATTATCTACGCACAGGGCATGGCGTGACCAGCCGATTGATAGAACCGGGCCAGTTCTACCACCCGTCTAGGTGAAGTCGGGGCCAAAGTGGTGTGTTGAGCAACAGGAACGCGGTTTCAAGCTCCCATTGCCCTCAACCACCAGGATCCCTTCCTCCACCGACACGGGACGCAACCCACGGCCAACAGGCTGCCCAATTTGGTCGCCTCTTACGACCAGCAAGTGTGCGAAGTGAGCTTTGTGGAAGCCTGTGGTATATACTCAATCGGATGGTTCGCCCCCTACCACGCTTCCAGGATAGAAAATGAAGTTCAAGTTTCATCGAGTTTATAAAATCAAGACTGCTTACTACATATTGCTGACCAAAAGGATTTTGCATGGATATAACGCTTTCTTCCTCGGAAACGAGGTTGTGGTCGAAGTGACAATATTATCGTAAATAATATCATATCGACCCCGTATATTGACCTATTCCAAGAGTGAAATCGTTATGTTATAAGCAGTGTCATGTAAAATCCTAATGTCCATCAAGAACATACATATTTTACTACCAGTAGAAAGTAATTTTGATTTTGTAACTCGGTGAAAACAAACTTAAATAGCATTCATCCCAAGACAGGGCGCCGCCATTTTTGAAAATCGTGAAGTCAAATCCATTTGAATGAATGAGATTATGTATGGTTTGTTCTCAGCAAGTTAGAAAATCAAAACTACGTTCATATATGTATTTGAATCATTGCCAAAAGGAGTTTGCATGACACAACCTGTAACATAACCTAAGCGAGGTCGGGGTCGAAGTGAAAATACTGCACGATAAATTTCTTCACTTGCTAAATTTACTTGGTTTGTAACGTTCACTCACCAGTATGGTTGACACTTGTCAATATACGTCTATATACTTGGTCTTATAATCCTAATTACTTTATAATCATACTTGCATGCATTTTGAAACTTAATAAAAAGAAGCGATCTGCGAATGTATAGCAGGAATGTAATATGAAGACATTTCATAGTTTTCCTATATGAATCATAATTCGAACGCACGACCTAGTGTATGTCGTCTGCATCATTACACTTCACGACGGAAACAATGATTCTGTTGAAAGCTACGACAACTTATTAAAAACAAAAATGCAAATATTAAAATTAAAGTTATAGGAGCAATGTCGGGCTATTACCTTCTTGAAGGAATGTATCCATCAATATCCACAAAAACAAGTGATATATAATTCATCTGCAGATTTCCCAAGTGATGTGTCTTCTAAGAGTCTAATATACGAAAACGTGATGTATCGTTTCAGGTTTTTCACATTGCTGTATTGGTTACCCAAGATAGCACACCTGGCAACTAATTGCACAATGTGCGTCATTCTTTTTAAAACGTTATTTAGTTAGCCAATAATCAGCAGTCAATCAATGTATTGGCGGTTAATGCTTCAAAGAAGGGTGTTGTTTTACATAGCCACAGACATGACAGAGTGAATTCAGTAAAGATTAGTAAATGTACATACATCAACACTACCTTTTGACAAATCCCCCATTTAAATCCCCATAAAACTAATTAATCAATCAGCGTGTTATCGGTTAATCCTTTGATCGATCCAGACAAAAGAAATGCCAAATGGGGACCTTCGTCGGGTAATCTAAGTGGCGTTACCACTAATTATACCTGTTATGAATTCATTAACCGAGCATCAAGTGAATGATGGCAACTAACTTGTAGGTTTATACCACCTAACACGGATTACAACCCAGCGGCACCAAGTGATTTTGACAGAATCGTCTATAAAAACAAGGGTTGTACCTCGAAAACTAGGCAAAGCAGGAGACAAAACTAAATGATAGTAGATTGTGAGAACATATAGCTTTCATTTTTCTCAACAGCTTTCGTGATTTCAGGTTTGTACAAACCTGCAAACGAAATAGTTTAACCCCTGAAATTTAGATGAATACTGCACAGACCCTCATTTCTACACCCACTATTACGTCACGCAGACGCGCCACTCTGATTGGTTCAAATTACGTTTGTGGCTGAGAATTGTGCACTGTTGACAAAAAGGTAGATTTAGGGTAATTAAAGATCGAAACGAGCAGTTTCAATGACTGGGTTTCATTTATAACGATGTCAGCAAGTGATTTTGCGTTTGTACCCTATTACAGTATATGTGACCTTTAAGGAAGCTAAGTTCTTGGGTCGAATCTTTGATTCACACTTAACGTTTTTACCGCATATTAAATCACTTAAGAGTAAATGCCTGAAAGCACTTGACTTGTTGAATGTGGTTTCAAATTCTAAATGGGGAGGGGATCAAGCTACGTTTCTCCATCTCTATCGATCTCTCGTGCGTTCTAAACTTGATTGTGGCTCAATTGTATATGGTGGAGCCTGCAAAAGCAACTTAAAACTATTAGATTCTGTCCAATATCAAGGTCTAAGACTTTGTCTTAGGTCTTTTAGAACTTCACCTATTGACAGTCTCTACGTTGAGGCTGATGAACCATCTCTTCAGCAGTGCCTGCTTTACAGTACATCACTAAATTATACTCTAATGAATCTAACCCTGCATACAACTGGGTTTTCAATCCCCTTTATGAGGATTTATACAACAAAAAGTCTTCTCTTGTTCCGCCTCTAGGACATAGAATTAAACCCTTTCTTTCTGCTGCCAGCATTGAGCTGGAAAACATAGCTCCTTCCCGTCTTCTTTCTTCTCCTCCTTGGCAGTTGGTTAGGCTACAAGTTGACCTAACATTAACGACTTTTAAAAAATCAGAAACTAATGAATTACAACATAAACAAGAATATAATGAACTAAAACATAAATATAGCAATTATAAATCCTTATTTACAGATGGGTCCAAGGATGGTGGCGCTGTGGCTTGTGCCGCTGTCATTGGATCCAGAATAATATCTTCTAGATTACCAGACAACAGTTCTATTTTTACAGCAGAAGCTAACGCCATATTAACGGCTCTTAAATATATTCAAAGACACCCTAAACATAAACAGTATATACTCTATTCAGACTCTCTTTCTTGCCTTCAGGCTATTAAAAATATTTCTTGTAAACGTCCACTTTTAATAGAAATTATTGAATTGTATAATGATCTTGCTACTGGCCAGTACGACATTATCTTCTGTTGGTTACCCAGCCACGCTGGCATTTCCGGTAACGCAATGGTCGATCTTGCTGCCAAGGCAGCACTCAACAAATCTGTGACTCCACTCCTTCTTCCATAAACCGATTATAAAGCTATCTTTAGAACTTACATCCGTGATTTGATGCAGAAGAAGTGGGACACCCAGGTAGCCGTCAATAAATTACATGAAATAAAACCGTATATAGGTTACACTTACTTGGGTTGTCAGTCCAGATTTGAAGAGGTAAATTTATGTTTACCAGGTTTTTAATCGTAGTATTCTTGCCATTTTAGTTTTGGCTAGCATTTCGTACACTCGCCAGCAGCTGAAGGGATCGTGTAAATCCAGCTAGGGTCCATGCAGGTAGCAAAGGTACTGTAAGTCCCCGTGGTCCCTAGTATGGTGATCTACCTTCTGTTCTTGGCGATCTATAGCCCGTGTTTTATAATGTATTGTCTTCTTTAATTACGATGTTTTAGTTTTTCATGCGGTTTTTATGTTCATATCTGTGATATTCCAGTGTTTTTACTGTCCTTTGTCGACAGTTTTTTATACTACACATATATTTCATTTCAGTGTTATGTTCCCGTCACGATATGATGAAATATTGCCAATACGACGATAAATATTTACTCACTCACTCACTCACTATACGTATACATCTGAGCAACGAAAGTATCCGGGGTATTATAATAATCTTGGCCTTACAGTAACCTTTTTAGGGTTTATATGTGGCCTAGAAAAATTGTTGTCGGGGAATTACCTTCGGACCGCACACCTTCAAAATAAGCACCCCATGGTCCCTAGTGTGGTGATCTACCTTCTGTTGTTGGCGATCAATAGACTGCTTTTATATTGTATTGTCTAAATAGTGATATCAGTTTTAACTTTCCATGCTAGATTTAATTGAAATTGTGATATTGTAGTTATTTTATTGTCCTTCACTGACAGATTTTACCACATGCACATTTTTCATGTAAATGTACTCCTCACGATAAGGCTGAGATATTGCCGATGTGACGTTTAATTCTAACTCACTCACTCAAAATAATCAAGAAAAGGATACACAAATAATATACACGTCAGTGTGCTAGGGCAGGATACACAAATAATATACACGTCACTGTGCTAGTAGAGGATACACAAATAATATACACGTCAGTGTGCTAGTAGAGGATACACAAATAATATACACGTCAGTGTGCTAGTGGAGGATACACAAATAATATACACGTTAGTGTGCTAGTAGAGGGTGCACAAATAATACACACGTCAGTGTGCTAGTGGAGGATACACAAATAATATACACGTCTGTGTGCTAGTGGAGGATACACAAATAATATACACGTCCGTGTGCTAGTGGAGGATACACAAATAATATACACGTCAGTGTGCTAGTGGAGGATACACAAATAATATACACGTCAGTGTGCTAGTAGAGGATACACAAATAATATACACGTCAGTGTGCTAGTGCAGGATACACAAATAATATACACGTCAGTGTGCTAGTGGAGGATACACAAATAATATACACGTCAGTGTGCTAGTGGAGGATACACAAATAATATACACGTCAGTGTGCTAGTGGAGGATACACAAATAATATACACGTCACTGTGCTAGTAGAGGATACACAAATAATATACACGTCAGTGTGCTAGTAGAGGGTGCACAAATAATATACACGTCAGTGTGCTAGTGGGGGATATACAAACAATATACACGTCTGTGTGCTAGTGGAGGATACAGAAATAATATACACGTCAGTGTGCTAGTAGAGGATCCACAAATAATATACACGTCAGTGTGCTAGTAGAGGGTGCACAAATAATATACACGTCAGTGTGCTAGTGGAGGATACACAAATAATATACACGTCAGTGTGCTAGTGGAGGATACACAAATAATATACACGTCAGTGTGCTAGTGGAGGATACACAAATAATATACACGTCAGTGTGCTAGTGGAGGATACACAAATAATATACACGTCAGTGTGCTAGTAGAGGGTGCACAAATAATATACACGTCAGTGTGCTAGTAGAGGATACACAAATAATATACACGTCAGTGTGCTAGTGGAGGATACACAAATAATATACACGTCAGTGTGCTAGTGGAGGATACACAAATAATATACACGTCACTGTGCTAGTAGAGGATACACAAATAATATACACGTCAGTGTGCTAGTAGAGGGTGCACAAATAATATACACGTCAGTGTGCTAGTGGGGGATATACAAACAATATACACGTCTGTGTGCTAGTGGAGGATACAGAAATAATATACACGTCAGTGTGCTAGTAGAGGATCCACAAATAATATACACGTCAGTGTGCTAGTAGAGGGTGCACAAATAATATACACGTCAGTGTGCTAGTGGAGGATACACAAATAATATACACGTCAGTGTGCTAGTGGAGGATACACAAATAATATACACGTCAGTGTGCTAGTAGACTATACACAAATAATATACACGTCAGTGTGCTAGTGGAGGATACACAAACAATATACACGTTAGTGTGCTAGTGGAGGATACAGAAATAATATACACGTCAGTGTGCTAGTAGAGGATACACAAATAATATACACGTCAGTGTGCTAGTAGAGGATACACAAATAATATACACGTCAGTGTGCTAGTGGAGGATACACAAATAATATACACGTCAGTGTGCTAGTGGAGGATACACAAATAATATACACGTCACTGTGCTAGTAGAGGATACACAAATAATATACACGTCAGTGTGCTAGTAGAGGGTGCACAAATAATATACACGTCAGTGTGCTAGTGGGGGATATACAAACAATATACACGTCTGTGTGCTAGTGGAGGATACAGAAATAATATACACGTCAGTGTGCTAGTAGAGGATCCACAAATAATATACACGTCAGTGTGCTAGTAGAGGGTGCACAAATAATATACACGTCAGTGTGCTAGTGGGGGATATACAAACAATATACACGTCTGTGTGCTAGTGGAGGATACAGAAATAATATACACGTCAGTGTGCTAGTGGAGGATACACAAACAATATACACGTTAGTGTGCTAGTGGAGGATACAGAAATAATATACACGTCAGTGTGCTAGTAGAGGATACACAAATAATATACACGTCAGTGTGCTAGTGGAGGATACACAAATAATATACACGTCAGTGTGCTAGTGGAGGATACACAAACAATATACACGTCAGTGTGCTAGTAGAGGATACACAAATAATATACACGTCAGTGTGCTAGTAGAGGATACACAAATAATATACACGTCAGTGTGCTAGTGGAGGATACACAAATAATATACACGTCAGTGTGCTAGTGGAGGATACACAAATAATATACACGTCACTGTGCTAGTAGAGGATACACAAATAATATACACGTCAGTGTGCTAGTAGAGGGTGCACAAATAATATACACGTCAGTGTGCTAGTGGGGGATATACAAACAATATACACGTCTGTGTGCTAGTGGAGGATACAGAAATAATATACACGTCAGTGTGCTAGTAGAGGATCCACAAATAATATACACGTCAGTGTGCTAGTAGAGGGTGCACAAATAATATACACGTCAGTGTGCTAGTGGAGGATACACAAATAATATACACGTCAGTGTGCTACTGGAGGATACACAAATAATATACACGTCAGTGTGCTAGTACACTATACACAAATAATATACACGTCACTGTGCTAGTAGAGGATACACAAATAATATACACGTCAGTGTGCTAGTAGAGGGTGCACAAATAATATACACGTCAGTGTGCTAGTGGGGGATATACAAACAATATACACGTCTGTGTGCTAGTGGAGGATACAGAAATAATATACACGTCAGTGTGCTAGTAGAGGATCCACAAATAATATACACGTCAGTGTGCTAGTAGAGGGTGCACAAATAATATACACGTCAGTGTGCTAGTGGAGGATACACAAATAATATACACGTCAGTGTGCTAGTGGAGGATACACAAATAATATACACGTCAGTGTGCTAGTAGACTATACACAAATAATATACACGTCAGTGTGCTAGTGGAGGATACACAAATAATATACACGTTAGTGTGCTAGTAGAGGGTGCACAAATAATATACACGTCAGTGTGCTAGTGGGGGATATACAAACAATATACACGTCTGTGTGCTAGTGGAGGATACACAAATAATATACACGTCAGTGTGCTAGTAGAGGATACACAAATAATATACACGTCAGTGTGCTAGTAGAGGGTGCACAAATAATATACACGTCAGTGTGCTAGTGGAGGATACACAAATAATATACACGTCAGTGTGCTAGTGGAGGATACACAAATAATATACTCGTCAGTGTGCTAGTAGACTATACACAAATAATATACACGTCAGTGTGCTAGTGGAGGATACACAAATAATATACACGTTAGTGTGCTAGTGGAGGATACACAAAAAATATACACGTCAGTGTGCTAGTAGAGGATACACAAATAATATACACGTCAGTGTGCTAGTAGAGGATACACAAATAATATACACGTCAGTGTGCTAGTGGAGGATACACAAATAATATACACGTCAGTGTGCTAGTGGAGGATACACAAATAATATACACGTCACTGTGCTAGTAGAGGATACACAAATAATATACACGTCAGTGTGCTAGTAGAGGGTGCACAAATAATATACACGTCAGTGTGCTAGTGGGGTATATAGAAACAATATACACGTCTGTGTGCTAGTGGAGGATACAGAAATAATATACACGTCAGTGTGCTAGTAGAGGATCCACAAATAATATACACGTCAGTGTGCTAGTAGAGGGTGCACAAATAATATACACGTCAGTGTGCTAGTGGAGGATACACAAATAATATACACGTCAGTGTGCTAGTGGAGGATACACAAATAATATACACGTCAGTGTGCTAGTAGACTATACACAAATAATATACACGTCAGTGTGCTAGTGGAGGATACACAAATAATATACACGTCAGTGTGCTAGTGGAGGATACACAAATAATATACACGTCAGTGTGCTAGTAGAGGGTGCACAAATAATATACACGTCAGTGTGCTAGTAGAGGATACACAAATAATATACACGTCAGTGTGCTAGTGGAGGATACACAAATAATATACACGTCAGTGTGCTAGTGGAGGATACACAAATAATATACACGTCACTGTGCTAGTAGATGATACACAAATAATATACACGTCAGTGTGCTAGTAGAGGGTGCACAAATAATATACACGTCAGTGTGCTAGTGGGGGATATACAAACAATATACACGTCTGTGTGCTAGTGGAGGATACAGAAATAATATACACGTCAGTGTGCTAGTAGAGGATCCACAAATAATATACACGTCAGTGTGCTAGTAGAGGGTGCACAAATAATATACACGTCAGTGTGCTAGTGGAGGATACACAAATAATATACACGTCAGTGTGCTAGTGGAGGATACACAAATAATATACACGTCAGTGTGCTAGTAGACTATACACAAATAATATACACGTCAGTGTGCTAGTGGAGGATACACAAACAATATACACGTTAGTGTGCTAGTGGAGGATACAGAAATAATATACACGTCAGTGTGCTAGTAGAGGATACACAAATAATATACACGTCAGTGTGCTAGTAGAGGATACACAAATAATATACACGTCAGTGTGCTAGTGGAGGATACACAAATAATATACACGTCAGTGTGCTAGTGGAGGATACACAAATAATATACACGTCAGTGTGCTAGTAGAGGATACACAAATAATATACACGTCAGTGTGCTAGTAGAGGGTGCACAAATAATATACACGTCAGTGTGCTAGTGGGGGATATACAAACAATATACACGTCTGTGTGCTAGTGGAGGATACAGAAATAATATACACGTCAGTGTGCTAGTAGAGGATCCACAAATAATATACACGTCAGTGTGCTAGTAGAGGGTGCACAAATAATATACACGTCAGTGTGCTAGTGGAGGATACACAAATAATATACACGTCAGTGTGCTAGTGGAGGATACACAAATAATATACACGTCAGTGTGCTAGTAGACTATACACAAATAATATACACGTCACTGTGCTAGTAGAGGATACACAAATAATATACACGTCAGTGTGCTAGTAGAGGGTGCACAAATAATATACACGTCAGTGTGCTAGTGGGGGATATACAAACAATATACACGTCTGTGTGCTAGTGGAGGATGCAGAAATAATATACACGTCAGTGTGCTAGTAGAGGATCCACAAATAATATACACGTCAGTGTGCTAGTAGAGGGTGCACAAATAATATACACGTCAGTGTGCTAGTGGAGGATACACAAATAATATACACGTCAGTGTGCTAGTGGAGGATACACAAATAATATACACGTCAGTGTGCTAGTAGACTATACACAAATAATATACACGTCAGTGTGCTAGTGGAGGATACACAAATAATATACACGTTAGTGTGCTAGTAGAGGGTGCACAAATAATATACACGTCAGTGTGCTAGTGGGGGATATACAAACAATATACACGTCTGTGTGCTAGTGGAGGATACACAAATAATATACACGTCAGTGTGCTAGTAGAGGATACACAAATAATATACACGTCAGTGTGCTAGTAGAGGGTGCACAAATAATATACACGTCAGTGTGCTAGTGGAGGATACACAAATAATATACACGTCAGTGTGCTAGTGGAGGATACACAAATAATATACTCGTCAGTGTGCTAGTAGACTATACACAAATAATATACACGTCAGTGTGCTAGTGGAGGATACACAAATAATATACACGTTAGTGTGCTAGTGGAGGATACACAAATAATATACACGTCAGTGTGCTAGTAGAGGATACACAAATAATATACACGTCAGTGTGCTAGTAGAGGATACACAAATAATATACACGTCAGTGTGCTAGTGGAGGATACACAAATAATATACACGTCAGTGTGCTAGTGGAGGATACACAAATAATATACACGTCACTGTGCTAGTAGAGGATACACAAATAATATACACGTCAGTGTGCTAGTAGAGGGTGCACAAATAATATACACGTCAGTGTGCTAGTGGGGGATATACAAACAATATACACGTCTGTGTGCTAGTGGAGGATACAGAAATAATATACACGTCAGTGTGCTAGTAGAGGATCCACAAATAATATACACGTCAGTGTGCTAGTAGAGGGTGCACAAATAATATACACGTCAGTGTGCTAGTGGAGGATACACAAATAATATACACGTCAGTGTGCTAGTGGAGGATACACAAATAATATACACGTCAGTGTGCTAGTAGACTATACACAAATAATATACACGTCACTGTGCTAGTAGAGGATACACAAATAATATACACGTCAGTGTGCTAGTAGAGGGTGCACAAATAATATACACGTCAGTGTGCTAGTGGGGGATATACAAATAATATACACGTCTGTGTGCTAGTGGAGGATACAGAAATAATATACACGTCAGTGTGCTAGTAGAGGATCCACAAATAATATACACGTCAGTGTGCTAGTAGAGGATACACAAATAATATACACGTCAGTGTGCTAGTAGAGGGTGCACAAATAATATACACGTCAGTGTGCTAGTGGGGGATATACAAACAATATACACGTCTGTGTGCTAGTGGAGGATACAGAAATAATATACACGTCAGTGTGCTAGTAGAGGATCCACAAATAATATACACGTCAGTGTGCTAGTAGAGGGTGCACAAATAATATACACGTCAGTGTGCTAGTGGAGGATACACAAATAATATACACGTCAGTGTGCTAGTGGAGGATACACAAATAATATACACGTCAGTGTGCTAGTAGACTATACACAAATAATATACACGTCAGTGTGCTAGTGGAGGATACACAAATAATATACACGTTAGTGTGCTAGTAGAGGGTGCACAAATAATATACACGTCAGTGTGCTAGTGGGGGATATACAAACAATATACACGTCTGTGTGCTAGTGGAGGATACACAAATAATATACACGTCAGTGTGCTAGTAGAGGATACACAAATAATATACACGTCAGTGTGCTAGTAGAGGGTGCACAAATAATATACACGTCAGTGTGCTAGTGGAGGATACACAAATAATATACACGTCAGTGTGCTAGTGGAGGATACACAAATAATATACTCGTCAGTGTGCTAGTAGACTATACACAAATAATATACACGTCAGTGTGCTAGTGGAGGATACACAAATAATATACACGTTAGTGTGCTAGTGGAGGATACACAAAAAATATACACGTCAGTGTGCTAGTAGAGGATACACAAATAATATACACGTCAGTGTGCTAGTAGAGGATACACAAATAATATACACGTCAGTGTGCTAGTGGAGGATACACAAATAATATACACGTCAGTGTGCTAGTGGAGGATACACAAATAATATACACGTCACTGTGCTAGTAGAGGATACACAAATAATATACACGTCAGTGTGCTAGTAGAGGGTGCACAAATAATATACACGTCAGTGTGCTAGTGGGGTATATAGAAACAATATACACGTCTGTGTGCTAGTGGAGGATACAGAAATAATATACACGTCAGTGTGCTAGTAGAGGATCCACAAATAATATACACGTCAGTGTGCTAGTAGAGGGTGCACAAATAATATACACGTCAGTGTGCTAGTGGAGGATACACAAATAATATACACGTCAGTGTGCTAGTGGAGGATACACAAATAATATACACGTCAGTGTGCTAGTAGACTATACACAAATAATATACACGTCAGTGTGCTAGTGGAGGATACACAAATAATATACACGTCAGTGTGCTAGTGGAGGATACACAAATAATATACACGTCAGTGTGCTAGTAGAGGGTGCACAAATAATATACACGTCAGTGTGCTAGTAGAGGATACACAAATAATATACACGTCAGTGTGCTAGTGGAGGATACACAAATAATATACACGTCAGTGTGCTAGTGGAGGATACACAAATAATATACACGTCACTGTGCTAGTAGAGGATACACAAATAATATACACGTCAGTGTGCTAGTAGAGGGTGCACAAATAATATACACGTCAGTGTGCTAGTGGGGGATATACAAACAATATACACGTCTGTGTGCTAGTGGAGGATACAGAAATAATATACACGTCAGTGTGCTAGTAGAGGATCCACAAACAATATACACGTCAGTGTGCTAGTAGAGGGTGCACAAATAATATACACGTCAGTGTGCTAGTGGAGGATACACAAATAATATACACGTCAGTGTGCTAGTAGACTATACACAAATAATATACACGTCAGTGTGCTAGTGGAGGATACACAAACAATATACACGTTAGTGTGCTAGTGGAGGATACAGAAATAATATACACGTCAGTGTGCTAGTAGAGGATACACAAATAATATACACGTCAGTGTGCTAGTAGAGGATACACAAATAATATACACGTCAGTGTGCTAGTGGAGGATACACAAATAATATACACGTCAGTGTGCTAGTGGAGGATACACAAATAATATACACGTCAGTGTGCTAGTAGAGGATACACAAATAATATACACGTCAGTGTGCTAGTAGAGGGTGCACAAATAATATACACGTCAGTGTGCTAGTGGGGGATATACAAACAATATACACGTCTGTGTGCTAGTGGAGGATACAGAAATAATATACACGTCAGTGTGCTAGTAGAGGATCCACAAATAATATACACGTCAGTGTGCTAGTAGAGGGTGCACAAATAATATACACGTCAGTGTGCTAGTGGAGGATACACAAATAATATACACGTCAGTGTGCTAGTGGAGGATACACAAATAATATACACGTCAGTGTGCTAGTAGACTATACACAAATAATATACACGTCACTGTGCTAGTAGAGGATACACAAATAATATACACGTCAGTGTGCTAGTAGAGGGTGCACAAATAATATACACGTCAGTGTGCTAGTGGGGGATATACAAACAATATACACGTCTGTGTGCTAGTGGAGGATGCAGAAATAATATACACGTCAGTGTGCTAGTAGAGGATCCACAAATAATATACACGTCAGTGTGCTAGTAGAGGGTGCACAAATAATATACACGTCAGTGTGCTAGTGGAGGATACACAAATAATATACACGTCAGTGTGCTAGTGGAGGATACACAAATAATATACACGTCAGTGTGCTAGTAGACTATACACAAATAATATACACGTCAGTGTGCTAGTGGAGGATACACAAATAATATACACGTTAGTGTGCTAGTAGAGGGTGCACAAATAATATACACGTCAGTGTGCTAGTGGGGGATATACAAACAATATACACGTCTGTGTGCTAGTGGAGGATACACAAATAATATACACGTCAGTGTGCTAGTAGAGGATACACAAATAATATACACGTCAGTGTGCTAGTAGAGGGTGCACAAATAATATACACGTCAGTGTGCTAGTGGAGGATACACAAATAATATACACGTCAGTGTGCTAGTGGAGGATACACAAATAATATACTCGTCAGTGTGCTAGTAGACTATACACAAATAATATACACGTCAGTGTGCTAGTGGAGGATACACAAATAATATACACGTTAGTGTGCTAGTGGAGGATACACAAATAATATACACGTCAGTGTGCTAGTAGAGGATACACAAATAATATACACGTCAGTGTGCTAGTAGAGGATACACAAATAATATACACGTCAGTGTGCTAGTGGAGGATACACAAATAATATACACGTCAGTGTGCTAGTGGAGGATACACAAATAATATACACGTCACTGTGCTAGTAGAGGATACACAAATAATATACACGTCAGTGTGCTAGTAGAGGGTGCACAAATAATATACACGTCAGTGTGCTAGTGGGGGATATACAAACAATATACACGTCTGTGTGCTAGTGGAGGATACAGAAATAATATACACGTCAGTGTGCTAGTAGAGGATCCACAAATAATATACACGTCAGTGTGCTAGTAGAGGGTGCACAAATAATATACACGTCAGTGTGCTAGTGGAGGATACACAAATAATATACACGTCAGTGTGCTAGTGGAGGATACACAAATAATATACACGTCAGTGTGCTAGTAGACTATACACAAATAATATACACGTCACTGTGCTAGTAGAGGATACACAAATAATATACACGTCAGTGTGCTAGTAGAGGGTGCACAAATAATATACACGTCAGTGTGCTAGTGGGGGATATACAAATAATATACACGTCTGTGTGCTAGTGGAGGATACAGAAATAATATACACGTCAGTGTGCTAGTAGAGGATCCACAAATAATATACACGTCAGTGTGCTAGTAGAGGGTGCACAAATAATATACACGTCAGTGTGCTAGTGGAGGATACACAAATAATATACACGTCAGTGTGCTAGTGGAGGATACACAAATAATATACACGTCAGTGTGCTAGTGGAGGATACACAAATAATATACACGTCACTGTGCTAGTAGAGGATACACAAATAATATACACGTCAGTGTGCTAGTAGAGGGTGCACAAATAATATACACGTCAGTGTGCTAGTGGGGGATATACAAACAATATACACGTCTGTGTGCTAGTGGAGGATACAGAAATAATATACACGTCAGTGTGCTAGTAGAGGATCCACAAATAATATACACGTCAGTGTGCTAGTAGAGGGTGCACAAATAATATACACGTCAGTGTGCTAGTGGAGGATACACAAATAATATACACGTCAGTGTGCTAGTGGAGGATACACAAATAATATACACGTCAGTGTGCTAGTAGACTATACACAAATAATATACACGTCAGTGTGCTAGTGGAGGATACACAAATAATATACACGTTAGTGTGCTAGTAGAGGGTGCACAAATAATATACACGTCAGTGTGCTAGTAGAGGGTGCACAAATAATATACACGTCAGTGTGCTAGTGGAGGATACACAAATAATATACATGTCAGTGTGCTAGTGGAGGATATACAAATACTATACACGTCTGTGTGCTAGTAGAGGATACAAAAACAATATACACGTCAGTGTGCTAGTAGAGGACAACTCAAGTTGGCTGGATGAGTAGCCTGGCGCTTTAGCCAGCTCAGCCACCGCGCCCATATCAATCCAAACTAATGTTCAGAAATAACACCGACAACAGCGCTGTCTCAGACCTTTCATTTGTTTTGAAAATCGTGATTGGTACATAACGACCATAACAGAATAGTTGCAACAGTCACCAATATCATCTGAGATTCCGATCCTCATAGATACATTCCGCCCAGTTTGGCACCTCTCAGACTGAGACTCCATGGTCGCTTGCGTGTTGTTCAGCAGTAAGAATACAACTGATTGATATAACGTCCTGTTTGTTTTCACTGCATAAATAGGAATAAGGAATATTGACGAATGCACGATAATTCTGAAAAACAATGTCCAAAACATTTCAGAAACTCTAAATATGCGATCATGTTTGTATTTCAGGTTATGCCGTTACCAGCTCAGCTGGAAAAGGTGAGAATCTAAGTAATTATAATCTTGTGACAAAGAAGATATGATACCTTCAGTACAAATGAAGACAATGGCGGGAACAGTCCCATGTTTTTTTTCATTGTTTATCGTCACACTCAGCTGCATTCCACCCATATATCGGCCGTCTTTAAGTAATCCAGTGATTAACATCATGAGCATCGATCTATAGAAATCGGATACGTTGACAAGTGTCAAGCAAGTGAGCAAACCTGGCCGATCCCGTTAGTTGGCCCGATCGCATTCTAATCACAGTAAAAACATTTCTGAGCCTGAAGCGCCGGTTGTATAGCCCAGTGCCTATATTCAGGGTGCAAAGTGTAAATGTGTGAAGTACATTTCCGAACATACATGATGAATATGTTTTCAGTATAGAGCTGATATATTATATTGAGAACAAGGGAGATTAAACATACACTGTTTATACCATAGTCAGGCGGTCTATAGCCCGTGTTTATATTATATCGTCCTCTATAGTTAAACTGTTTTGGAGTTAACTACTACTTTTAAATACCTATCTGTGATAATCTTTTTTTTAACTGTCCGTCGTTATTTTACCATTTACTGATATGTATAATATTAATGATTCTTGCCACGATATGGCTGTAATATTGCCGATGTGACATTAAATATTATCTCACTCACTCTAATTTAGTCATCAAAGTGGAGCATCCTTATAATAATACTAGCCCCTGTAGAATCATTGCGTGTGGTGTGCAACGAATACTACTATCTCACCTTTATACTTTTATATTTCAGTGTTTTACAATGTCTATGCTGTCTTATGAATGATGCAATGTACCGCCATGATAATCACAGGTAAACAAAAACAGCTTTGAACTGTGTTTATATCCATGATGACATGATGAAATGTGCGACCCTGCGTTCTATGCTCCCTGTGAGATGTTAAGAACACAATGTTGCAAAACATTATCACCTGTTTAAATTGCAATTTTACTTGCTTAAGTTGGCAAGTGAACTTAACCTTTCATTATATAGTCTTGAAGAGGTAAAATGAACCTGTGTAAAATACAGACGCACTTTGTATTCATTGTACGCTCTGGTCCAAGGTGGATGCATTGGGACCGACAGCGTTCAGTGTTACACAGTCATCATGTTTAGTTTTACCTCTGGTAAAGAAGCCCACCTACTAAGACCACGGGACACCCCATAATATGCCGTCTATGGCGATCAGCAACATCATTGGATTAACTGTCCTTGTATTTATCATGATGTCAGGCGTAATCCTCATAGCGTACCTGACCAATGTGGATGCACAAGTACAGAGAAAATGAAGAAAGATCTATGTAATCGGACACCATCTCTGGCGAGTTTGGCGACTGCCCAGGGAGCAACATAAATATAATCTGATTGTGCAAGGTGCTCTCCTCACCATCATTCCAGTCCTGCTGTGCAGTGTGTTCAGATAAGGTTGCCCCATGAAAACGTTACACTACTACACTGCTTGTGTCAAAGCAGGGATTTTGTGTACTGAAGAATCAGGTACCTTCTGTGATTGCTTGGGAACATACACAAGATGACACAGATGTAATCCTTTCTGTATCTTATTTGGAAACCTACATCACACACAAAATGTCCAATATTTATAACAAAACAAAGTAATGATTAACAAAATGTAGAGGACATTTATTTAATAAAGGTACGTGGTGCTATATTTTATGGAATGTAATAATTCAGCATGTGGTGAGTAACTAAGCAATTACAATCAAAAGAATATTGTCTGGAATCGCTAACAGATGTTGCTGTCTCTTTCCAGGTAGTCATTGGCACGATGTAGCTGAATGCAAAAATCGTCCATCTTATACAGGATTGTACTCGGGTTTATTCTGTGCATTTGGCTGATTAATGGTATCTACTCGGCCATGTCATTGATATATAGACGAACAAATGTCATGGAAGAGAACTATGTAAGCCGTTTTTGAAAAATATTGTGATAATGCTCTCATGATTAAAACATTTTCTGTAAAAACGAAAGGTGAGTGTTTGGACTGTTAACCGAGATGGCAAGTGCAATTGTTAAAATATAAAATCACATTGGCAATATTTCAGTCGGACTTGTCGGTACTAGTAAGCATAATGTTTGAGTTGGGTATCCATGTTTAACTGCCCCATAACATCTCAGTGAGCTGGCACTATAAAACCAGCTGAAGTCTGGGCTAGTACAAGGAGCAATACATACCCACACATGTACGGGGCATATCAGCGGGGCATTCGTAAGTGCGACGTTAAACCCCATCTCACCAGGGACTAACCCAGGGGTATTTTTTCCGACCATGTACACACATTCACAGACAATCAGGTTTTACAAAGACTCACCAAGTCGATGTATATTTATATTGACCATGACGTCAGCAACATGTATGTACGTCAGCCTCCTTTCCACAAGGTGTAACATAAATATTCAGTTAAATCCCGTTGTATGGACCTTAACAATTGCTTCGACTATGACCAATACAATGCTTCAGTTCCAGTGACGTTTAATCGATAACGTTTTGTTTCGTGGCTTTTGAAATAAACATGCAAGAGCATGCGAAAGTGGCAGCGATCCGTGCTATGCAGGTGCAAAATGAACAATGTATCCACACTTGAACGCAACAGCTGATATAAGTTACTCTTTCAAACTCTAGCTCCTGTGACTAGCTTCTTTCAAAAGTATATTTAAATTCAGTACCACATTTTTAAGTTGAGTGTTTTCTCTGTGATGCTATTGATTACAGATGAACAAAAATCAACTATCAACGTGTAAAGAAGTGTGATATGAGTGAGCCACTCGTGTGCGAGCAGCGTCTGTTGCTCAGTGATGTAGAACCCATTTGAGAGACCTTGGCAAAGTGTCGGGAAACAAGACGACTAACCAGTGATCGGCAATGGCGCTCATACAGACAGTGGTCATCATAGTCATTTTAAAGAATGTCCATTGTCAGTTAGTGTACAACATGGACACTTGCCCCAATGTGACATTCCACAGAAGGCCTGAAATGGATGATCTGGTGTTTACTGGAAGCCTGATAGAAGAGATGAAGCAGGTACACATGAGGGCTGAGTGTTTCTCTCTCTGTCACCAGCAGAAGTTGTGCAACCTGGTCCTGTACAACGCTCTCACAAGGAAATGTAGATTACACTCTGAAGCCTTTGGTCCGTTGAGTGATTGCACAGCTGAGACTGGCTGGCAGTACTATGGGAGTGAGTATTACAAATAACAATGAGACCCTGTAGGAAATGGTGCTCATTAGGCTAGTTTAAGTACACAAGCTCAAAGTATATACTCTCTAAGAGAAAACAAAAATAGAAACTTGACATGCTGATTTGGAGTTAGTAAGTGCATTTATAAACCTATCTCCGATTTTCTCTACAGTACGGTAGGTTCCTTCCTGCTCTGGTAGACCCCATTCTTACACCCAGGTTTTGAACTACAGGTTTTGAAATATCGTATCAGGTTTTGAAATGCGACCATTTCAAAACCCGGGTTTTGAAGTACACATTTCAAAACCTGAAATCGGGTTAAAATTGGACCATTTCAAAACCTGGGTGTAGAAATGACCATTATTCATACCGATAGAGAGTTTGAAACAGAGGCACTTCAAAAACGATCAGACAAGGATAAAAGACGAAAACACAAGCAACATAGCTTTTATTCTGTAAACTGCACGATCGTTTTAGTTGAAATTAATAGCTAGAGAAATGTTCCTCCTGTTCTCTTCCGCGTTTACAGAGGTTTCCAGGTGCTTAGCTGTCGGTCCAGTATGTTCGGGAGACTTGTTGCCGGTAGCTGTTTGTTTGATATCCTTTTTCACCTTTTTCGCACGTACAATGTCTGACGCAGCTGCCTTCTGGGCATCTGCCGTCCTCTTGTATACTCTTACTACATCACTTCTATGACCTGCAAATAACATAGGTTAATTATAATTCCATAACTTTAAAACATGACTATATACTATATATCCACAATACGTATATATAATGAAAATGGGAAAATTTTAACAAAATGTATAGTCCTGTGGGAAAGTATTTTCCTTTCAAAATTGTTTGTTTATGGTTGATATTAAACAAGTAGATAAATAGTTGAAGTTTTATTCTTGTCAATGTATATTCAAAGAAACAGAAAATTACCTGTCTGTTCGCAAATGATCTGTTCATCTACGTTGGCCTCGTAGAGCCGGGTGGCAGCCGTTGCTCGGAGGGAATGGTTCGTTTTACGTCCGAGTATTCCAGCTTGACCGCAAATCCTACCAACAGTGTTTTGAAGTTTGTTGTGACCAACAGGGGTTTCCATAAACCAATCGTCTCCCTTAGGGACTTTCCGGGGTGTGAAATAGAACGCATCTTTATTCTTGAGGGACTGTGCCGCACTGGGGGAAAAAAAGAACAGAAAAACAGCATAAGTATACGCTCGCTGAAATTGATGTTTTTCGCAGCAGTGTCTTACTATATATACACACAAATTTCAGCGATATCAAAACGAAATAGAAACTCCCAGAAAGAGAGCCACCCACCGTATATGCAATGTGTCATTTATCACTAATTTTTGCTGATAACATGGGTTAGGTTCAAATAGACAAAAATAACTCACCAGTAAGACATGTATTTCTGGACAATTCTGACATAGCAGTGGGATGGGGTTTCCAGGTTTTCATAGGCACGGACCTTCTTTGCAGTTAGTTTTCTATGGTTTAATCCGCCTTTGTTGGTTTTCGATACATCCTCTGTGTATTCCATATATCTCCGGCCGTGACAGTCTGTGTGCGGTCCGGTGATTTGTGGATTGTTACCCATCCTCAAACTCCGATGTTCTGTGCCTCCTCTAAGAGCAAAATGTAAGCCTAAGGATAAAAATAAAAAGTTATGAAATAAATTTATTTCATCTCAAACATGCATATCCTTAAATTTAAGGTTAAAACGGCACGTTCTATGAAGACTATGAAAAATCATGAAAAAACAAGCAAATGAATATGGCATGATAACAGTCATTGGTTACGAAATATCGCCTTCCTTTAGAGATGTATTTTTCTGACCAAGGGAAATTATTGTTTTAACTTACCCGTTAAATACAGCACAGTATCCAATAATTTTTGGGGGGTGTCATCTCCCAGCACGCCTTTCTCCCACAACTGTTGTTTTTCCGCCAACGTTATTACTTCTGTATGTTTTACTGTCGAAGGTCCCATCCCTTCTGCTGATCTCTCCCTCATAGAAGCATCCAATGCTCTACGGCTGTCTTCAAACTCATCATCATTGAAGATATCGAGCGACGACCCATGCAGTTTTAAAGAAGACGCTAACGAGGCGAACAAACCGTAAAGTGTTGTTGACGGATAGAAGGCGCCATCTTTCTTTCGTGCCTCGAACACGAAGTACTTGAGCGCCATGTTAAGTTTCTCAGCGTCCATATTTAGCAAATTCTCTCGCAAACAGACACTCCATAACCCAAGATTTTCAGAAACGGGCCGCTGACGTCTCTCTTCTTGCCACCTCTGAAAAACCTCCATTGCCCAGGTGTTTTTGTATTGTGTACTTTTTGGAATGCGGAGTTTCAGCTTTTCGTTTAGATCATAGGAAGTTAGTGGGTCCCCAAAACGCAATTTGAAATCATCCAGCATATCCAAGTTGCTACCCTCGTCAGGTGAAACCTTGTCAATCTGCTTCTCTATAAATGTATTTTGGGTTAGGAAGATGTCGTCGTCCTCTTTGTCACACATCCTGAGCGAACGCTTTCTACCAGCACGAATGTGTCTGATCTAACATGTGGTCTTAAAACGTGCTCACTCCACGTGCAAACTCTTAATATTATCGGGTAGCACGTGCATTGCGCGTGCAAGACAATGTAATAGATGCCAGTGGCATCTGAGTTGACACCGGCTGTTCCATCATTTGCGGGCTGTTCCATCAATGTTGTTCTGCTCAGTATATATACACAAAACATTTGCACAATTTGAAAATAATACACATTTGTGCTCTACATACATAAGGTGTAATAAGTCGTAGAAGTCTCCTCGGATTTTGTAGCAATTGGAAAACAGGGAAAACCAACTCCTCCATCTTATCACTATGTTGTGTTTTCAGACAACTTTTATCTGCAAACGATGACTATTTAATATATGTTTACGGTTCATAAGTCGGATAAAACACTCCCCCTCGGTCTTGGTCGAGATTGTAAAACCTGAGAGCAGCAGGGACGGAGCTTGCTTGTAAGCTCCGTCCCTGCTGCTCTCAGGTTTTACAATCTCGACCAAGACCTCGGAGTCGTGTTTTATCCTTTACATAACTGATTCAAACATGTCACCATTGATTAGTTACAGAAAACATCTAAACCACGATTACGGAGAAAGTGCTTGATGAAAGCACAGAGGGCTATTAAAGCCACGTGGTCAGAGTGAACTGTCAGCATTTGCTGTAACCACCATGAGCATTGATAGCAAGTATACCAACTCAAGTCTCCAAACACAAACCAGCCAGGATAAGTGACATCAACTGGGCCTACATCGTGGGGATGTTACATTGCCCAAACGTCATTCTGACATTCTCAAAACGTCCATATCATGTGACGAATGTCGTCTCATTCCGGTCCCCTTCGCTGACGTGGACTGGCCAGTATGCAGTGTTGGCGTCTAGTTTGGAGAACCAGTGACTTGCCGTAAGCGTAACTAGACAGTCATCGATCAAGGGTAATGGAAGCACATCTCTCTGACTTTTTGCGTTCACCCCTATTTTCTTAAGGTGAGCCTCTTCCTATTATGCGAATAGGGGTCTTGTGGAGGCACTGCTTCACCAATGCCGGTCGTTTGTGAGAACTACATGTTCGAATTTTGTGAAGTCCAAATCTTGATAGGCAAAACTAACTTGAAACTCCACCTGCAGTTCGGCTAGCTGTGCTTGGTCCTAGGTTCCAGATTCCCTTCTCGATTTGGAGAACTAGTTTCGCTGGTGCTCTGGGACCTGTGTTTTCAGTTCGTGTTCCTCCACTATGATAGTGGAGGAAGTCCTACAAGTCCTACAGTCCTGACATGTTGCCCCCTCGTGCACTTACACAGAGGTCTGCCATATGGACCAAGGACACCACAAGAGCCTGGTACCCTTGGTTTAGGGTCCTCGGCATTACTGCAGGCCCTCACATCTCTGGTACAGGCTCTACCAGGTATTGATTCAATTCCTGACTGAGGTGGCATTGTACCCTGGTAGCCTGGTACCGATGTACGGTGTCAAAGGCACTGACACTGCCTGCATAAATGTCACTCTGCATACACCGGGTCATAGGAATCTCACATCCACCTCTGGTAATTGTTTATCTTTGTACATTGATGTTTTTACTGTCTTACGGCTTGTCGATCAAATTAACATCAAAGGATACTTTCTTCATTCCTGTGTCACTTTTTCCCAGCATGGGACAATCTGCCTTGAAGTGATTTAGATTGCTGCAGCTGAAACACACCTGCTGCTGGGCTGGACTTGGCGAGCATGACCTGGACCCTGACCTCGCGTCCCGTGATTCATGGGATTTAACCGTAGTCATCAGGACCATCACAGACTGCACCAATGCTGACATTTCCGACCGTGTGCCGATATTGCCCTCCATCAAGTACACTCGACGTCCAGGATCATCCAGTGTTGGGTAATGCCTCAGATGAAACCCTCACTTGACTGGACAGTTCCTCCTCCTCATCTATGTTGACAGTAAGGACGTTTCGACCTCCTTGATTATACACTGACTGAGAGTAAGATATGCCTGACCCCATTGATGTTTTTCTCGAGTGACGTCAGACTTATATATCAAATTTCACTTGTCATAGTATACGCACCCTATGCAGAAGCAGTTTACATTGTCTTTTCCAATGAATTTCTCTGGGAGGCCGGGGTTGCCAGTGTTGGGGTAGCTACTAGCCTCACTGTCCATGCCTCCAATGCATCCTCTGGCTCGTGTCTCATTGCGTGGAATCCGAGTCTCGCTGTCAAATGGGGTCCAATGTCAGATCCCTTTTTTTCAGTTTCTCCATTACGTGATCCGTCTTTTTGTATGTGGTGAAGAACGTACTGTCATCCTCTTTGAGAAGCACAATCAAAAGAGTCCTCTGACCAACCTTCTCTATTGGCCAGGGTCTCCAATTTTAGCCGGAAAGGCGCCCCTGCCTCCTTACCATAAAAAAATGAGGTATTAAGGTGCAGTCCTGCTTGACCAGTGGAACGGGGTCCGTTACCATAAAGCCGCCATCCAACTCGTGCACCCAGATCGTCCTGACGTACATAATCCTCAGTCCAGCATGCTCCATACCTGATGCCATTGTGGGACCATCATGCCCGCTTGCACTGGCTTTATGCTCTGAGAGCACTCCACAAAATCACTTGCATTTTGTTGCCACCTGTGCATATTCTTTCAGGAACTGGAGACTGGAAAGGCGAGCCCATAGAGTAAGTTAAGCGCTATATGGGTTAACTCTATATGGCAGTACTGGAGGATATATTGGACTGTCCAGCCACTGCATTACTCTTTCTATCGCCTCAGTATTATCTATCACTTTTTCAGAGGTATGTTTACAAATTTCCACATACTAGTAGTTAATGCACATGACACTTATCTTCTTCATCATTAAGTCTGTCTTTCTTCTCATCATGGCCTCTGTTGATTTCATCAGTTTGATTGATACTAGGGCAGTGTCCTAGGAACCCTGTTTATATGGTGTCAAGGCAGATTCCAATCCGATCCCCTGTGTGATGTGCCTCTTGCTGGCCTGGGCGTGTGCACCCTCATCTTCACGCTTCTAAATGGGTGGGTCAGGCGTGGCTGCATTATCCCCAAACTCATCCTGTTTAATGGGTTTGATGCGGTCCTTCAACTTTGGACATGAAGCGTAATCAAATGATGACACTAAGTCTTCACAGTTCCTAAATTCTTCCAATTCTGATATGTCCTCAGCAGGAGTATTAAGCCCGTCTCTTGTAATGTCATTAAACATCTTGTCTGGCTTAGTGACAACCTCTCTCCATGAATTCTTTTTCCGTTGAAAAAGTTACAAAGAGTGGCTGAGGAGCCATTTTGCATAAACGATCTTCATCAAAGTGAAGTTTGAAGTCTGGAGGTTATCACTCACCACAATTTATCAATGTATATCACTGTTTCAGTAGCCACCCCTGGCGAGACACCTCCTCTTGGTGGGTGCTGGGTAACGTTAAGAGCTCGCCGACACCCCCATTGTGGACCCGGGGGGATTTTGGTTCACCAACCCGTTTGCCGTGGGTTGCGGCCCTGTGTCAGCGGCGGAGGGATCCTGGTGGTTGAGGGCAATAACGGCCTGTAACCGTGTTCCTGTTCCTCAATACACCACTTTGGCCCTGACTTCGCCTAGACGGGTGGTCGAAAGGGACCGGTTGGACCAATCGGCTGGTCACGCCAAGCCCTGTGCGTGGATTATTCATGTAATTGCACAGATTTGATTTTGTACTGTTTCAAATTTGATCTTTTTCATTCACATAACACTTTTAGATTTGAAACCTGATGTTATGAACTTTACCTTGAGTCTCATACCCATAAGGCGGTGGCTCATGGACCAATCTGGTGGATCGATTAATTTTGAATTAATCTTCTGCTGGAGTATACGATTTCAGTATCCTTGGTGTCGCAAGTTGGAGAGCCACTGATATATAGCATTGTCCATGTGATACTCGGTAGAGAGTGGAGAGCTGGGATGGTGAACTTTCTATTATTAACCATGGCTCAACCCCCCAAAAACATAAACGAGCGCTACATGAGTGTTTGTCCTCTGATGAGGACAGTGCTACAAACAGATTGCCAGATACATGGAGTAGATTTTTGGTTGTATCTTCTACTGACGGTGAACCTCTAAAACTCAATCCATTTGCCACATCAAAAGCAAATTATGGACTTGTTGGGGATGTCAGAGCTGTTACAAAAATTAGATCTGGGTTTCTCCTCATAGAGTGTAAAACAGCGAAACAATCAGCTACCCTCATAGCTACCAAACAGCTTGCAAATACTGCAGTGTCTGTTTCTCCACACAAGTCTCTGAACAGCAGCAAAGGCATCTTGAGAGAGAGACCGGTGGCTTGCCTACATGAGTGAAACAGAACTCGCCACTGAACTACAAAATCAAGGAGTCACTCATGTCAAACGATTCACTTTGAAAAATATGGAGAAACTTTAAATGCAAACACTAATTTGATTTCTTTTTCACAACCGAAACAGCCAAAGTATATCAAAGCTGGATATTGTAATATCGAAGTGGAGCAAAATATTCCAAATCCACTTCGTTGTTACAAGTGTCAAAAGTTTGGTCACAGTGCCCAATCTTGCAGGAATCGTGCAACATGTTACAGTGAGTGAGTGAGTGAGTTAATATTTAACGTCACATCGGCAATATCTCAGCCATATCGTGACGAGAACGTTAAATACTGAAATGAAATATATGGATACTATAAAAACCTGTCAACGACGGACAGTAAAACAACTAGAATATCACAACTGGGATTAAAACTAGTGTGGAATGTTAAAACTAATATCACTATTCGGACAATACAACATAAAATCAGGCTATAGATTGCCAACAACTGAAGGTAGATCACCATACTAGGGGCCATGGGGACTTACAGTACCTTTGCTGCCTGCATGGACCCTAGTTGGATTTACATCATCCCCTCAGCTGTCAGCAATTTAGTCACATCTAGCCAAAAATTAAAAATACACACATACTACGATTAAGAACAGTGGAAAGTTTAAATTTACTGTAAATGCTTTTGGACTTACGTACCCTCTCAGGAGGACAATATTTTTACAATACTTCAACCCCCTTCGAGGGTACAGTCACCAACAATTCAAGTTACTAATCCAAACTTCCAATAATTAAAATACATCTATTTACACAACATAACATTCAAAATTCCACCAAAAATCAATCTCTTTTAAAAAACCAATAATTAAATATGAACTAACGCTAGTAGAAAGATCCTTCATTGTTTTAACTGTAAAATACTTATCCCTTGTGATGGAGAATTCAACACAGTCAAGCAGGATATGCTTCACCGTGGTTCTCTCATCACAAGGGATACAAAACGGAGGATCCTCACCTTTCAAAAGGTGCACATGAGTATATCTAGTATGGCCAATACGACATCGTCTTAAAATAACCTCTTCAAACCTGGACTGACAACCCAAGTAAGTGTAACCAATATACGGTTTTATTTCATGTAATTTATTTATACCTACTTGGGTGTCCCACTTCTTCTGCATCAGATCACGGATGTAAGTTCTAATGCTAGCTTTATAATCAGAGTATGGAATAAGAAGTGGTGTCACAGATTTGTTGAGTGCTGCCTTGGCAGCAAGATCGGCCATTGCGTTACCGGAAATACCTACGTGGCTGGGTAACCAACAAAAGACGATGTCGTATTGGCCAGTGGCAAGATTATTATACAATTCAATAATTTCTATTAAAAGTGGATGTTTACAAGTTAGCTTCAGCTGTAAAAATAGAACTGTTATCTGGTAATCGAGAAGATATTGTTCTGGATCCAATGACAGTGGCACAAGCCATTGAGCCACCGTCCTTGGACCAATCTGTAAATAAGGATTTATAATTGCTATATTTATGTTTCAGTTGATTATATTCTTGTTTATACTGTAATTCATTCGTTTCTGATTTTTTTAAAAGTCGTTAATGTTAGGTCAACTTGTAGCCTAACCAACTGCCAAGGAGGAGAAGAAAGAAGACGGGAAGGAGCTATGTTTTCCAGCTCGATGCCGGCCGAAGAAAGAAAGGGTTTAATTCTGAGCCCGAGAGGTGGAACAAGAGAAGACTTTTTGTTGTACAAGTCCTCGTAGAGAGGATTGAAAACACAGTTATATGCAGGGTTAGATTCGTTAGAGTATAGCTTTGTGATATATTGTAAAGATAATTTTATACGACGTTGTGTAAGAGATGGTTCGTCGGCTTCAACATATAGACTGTCCACAGGAGAGGTTCTAAAGGACCCAAGACAAAGTCTTAGACCTTGATGATGAACAGAATCTAATAATTTTAAGTTGCTGTTGCAGGCTCCACCATATACGATGGATCCCTAATCAAGTTTAGAACGGACAAGTGATCGATATAAATGGAGGAGGGTAGCTTGATCACCTCCCCATTTAGAATATGATACCACTTTCAACAAATCAAGTGCTTTCAGACATTTAGTTTTCAGAGATTTAATATGAGGCAGAAACGTAAGGTGTGAGGCAAAAATTAATCCCAAGAACTTGGCTTCCTTGACAACTTTAATGGGAGTGCCATCTAGAGATAGTTCAGGGTCTTTATGTGGTTTGTACTTACGACAAAAATGTATGCAATTAGTTTTCGATTTAGAAAATTTAAAGCCGTTTTTAAGACACCATTTATATATTTTGTTTAAACATAACTGCAACTGCCGCTCTATGGTATGCATATTTTTACCACGACAAGAAATATTAAAATCATCCACAAATAAGGATCCATCAATGGAATCGTTTAAAACTTTAGATAAACTGTTTATCTTTATACTAAAAAGTGTGACTGACAAAATACTGCCTTGTGGAACACCCTGATCCTGATTGTAATGATCCGACAGGGTAGAACCTACGCGGACTTGAAATTGTCTGTTATTTAAAAATTTGCCTATGAATTGAGGCAAACGACCACGCAAACCGAAATCATGTAGATCTCTCAGAATGCCATACCTCCAGGTTCTGTCATATGCCTTCTCAAGATCAAAGAAGATAGACACAGCATGCTGCTTATTAATCAGCGCGGTTTTCACAAATGATTCTAAACGCACTAAGTGATCGACAGTACTTCTGTTTTTACGGAAACCACATTGTATATCTGTGATAAGGTTATTTGTTTCCAAGTACCAAACAAGTCGATTATTTATCATGCGTTCCATGGTCTTGCAAACACAGCTAGTTAATGAAATCGGACGATAACTGGATGGATCCGTATGATCACGTCCAGGTTTAGGTATTGGTACCACTGTAGCATCACGCCATGAAGAAGGAAATTTCCCGGATGTCCAAATATCATCAAATATTGATAAGAGCGTCTCTAAACAGGATTCTGGTAAATGCTTCAGGAGTTGATAATGTATGTTATCAGCAGTGTCATGAGTTTGATCAAGAGCAGTATGGAGTTCATGAATAAAAAATGTTTCATTATAATCTTCCCTATTATCAGAATTGAAATTAATTGTTTTCTTTTCTTGTTGTTTTTGATACTGCTGGAATTTAGGTACATAATTAGAAGAGGAAGAGTGTTTAGCGAGGGTTTCACCCGGTTTATTCGCAATATCTGATTTATCTGTAAGTAACTGATCTCCATGTTTAATATGATGGACAATAGATTTAGTACCCTTACCATTAATTTTCTGGACCATGTTCCATACCTTGGACATGGGTGTCCGTGAATTTATTTTGGATACATAATTTTGCCAAGATTGGCGTTTATTCTGTTTAAAAGTACGACGTGCTTTAGCATTTAAAATTTTAAATTTATTTAAATTATGCACCATAGGATGGCGACGGAAATAATGTTCTGCTTTTTTCCTTGCCTTCCTAGCTTGTTGCATTCATCGCTGAACCATGGTTTTCGAATATGTGGACCTGCAGAGGACTTTGGTATACACTCATCAGCTATGGAATTCAGTTCATCAGAAAAACATTTGATAGCATCAGGAACGTCAATAAAACGTTCGGGTTGAAGTTTTTCAGCACACAGTGTTTCATATAAAGCCCAGTTAGCCTTTTTAAAATTCCGTCTTGATGATGGAGGAACATCAGATGGAGTTACAGCTTTTGGTATAGTAGGAAAATGGTCACTTCCACAGAGGTCATCGTGGACTGACCATTCGAATTCATTTAGTAGTTCGGAATTTGTAAGTGACAAGTCGAGAGCAGAATAAGTCCCTGTCCCAGGGTGTAAATATGTGCTGGAGCCATCATTATAAATACACAAATCATTGTCAGAACAAAAGTCCTCCAACAATTTACTTTTAGTGTTTATATTTACACTACCCCAGAGTGGGTTGTGCCCATTTAAATCTCCCATTGTAATACAGGGCTTCGGGAGCTGATCATATAGAGCTTGAAGATCAGTTTTGGCAAACATCAAAGACGGTGAAATATAAAGAGAGCATAACGTAAACGCCACATGTAACGTAATTCTCACTGCAACAGCCTGCATGTTAGTATTAAGTGAAACAGGGCTTTGAATAACGTTTTGTCTGACTAGAATGGATGATCCGCCAGTGGCCCTATCACCCAGAGGTGAAAAACAATGATATGCATTAAAATGACGAAGGTCAAACGTATCTGTTTGTTTTAAATATGTCTCTTGGAGACATAACCCTGAAGGTGTAAAATCTTGGACTAATAGCTGTAATTCATGTAAATTAGTCCTCAGTCCTCTGCAATTCCACTGTACAATATTATTGGAATAAACTATCTTTTGGGGAGATTTATTGGGGATCTACCCCGCACTCTTTTGGAGGGCGACAAGCTATGTGCCCTAGAATGGACATTTTCAGAAACGTCCATGTCTTCAAGAGACCCATATTTGTTTTGTTCTCTTTACCATTTTTTTTGCCTCAGAAAAGGAGATATTTTGAGTAAACTTTATTCTGTTTATCTCCATTTGCTCTTTCCAAATTGGGCACTGTTTAGAAAATGACGAATGATCGCCTGAGCAGTTGGTGCATTTTTTTGAAATCACTGTCACAATCTTCTGTTGTGCGTGTTTTCTCACCACAGTGAGCACACACAACAGACAATGTACAAGTATTTACACCGTGTCCATATTTCTGACACTTAAAACACCTAAGCGGGTTGGGGATGTAAGTGTCAACACTGATATTACAATATCCTGCTCTTACTGATTTTGGAATACTTGGAGAAGTGGAAGAGATATGTGTTAGTAGGTTTTGTTTCTGAGTTTATCCGAGTTGTAAATCTTTTAACAAAAGTCACCCCTTGATCTTTCATTTCTGATACGATGTCAGTCATATCTGCAAACAATTGATCTCGGTCTCTAACAATGCCTTTGCTTGTGTTCAGAGTCTTGTGTGGAGTAACTGAAACCTGGACTCCAACAAAGAGCTCAGTTGACAACAGGTTGGTTGATTGCTGTTTCCTGCTACATTCTACAAGTAGGGAACCTGAACGCAGTCGTCTGACATTTCGTACCTCACCTGCGATGCCATGTATACCTTTAGATACCGCAAATGGGTTTAATTTGAAAGGTGATTTGTCAAGAGTCTCGATCACTAGAAATCGTGGCCAGTATTCAAAGGACGGAATAGACGGTCGCAGTTCATCATCATCATTGTCAAGTTGACGCTTGTTTCTTTTAATGGGGGTTGTGTAAGCCATAGTTACTTTAATATGGTTCATCATCTGAGCTCCCCACCCACCACGGAGTATCACAAGGACAATGCTAAAAACAAGTGGGCCACCGACTTGCAGCAGCAAGGATACTCAGATGATATACTCCAGCAGAAGAATTATAAATAATTGATCTACCAGATTGGCCCATGAGCCACCGCCTTCGGGCATAAGACTCTAGGCAAAATTTATATTATCATATTTCACAATCCAAAAAGTTAGAGATCAATAGTAGTGCCAAGAAAATTCGAACAATTCAAAATAATATTTGTGCAATGACACATACATAGTCCATGCACAGGGCTTGGCGTGACCAGCCGATTGGTCGAACCGGGCCCATTCGACCACCCGTCTAGGCGAAGTCAGGGCCAAAGTGGTGTATTGAGCAACAGGAACACGGTTACAGGTCCCTATTGCCCTCAACCACCAGGATCCCCTCCTCCGCCGACACCGGGCCGCAACCCACGGCAAACGGGTTGGTGGACCAAATATCCCCCCGGGTCCGTAACGGGGGTGTCGGCGAGCTCTTGGCGTTACCCAGCACTCACCACGAGGAGGTGGCTCGCCACGGGTGCCACATGCTACAGATTTGGTGAAGAAGATCATGAAGGTTCCGCCTGTTTGTCTTCTCCAAAATGTGTCAATTGTCTTGGAGACCATATGTCTTCATCAAAGTCATGTGAAATTTGGAATAAGAAATTATCAAAATCAAAACTCAAAATAATGTCACCTATCATGAGGAAAAACGTTTAGTAAATGCAGCCTCGCCTCAGTCATCAAGTATAACATACTCTGCTGTTGTTGCTCGCCCTCATGCTAAATCTGTTCAGTCTGTTTCATGTCAGACAGATATCACCTGGGTTAAAGCTGACAAACATACTTTAAGTACATCAAATTCTGCTGTTGATAAGAATCATGCAACATCAGCTTGCCAGACTGACTCACAAACAGTATCTCCTGCAGTGATAAATCCTTATCATAAAGTAGATTATAAACAAAAATCTCATTGCGTACAGAAGGGATCACGTGACCCTGTACAAACCTATGATAAATTTCAACTCTTGGAAGACTCGTCATCCCCATGCGCGAAATAGAAGCAGTTCGCCTCGGAAGGGGAAAAGTCGGTCCCAGTACTACCACCTGCTATTAAATGAACAATAACTCCTTAATCCAATGGAATTGCAGAGGACTTAGGACAAATTTTAATGAAGTACAGTTATTAGCACAGGATTTTAAACCATCAGCATTTAGTTTTCCTTAATCTGGAACTGCAGAGGACTTAGGACTAATTTTAATGAAATGCAATTACTAGCACCATCAACATTTTGTTTTCAAGAAACCTATTTGAAACAAAATGATAAGTTCGAATTGCGTAAATACCATTCTTATCATTCTTTGTCACCCCCTGGTGACAATGCCACTGGTGGATCTTCCATATTGGTGGGACATGGTATTATTCATAGCCCTGTTCCTCTTAAAACCAATCTTCAGGCTGTTGCTGTTCCGTCTTACTTTACATATAACCCTTACTCTTTGTTCCTTGTATATCTCCCCTTCTTCCATTCTCCATCAGAATGATCTTCAAAATGTGTATGACCAATTACAAAAACCCTGTATCATAATGGGTGATCTCAACGGACATAACCCATTATGGGGAAGTCCTGATACCAACAGTAAAGGGAAAGGTCTTGAAGAATTTATATCTGATAATAATTTATGTATATTCAATGATGGCTCTGACACATACTTACATCCTGCAACGGGAACATATTCTCCCTTAGTCATGTCACTCAATGATGCAAACGGCTATACTGAATTTGAATGGTCAGTCCATAATGATCTTTGTGGTAGTGACCATTTTCCAACAGTACTTACAGCAATTATACCTTCCGATGATCCGCCTATAACAAGATGGAATTTTTCAAAGGCCAGTTGGCCATTATTTCAGGCCACCTGGCTTAAGGAGCTTAAATCAGACCTTTTCATGGATGTACCTGATCCAATTAAAATGTTCTCGGACAAACTAAAACATACAGCTGATGAAACTATTCCTAAGTCCTCTGTAAATCCGCACATCCGTAAAACCATGGTTTAATGATGAATGCAAACAGGCTAGGAAAAAGAGGAAAAAAACAGAGAAATATTTTCGCCTTCATCCCACTGTACATAACTTAAATAATGTAAAAATCAGTTACATTAAAGCTCGACGAACGTTTAAGCACATTACTTGGAAAGATTTCGTTTCCAAAATAAATTCCAGTACTCCTATGTCGAGAGTATGGAATATGATCAAAACAAATAAGGTAAGGGTTCTAAATCCAGTAGTATTCAGCATCTCAAAAAATGATAATAACATACTAACTGAAAAATCTGATATTGCAAACAAGTTGGGTGAAACTTTGGTTAAACATTCGTCCTCCTCAAACTGTCATAACAAATTCCAGACTTATCAAACACACCAAGAGAAGAAGCCAGTGAATTTTAAATCTGATAATGGTGAAGATTATAATGAGGTATTTTCATTACATGAACTCCATACTGCGTTGTCACAGTCTCACGATACTGCAACAGGATCTGATGATATCCAATACCAACTCTTAAAACACTTGCCTGAATCATGTCTCGAAACGTTACTTGGCATTTTTTACCAAATTTGGATAACACAACATTTTCCCCCTTCATGGCGGAAAGCCATAGTTGTTCCTATTCCAAAGCCTGGGAGGGATCATACAGATCCATCAAATCACCGACCTATTTCCTTAACTAGCTGCGTTTGCTAAACCATGCAGCGAATGGTAAATAATCGCTTAGTCTGGTTTTGGGAAACCAACAATCTGATAACTGGGAAGCACAACTGACAACTGTTCATCATTTCTTTAAAATTCTTTCATTAAATAACAACATGCAGTATAAATCTTTCTTGATCTCGAAAAAGCATATGATACTACTTGGACGCATGGCATTTTAAAAGATTTACATTCTTTTGGGTTGAGAGGTCGCTTGCCTCAGTTTATATCTAATTTTTTAAATGACAGATAGTTTCAAGTACGTGTGGGATGAACCCTCTCAGAATACATTCATCAAGATCAGGGTGTTCCACAAGGCAGTATTTTGTCTGTGACTTTATTCAGTATTAAAATCAATAGTCCTTCTAAGCTCTTAAGTGATTCAGTAGACGGATCACTATTTGTGGATGATTTTAATGTTTCTTGTAGATGTAGAAATATGCATACAATGGAGAGGCAATTACAATTTTTTCTCAATAAAATTGAAAAATGGTCCCTTGAAAACGGGTTTAAATTTTCTAAAACAAAAACAAACTGTTTGCATTTCTGCAGAAAGTATAAACCGCAAAA
This sequence comes from Haliotis asinina, assembly GCF_037392515.1. Lineage (NCBI taxonomy): Eukaryota > Metazoa > Mollusca > Gastropoda > Lepetellida > Haliotidae > Haliotis > Haliotis asinina. Next base: position 47,206,328 of record NC_090292.1, on the reverse strand, counting down.
AGATCCAGAAATATTTTTAAATGGCACCCCCATCAAAGTAGTAAAAGAGGCCAAGTTCTTGGGTCTTATTTTCGACTCACATCTAACATTAAATTCCTTAAAACTAGATGTCTGAAGGCACTTGATTTGTTAACACTTGTTTCCAATTCAAAGTGGGGAGGAGACCAAACTACCCTACTCCATTTATACAGATCTCTCATCCGTTTGAGACTTGATTACGGCTTCATCGTTTATGGTGGAGCCTGTAAAAGCATCCTCAAAATACTTGATTCTATCCACCATCAAGGTCTAAGACTATGTCTTAGGTTATTTAGAACTTCTCCTATTGACAGTCTTTACGTCGAGGCCGATACATTCTAATGAGGCCAATCCCGCATTTATCTGTATTTTTAATCCTCTTTATAAGGATCTATACAATAAACTGTCTTCTCTTGTTCTGCTTCTGGGACTTAGAGTGAAACCTTTTCTGTCTGCTTGCGGCACTGAGCTAGCCAATATATCTCCCTCTCGTCTACTTTCGTCTCCTCCTTGGCAGTTAGTTAGACCCTAAGTTGACCTAACAATGACGAGGTTTAAAAAATCAGAAACAAATGAATTACAATATAAACAAGAATATAATCAATTAGAAAGTATCTTTAATACATACAAATCTTTATTTACAGATGGGTCCAAGGATGGTGGCGCAGTGGCTTGTGCCACTGTCATTGGATCCAGAACAGTATCTTTCAGATTACCAGATAATAGTTCTTTTTCACAGCGGAAGCAAACGCTATATTAACGGCTCTTAAATATATTGAAAGACATAATATACATAAACAGTATATTATCTATTCCGATTCTCTTCCTTGCCTCCAGGCAATTAAAAACCTGTCATGTAAACATCCACTTTTAATAGAAATAATTGAATTATATAATAATCTTGCTACTGGCCAATACGACATCGTCTTTTGCTGGTTATCAAGCCATGTAGGCATTTCTGGCGACACAATGGCCGATCTTGCTGCTAAGGCAGCACTCAACAACTCCGTGACTCCATTTCTTATTCCATACTCTGATTATAAAGCTGCAATTAGATCGTATATCCGAGATCTGATGCGAAAGAGGTGGGACACCATAGTGGGTGTAAATAAATTAAATGCAATAAAACCTTATATTGGTTATACCCACTTGGGTTGTCAGTCCAGATTTAAGGAGGTCATTTTGCGGCGATGTCGTATTGACCATACGAGATATACTCATGAATACCTTTTGAAAGGTTGGGATCCTCCGTTCTGCATCCCTTGTGATGAAAGGACACAGTCAAGCATATCTCGGATGATACGGGCTTGTTGTTTGCACGAAGATGTCGTGGGCGACGGTGGTGGTATTACACTGGGTCCGGAGGTTTGAGATGGTCTGTCTAGACACGCTTACGTGCCTTGCCACCTCATGTCCAGATGCCCGTCCTTGTTAACAGCCGATGGGGTGTTAGTCTTTTCATTCTCCCCTCGTCCATTGTGGCTTAAGGCAATGCATGTAGAGCACCATTGATGTGTCCTACAGTCACAGACTTTAGCTCAAGCTGGTACAGAATTTCCCGATGCACGTTGTGACAAATAATTTCTTAAACTTCGAATAATCTGCATCAAGGTTTTTTTTTTGTTTTGTTTTCTTCCTTTTTTTTGGCTTGCTTGTGTGTGTGTGTGTGTGTGTGTGTGTGTGTGTGTGTGTGTGTGTGTGAGTGTGTTTGTGTATGTGTTCTTTGAGAAGTAACCTGTGGCGCACTTATGGTTCTAATGTTCACCGCTGTTACATGTAACTAATCCAGAAGATAGATCCCTTTTTCAGTTATATTTGGAATAAATTTGTCCTCGCCCATCTGCCCACATATACAGGAAACCTCTAAATCCACTCCACGGCGATGAGGTGGGTGGTGATGATAATGATTGGTTTTAATTTGTTCCTAGTTTCCTGTGCCAACTTTAGACTTGACAATGCGCATGCAGATACTGACGTCGTCAACACTGCCCCTAAAGATGTCTGCCACTCCAACATCATTGTCGCAGACGACAACACATCTTCCTGTTATACGGGAGCATCATGGGATGTGGTGCCGGTCAAGTGTGTGTCATGTTACATAGGACTACCAAGAAAGTACACGGTAGGTTGAAGATGATCTGTAATGTAGATGTCTCAGTCAATGTTTACAATCAGGCAATGTATACGATGATTGAAATAACCAGTCAGGTATCATTCAGTCATAGTGTACATTGTCTAAAATTTCCAGGCATTGTGTACATTGCCTGATTAATTAGCCCGATTACTGTACATACTGACTTATATTGAACAAGGGTTATTGAGAACACAAGGATTACTGAGAACACAAAATTAGCACTGCTTTCGTTCTGTGATCACTGTTTGTCAAGAAATGTTTCATAGTTTAGATTAATACGCACTTCCTTAAAGCATAGGCTTCCAGACAAATGATTTTTGTTTGTCTCTGATAGTTGAACAGGGATTATCAAGAAGACAATATTCGCTTGCCTTTCATTCGGTTTGAATATATGTGAGTCAAATATCGAAGAAAATCCTTAATTGAAGCACATATGACTTCATTTCAACCAGTAGTAAAACACACGACGTTCTGATGTAAAATAAATATTACCAGCTGCGTAACACAAAAATACAAATCAATTGCCATCCTGATGCTCGGGTAGTAGCTTGAAATGGGACAAACTTGAATCCCACAGACTACTCAATGATATTATCATTCCCAGTTCAAACTACAAGCATATCGTTCACATCACAATGAAGTCCCTCCACTGATCCACTGATGTATATAGATATACACTAGTATCTTGAATGACAGACAGACAGTTTATTTAGTAATACTGGCCACATGGTCTATAGTACAAATGCGGTTGATTGTCACGTAAACAGTCACTTGTTACTATACTTTGGAACAGCTTTCGTGGATTTTAAATACATGTTTTGAATACAAAGCAAGAGACTGCAAATTATGTATATTTTGTGAGCTTAAAATATTTACCATTGACTGCTTACAACAGGTAATATCTTTTTTAATTCTGGAAGGTATTTCAGCCTTAACTGTGCATAATTTCCACACTTAAATAATATGTGTAACTCATCTTTCAAATCACCTGAATACAATTTGTGGAAATAGCATCTCTATGTTCATTACATTTTCTCTGACGGAACGACGTAATTTCAAAAGTGTGCAATGATATTCTAAATTTACACAATGATCTTACAAGTGATTTGTCCTGAAGATTATGTATGTACATTTCAGTCCGAAATACTGATTTAATGGAACTATAGTGGCTGAGATAGGTGGAAGTACAAAGAGATTCATGCCTAGCTTGAACATATACATCTTTATGTCTTTGTTTAAATATTGACAAAAACATATTATCATCACCAACACTCTGGAACATCCAAACATGAGAAAAACCACATAGAAAAAGAAGGTGTCGAACATCTGAAGCCCAACACTGTTTTTCAATATCATCGAGCTTCTTGAACATACGGTAACAATGATAGGGATAACGAAAACATGTCCATTTTAAGTAACTTTGATAATAGTTGATAACTCTTACTTGGCTAGAAACTAACAATGCATAGGGCCTGTTTCCCCTATGCCAGCTTTATTTGAAGCAAATTCCCCTATTCTCAGAAACGTCTGAAAATAAGTTAAATGAACTTTTTTCAATAACTTCAAAGTACTTAACTCCCCAAATTTCGGATCCATATAGGAGTATCTAAGATATTTTTACATTCAAATATTGAACATGCTGACGAAAAGGAAATAGATTTATTTGCCTGAATAACTTTAAAAGTGGCATGATTGCTTTATAAGCCTGTGAGGCATGATTTTTGCATGCTTTAGACCAACTTAATCTTAATGAAAACATCAATCCAATGTATTTATAATAAGTAAAAGTTTTCAAAAGGGAGCCATCATTTCTAAATACAATAATATCAGTCTTATCTATATTTACAAGACCCCATTTCTTCGAGAAGCACTCCAGAACATTTAACTGTTTTTGAAGATGACGGCTGTGTAATCAAACAAAACAATATCATCTGCAAACAACAATAACATAATATCTTTAATTTCATCAGACACAAAAATACCACATGAACAATCAGTATGGACACAGCTAGCTAATTCATCAAAAAAAGAAGATAAATAAAAGTATCTTTTCAAATATCTTGAATGATTACAAACATGGCAAGACTGATTACTAATCATTCTTATTTATTTTTTTTAAAAAAGTTCCAAAGGAAAAAATATATACTCTTCCAAAAGAGTAGGGGAACCTGACCTTTGAGGTCTGTTAGAAAGAATACCGATTGAGGAAAACGCACTGACAGTCATCTGTGCATTCTCAAAAAATCCATAATTTTTGCAGCAACTTTGATTCAATCCCATATATATCCCAACTTCGACAATCGTACATTGAAAGTAGAGTTCCCCTACATGTTTTAAAGAGTATACGTAAAAACTCATCGTATTATGTTTCACCTTGTTAATACAGTGAGAATTAACACCACATTTTGTTGTTTTTTTCAAACAGTATCCATTCGCGGGACACTCAGAAGACGTGAACTTTGACCTTGCTGCAGGGATGAAATTGAAGCTGGAAGTGTCTGGAGATAGAACGCGCTAGTACAATCACTTGTTTTTTACACTGTAGCTGGTTTGTTTGCACAGATAGAATACTTTTGCAATATATTTGCTGCAGACATACATTCTGCTAAATAACATACACAAACCCCCAAAACGTTTCATAAAATGAACGTAGCATGAAAATAGCGATGAACTCACATGAATTCACGGTAATCTTAAAATAATGACAAACAAATTATTGACAGACAATTGTGGATATGAGTAAATACCCGTAACCATCCACGGTGTCATTTTCTAACATGTATGCCACTATTTTACGAATGCATCTGCATGCATACATGTACATGACGTTTGTTACAGCCATGTATTGAGCATGTTGACGTTTAGACTGCAAAAAACGTGTCACAGATTGTTTGTTTTTTCAATGTTATGTTGTTTCTTTCAACCTCTGCACTTGCCTGCGCTGTCCTTCTTTCAAATGCTGTGTTGTTCTGTACTGTGTCTCTTTCAACTGTTGCACTTTGTCATGTTGTGTTGTGTGTTGTGTTGTGCTTCTTTCACTTGTTGTGTTGTGCTGTGCTTAGCTTCGATCAACTGCTGTGTTGCTCAGTACCGTGTTTCTTTCAACTGCAGTGCCCTACCGTGTCGTGTCCCCAGTTTTGTCTTCGTTATTTCTTAATGATCTTGAAGATGCTTTAGCCTCAGACTCATGCTATGGTTTACAACTTAAACCCGGTGATTTCCACAACCGTTTAGGTATGCTCATTACATTTTCTGCATTGCTGTATGCTGACGATACCGTCATTATATCCTCAGGCCCTTGTGATTTGCGAAATATGTTAGATTTTTTTCATAATTACTGTAAAAAAATGGAAGTTTAAAATTGACACACCCAAATAAAAAAATCCTTATTTTCGGTGGGTCCCCAAAGGAATATGAAAGACGTTTCCAGAATGCAGATAAAAATCCTGAGGAATGTAGATCTATCATTGCATTTCACAATAAAAGAATACCACATTTACTTAAACCAAACGTTTACAGGTGGAAAAGGCAACAAAAGCAATGTTTTCTTGTGTTAAACCAAACAGAAAAATTAAACTTTCCCTTGCTTATCACTTGAAACTGTGTGATTGCATGGTCACCCCTATTCTTTTATATGGATGTGAGGTCTGGTTTCAAAAATACATCTTGCTTTGAAAATGTTCATCTACGCGTTCTCAAATATTTAGTATCTCTCAGGAAAAGAAACTTTATGTTGTTTGGCGAGTTCCCCCCTTGTAAATGGTATGCTTTTGGGGTAACGTTTAATCGGAAAATCGTCAAAAGTGTGCTTCTTAATATATACATTAATATTCAATGATTGTATATTTGGCAAATGTGAACATAAATGGATAATGTATCCAAAAAGCATTTTCGACGATCTTGGACTGAGGTTCATCTGCAAATCCCCAAAGTTTAAAAGTTTGTCTTGACTTAAAACTGTAAAAGTAAATTAAGTCATATATATCAGCAAACATGGATTTCAACAATTGAAACCTATCCCAAAGGAACCATTTATAGCATTGTCAAAGATCCATCCCTCAAATTTGAACCATGCATAATTTTCTGCGTTATGATAACTTGCTGGAATTCCAAACTTCCAAGCATTTACTTCCAATCGAGGCAGGTAGATGACGACGAATCCCAGCATATGATAGAAAGTGTACTTTGTGTAACCTGAATAACATTGGTGATGAATTTCATCATGAATTTATATGTCTCAAATATATATAAAATGAATGTCCTGTTCAACACCAATAAGCTAGCAACTTTAAGAAAACTTTCAATTTTCTGTAAAATAATTCTGGCTCTCTTTAAGAAATAACTTCAATAACATATATGTAACTTGTCTCAATGTACATTGTATCTATCATACAGTTTGTATATAATTTGTACAACTCTAAACACTATTCATGTACCTCTTATGCTGCAGTTTTGCAGCCTGAGTGAAGTAAAAATTCAGTTTAATGGTACTTTTTAACTACTGCGGTGTGCTTCTTTCCCTTGCTGTGTTGTCTTGTGCTGTACTGTGCTGTGCTTCTATCCACGACTGTACCTTGCCATGTTGTGTTTTGCATCCTTCAAATGCTGTGGTGTGCTGTGCTGAGGTGTATTCCTTTCAGTTGCTGTGCTGTGCTTCCTTCCACTGTTGTGCTGTGTTTTGATTATTTCAGGTACCGCCCAACCTCTAGAGCATTTCACAGTACCATTATCTAACATTCATGCTATTATTTTACCAGTGCATCAGCATGCATAAATATACATGTCGTTATTACAGCCACCATGTCTCGATCGTGAGCAAGGCCGAGGACTATGTGTATCTGTTGTCTTTGAGATGGAACACTACCCCAACTCAAGCCATCTTCAACACTCTGCAAGCTGGTGTGTTTGGTGTAGAGGAAGTACTGTATGGTGTTTCAGTGAGGAATATCAGCAACTACAACATTCAAATCCACATCAACGAGTCTACCTTCGAGGTATGCAATGCCTTGAAAATGAAATCTGACGCATGTAAGGGGATACCAATAACTGACATCAACCTGAACCAGAAACATTCATCACAGGCTCTGGGAATTCAATTCACAAAGACTTTATTAATTTATCTTTCAGACCTATATTGATGGAGATCTGTGGATGTCCAACCAGATGCGTCTCCCGTTCATTGATGTACGACGTGTAAATGTTGACGGTTTCACCGAACTGAGTAGTTTCCGCATAGGCTATAAGATGTGCTGACTTCAAGTGATGACTTTCACACTAACTCTGCACAGAGATGTATACACTTTGACTGAGTGTTTGTCTGATGGTAACTTTACATTTAGCCCCCAGTAATCACCAGCAGTGTACTGAGCAGAACATAGCAATCAAAAATCAATTTCCTTTGAAAATCCAATAATTAAATGAGAACTAACAGTGTTAAAATATCCTTACTGTTTTTACAGTACACTTTTTACCCCTTGTGTTGCAGAAATCAACACACTCAAGCAGGACATACTTAATGACATTACTGACGTGCCAAACGATAAAAATCAAAAGACGTTGAGAGAGTGCTTGCTCACAAGTTATTTCACCCGAGACATGAAATGAATATTTTCAACATCTTTTAAACCCCGATAATGAAAAAATAGCATTGCTGAACATATTATGAATTCTTGTCTAATCATAATATCAACGATTGTAAATTTTCTGATAAGAGTGATATTGAAATTGCCAGCTATGTAAATGACCTTGAACGTATTTATGCTTTCAAAAAAATCAAATGCGGTAAGGCACTAGGGGATAATGGTATGCCTGCAGATTATTTAACCATGTCCTTAATACGGGATGTTTTCCGTCTTCCTGAAGGGTAGCGTTAATAGTACCTTTATTAAAGTCTGATGCAGGGCACTATCGAGGTATCTCAATATCAGACACTGTAAGTAAAGTATTTCTTTCCATTATGAATGTATGTATACAATCGTAGGCAGAGACACAACGTTTCATCTCTGAGTCTCAAGCTGGGTTTAGAGAGGAATATTCCACCCGTGACCACAGGTTTATCCTAAATTCAGTTATCCATAAATTTATTAGTAAAGGGAGAGATAAATTGTATTGCATATTTGTAGATTTAGCAAAAGCGTTTGATTCAGTCAAAAGGAGTAAACCGCTCTGTTTGATACTGAAATGAAATATGTATACATTATGAAAACCAGTACAGTACAACAACTAGAACATCCTAGGTACAATTGAAACTAGTGTGGAAAGTTAAAACTAAGATCACTATTTTGACAATACAATATAAAACACGGACTAGAGATCATCAACAGCTGAAGGTATGAAAGTGTGTGAGAAGGAGAAGGAGAGCTTTAGGATACTGAAAGTGTAAGACATGTTTTAAGTTTCTAAAAGAGAATTATAGGATTGTGTTGCTGGCTAAGAGCACATAAGGTTTTTCAACCTATCCAACCTCTATCCAGCCTCTATACAGCCTGTATCCAGACCCCAACCAGCCTCTATCCAGGTACTGTTCAGCCACTGTTCATTAATTGTCTAGTTACTGTGAAGTTAATGTCTACTGTAATTCTGTCACCGTGTGGGTTGTTATTTTAAGAAATGTCACAAGAAACATTGATACTTGAGGAATTAAAAGAGATTTTGAAACAATTGGATTGAGTTGGAACATTACATAATCTGCCCTCGAAACAGAGAGAATTTAAGAACTCATATTACCTACTTGATTCATCATCAATTGTCCCCATATTGCATGAGGTACATGCACTTGAACAGATGTTACAGCCGGTCCTGTAGTATGAGTCAGACACACCCAAACACATAGGATGAGTCCACGTCAAACATCTACATTCCATTGACAACCCCACACTTGCTAACGTCAAACGTCTATCTCTCGTAGACAACACTACACCTGCTAACGTCAAACGTCTACCTCTCGTAGACAACCCCACGGCTGCTAATGTGAATATCTACCTTCTGTAGACCACACCACACCTGCTGACGTCAAACATCCACTGCACACAGTCACGCATCTCACGAAAAGAATGGGTGTTTCCACGTGAAGCGTATTCCCCGAGAATCCTGCCTGGCGGTTGCCTGAGGGTAGGGCACTCTGTGGAGAGTGTTAGGTTCGCTCAGCTAATGTGATTGTTATCCAGCAGGATTCTTCAGTGTCCACACTGAGGACAGTTCACAGAAGTAATCCATGTACCCTATCTACCTGACGCAGAATTATTCCCTCTATACTTTTGGTGGATAAATCACAACAAAAGGAGAGTTTATTGATTGCTGTAGACTGCAACATGAACTGGCCTGGATTGCGCTATCAGTCCATTTAAACATATCGTATGTTACCTTGCCACATCAGGTGATATGCCTGATCGCCCTGCTTAAGAGATCATGTAATTCGAGCCGCTACTTGACAATCACAACCATGTCCCACCAGTACGCTTGACACATGAATATTAATTACAAATGATCACAATGAACCAAATCCACACTAACCAGAGCACGTTGACCCTTGCTGCTTGGGTCACAGAAACATCCACTGTGTTCATGCCATAACACATCACTACCAGATCGTGTACGGTAACCTTTGCTCCTTGGGGCACAGGGTAGAGACCCACTGTGTTGATGACGTAACACACAACTACCAGACCTCACACAGATAATTTCAATTTTCACTGTTCTGATGCAAGACTTCCAGCTTGTCTTGATTACGTCATTAGTATAGCAAGAACAGCCTTATATTAGTGTATGAAACTCGTAAATAAAACAGGAAGCACACGGTACACGATAGCTGAAAACTGTTGCTGGCCTTGCTGACATGGAACCAGCCCTTCTACGGTTCAAAATCATTTTCGAAATATTTGCCAAAGTCAATGTGATAATGAAATATACACCCTTGGGAAGAAGTATTGGCCCCCAGTGCTAGCTATAAAGTAAAGTCGTAAGTACGGACCGTAGACGCTATTTCATACACTGCTTAGATAGAGTAATTAATGTGTAAGTGAATATGACCTATTGATCTTTGACCCCGTATAAATTTATGCCATGTATTCACAATTTAGACGCGCGATGTATCAAGTACGTCTACCATTCATGGATTGAAAAAGAACGGCCACGAAACGGACTTATTGTTATCTGTTCTCTTTTTTTTCTTTTTTTTTAAATTAATACTGGCTGTTGAGTGGGTTAGATATCACATCAGACTTACAATTCAGTATCAGTGATTTTGTATTCATGTATGATATGAAGGTTAGACTCAAGTATCTCTATCTGGTGTAATAAATGTCAATTATTATCATGCGATTGTGTTGGCAAAAAAGCATAAACATGAAAAAAATTGGTAAACATGCAATTCATGTTGAAGTCGTTTTTTTTCAGTAGGTAGTAGCCTTCTTCAAATGACTATGTAAATATTTCCATTGCTTTGCTGGCTTTGTATCAGAAATGGTGGGTGAATCTTCACACTGAAGGTACAATACGTAACACATTAACGGGTTCTCCGTGGCCTTCTATCAGCCTCTACTGAGGGACAGTTACTTCTGTACTATGTGCGTAGTAGTTTGTAATACGTTTCAGTGCCATAGTGTCAACATCACCCGCATTGATCTTATAGCATCTGGTATCTTCCTTTATGTTTTTTTTCGTCAGTATTATTAATAGTGTGTGTTAAAAATAGATACTGCATCAGTGAATGCTAAGAATGTGCCTGTCCCTGAAATCAAGGGTGAGAACTCCCATTGTTTTAACAGTGTTTTTCGCTTCACCGCCCAATCCGGTCACATCCGGGTACGTGATCCACAACCTCCTTTGCGACTAACGGGTGGTAAATGCTTTCGTTGACACGTGTCACTGTGAGTGAGTGAGTGAGTTTAGTTTTACGCCGCACTCAGCAATATTTCAGCTATATGGCGGCTGTCATGTAAATAGTCGAGTAATGACCAGACAGTCCTGTGATCAACAACATGAGCATCGATCTGCGCAATTGGGGACTGATGACATGTGCTAACCAAGTCAGGTAGCCTGACCACCCGATCCCGTTAGTCGGGATTTCGAAACCCCGTCATTATTTCAGAAGTCACAGAACCCCATAGCTGGATGTACAAACCAGATACCTCGGAATCGACTCTAAGTATTTTCTTTAAGTTGACAAGCAAAGCATTACTTATTCTCCTCTACGCATCAACAATGGAATGCATAAATAATGGCCTGTAAACAGACACAAACGTCAGTATTGATTCCTCTGTTGTCTGACAGAACGTCTATACTCTCGGCTGAATAGGAAGTAAATGAGAATGTTACATGAGTAATATATTGGATATGTGTTGTGGGGTACCGTACAAGAATATGGAATAAGAATGTTCCAAGGGCAATATGTTGTGTATATGGTGTGTGGACATGTGTAAGTGTAAGGTGTAAGAATGTCTCAAAAGTAACACGTTGTACCTGTGATATGTGATGGCGTGTAGGAGTGTGTGATTGAGTTAAAATTTAAGGTCACTTTACCAATATTTCAGCCATATCGTGACTAAAACAATATATAGATTTACGTGTAGGAGTGAGTTAAAATTTAAGGTCACTTTACCAATACTTCAGTCATATCGTGACTAAACCAATATATAGATTTACGGTATTAATAGATAGATAATGCAATCCTGTCAACGAAGGACAGTATAATAACTAGAATATCACAGATATGCATGTAAACCTAGTAAAGAAATAGGCTATAAATTGCCAACAACAGGAGGTAGATCACCATACTAGGGACCATGAGGACTTACAGTACCCTTGCTACATGCGTGGACCTTAGTTGGATTGACACCACGTCCTCAGCCACGGGCGAGTGTGAGAAAAGTTGGTCAAAATCAAAATGACAAAAATACTACGTTTCATTAATCCTGATATGTTTACATTGACTTCGAATTTTTGGGACTCACGTGCATTCTCAGGACAATAATTTTACAATAAATTTTCAAATTCATAATCTAACTTACTAACCATTAAAATCTATCTATAGCACATATCAATCAGAATTCATCAATGAAATCAGTCTCCTTTACAAATACAACAATTAAATGAGAACTAACAATATTAAAAAGACCCTTAACTGCTTTGACAGTAAAATATTTGAATGGGTCGGGAGAAGATAGTGATAACCCACATATTGTAGATGGGAAGGAGGATGACTAATATATATTACATTTCTTAAGTAATGGGTATACATTCATTGTACAAAACAGTAGGACATATTTTATACAAACCTCAAAAGGACAATACAAACAATGAGCCTACAGTGTGATGTCGACCAGCACAGCAACACACACTATCCAGAACATATGAGAATAAAATGAATGGGTCGGGAGAAGATAGTGATAATCCTCAAATTCCTACTTTCGAGATAATTGCTTTTGAAAGTTTAGTCATTCATGAAAAACATTAGTGTGACTTTTGAAATATATAAAAAAAGTGTGTTTGTATGTGCTCGAAGATACCTACTGTAAACATTTTGTGTTGGTTATCAGTTTTATGCCAAAATGAGCATGTCATACTCTTGCTCAAGGATTGATATTTCTACTTGTCTTAACCCACATCGGATACACACTAATAGGGAAATTTATGGTTGTGTCATTCTTAAGGAAATAAATATACTAATGAAAGACGTAACTGTGCATTATTTGGTGTTATGCTATTTTAAAAAGATAGTAACATGATGTGGTGTGTTTCGTGATCACTGTTTAACTGTTGGCAGGATTATACCGAAATGTACTAGTTTTGACCATATGCATCGTGATGCCCTTGAAGCAAAGTAATGTCGTGTGAAAAAAAATTGGTTCACAAATTTAGTAACGTGTAAGTCCACTGTTGTTGATGCAGACTTGACAGCGATGATGCATAGACACTAAGCGATTGAAGAAAGATTGGAAATGTTGTTCCACGTCTGATCCAACATTCAGCTAACATCAAAGTACTATGTTAGACCTCCTCGCTCAGCAATGCATGCCTGAATATGCCTAGGCACACTACCCATCAAAGTTTGTAGGTAATCGTGTGACAGGGTATCCCAATATTGGACCACCTCGGCCTTCATATCTTCAATATTTCTCAGTTCTTTTTGGTTTATTCTGTCCTTCATGACTCCCCACACATTCTCAATTGGGTTTAGGTCTGGACTGTAACTGGGCCAGTCTAAAACTTGAACATTTTCGCCCGACAACCACTGTTTTGTGTAGCGCGCAGTGTGTTTTGGGTCATTATCATGCTGGAAAATCCAATCATCTTCATACAATGTTTGTGCTGTCGGAAGAAGGTGACCATTTAGAATGTCAACGTATCTTTCTTTTGTCAAGTTTCCCGTGAAAACACACAATGGCGTCACTCCGCGAACCGATATGCTACCCCACATGTGAAACTTCGGGCTATGTTTTGGTGGCTGGTAGATAGGTTTGACAGTATCTTTGGTCCAAATTTTCACACAATTAGGGAAAAGCCAAACAGAACTTTCATCCGAAAAGAAAACATTATCCCAATCTTGATTTTCATGAGCCGGACACCAGTTTAAACGTTTTTCTTTTTGTGCATCTTTCATCAACGGCGAGGGAATTCCACGTTTTTTCACCCAATTAAGTCTCTGTAATTCCTGCCTAACTGTTTCATTGCATACCTGAGGTCTTCCTCTGCTAATCATTTCATTTCTGATGTTCTCAACACTTTTCAATTTGCCCCTACTCACAATCTGCCCAAGTCTTCGGCGATCCATAACACTGAATTTCCTAGGCCGACCTGCCCCTGCTTTGTGCTCTATCCCGGTTCCTGTTTGAATATTCTTCAAAGTTCTGTAAACTGTAGACAGAGGAATACCATGTCTACAAGCTAACACTTTAGCATCAGCCTCACCCCTTTCAAAATCATCTAGAATGAGCTTTCTTTTCTCTCTTGCTGTAAATTCTGCCATGTCAGCACAGGAAGCCGTCTGCTCAGACAAGGGAGATAACTCTTGACGTAATGAGCTACCTTCTAAGCCTTCAAGAGTTGTCTCCCTTATTTAGTATGCTTAGTGCATAGTGAAAGCCCTTTTTCCAATCTTAGCATCATTAGAAAAAAAAAGAAAGATTTTCTCAATAATTTCTGGGAACACTGTATATGTTTGGTTTAGGTTAATTAGTTTTGTAACAAAATATTACTAAAAAGACCGAGATTACTTTTGTAATATGTAATTTTGTAGGGATCTGAGTATAGAGTGACATCCCTCAAATTGTGACATTGTATTTGTAACAAAACGATGATAACCCATCATTTTGTTGTATATCTCAGCTTTAGTACAATGCAGATCACACAAATTTTTAAGTAATGTGTTTCTAGGTGCATATAACCTGCTTAGTCATAAAAGAAGAATTTCCATAAAAGCATTTCCAGTTTGGGTGGATTGTGGAATATCAAAATTCAACAACCGTTCAGTTTGGCAAGAACATGATAACCCACTTGAAATTATGAAAGAGTGTATAAGTAGCATTTTAAACACTTAAATGTCAAGAAATATTAGAATCAGTTCCTTGAGAAGTTTCTTCATTGTTGGGATCACGAGTCCATTCATCAAATCTGCTCTGGATGGGGATTACATCACGTGTCCTGCCAGGATTTGTGGCTTGTCATGTTCTTGCCAAAAGGGAAACGCATGCGTGTGGCTTACATTAAGTATGGACATGATGCAACTCTGCACGCTGCCAAGTTAGGGGAGATAACTCATGCTCATATAGTAATACTGGACCTTGGAGACCGCTAAATACAATTATCTGGAAAAAGCATGATTTGTGGGTTGTCACTATCTTACCCCGACCCCTTCATTTATCTCTCGTGGTGGAGAATTCAACACAGTCAAGCAGGATATGTTTGACCGTGAGTCTCTCATCAGAAGGGATATAAAACGGAGGATCTTCACCTTTAACAAGTATCTGTGAGTGTATCTAGTATTGCTTGATGACCTCTTCAAATCTAGACTGACAACTTAAGTAGGTGTAACCAATGTAGGATTTTATTTCATGTAGTATATTTATACCTACTTGGGTGTCCCACTTCTGCATTATATCACGGATGTAAGTTCTAGTGTTAGGCGTTTAATCAGAATAAGGGATAAGAAATGGTGTCACAGATTTGTTGAGTGATGCCGTCCTGGCAAGATCGGAAGATTCCCAGAAATGCCTACGTGTCTGGGTAACCAACAAAGGACGATGTCGTATTGGCCAGTAGCAAGATCATTATAAAACGGAGGATCTTCACTATCTGGACATAGCAAGTAGGTGTAACCAATCTAAGATTATATTTCATGTAGTATATTTATATCTACTTGGGTGTCCCACTTCTTCTGCATCAGATCACGTGTGTAAGTTCTAATGTTAGGTTTTTAATCAGAGTAAGGTATAAAAGTGGTGTCATAGAATTGTTGAGTGTTGCCTGGGCAGCAAGATAGGCCATTGTATTCCCAGAAATGCTTACGTGGATGGGTAAGCAACAAAATATGATGTCGTATTGGCCAAAAGCAAGATCATTATACAATTCAAGACACAGTGAAATACAGGATTCGACTCATTAGAATATAGTTTTGTGATATATTTTAAAGCTAGTTTTATACGGCACTCAGGAAGAGAAGGCCCATCGGCTTCAACAGTAGACTGTCAACAAGTTCTAATTGACCCATGACAAAGTCTTAGACGGTGTAGGAGTGAGTGAGTGAGTGAGTGAGTGAGTGATGCCGCTGTAACAATATTCCAGCAATAACCCTGTGGAGATCACATGTGGGAATCGAACCGGGTTCATCGACGTGCCCCGCAAACACGTTTTAACCATACGTCTACCAAACGAACCTATTTGAGCTAAGACTACACACACGCGCGCACACCCACAGCTACACACCGTACACACATACAAACCACACATACACGCGCGCGCACACACACACAGGTACACACCATACACACATACACACCACACACACCAACGACACGAAAACACAAACGGAAACAGAAGTGAAAGAAACAACAAAAAACGCGGCGGTGTTGACATCCCTTGATTTCAGAGTGTGAATGAACAGGTTAGATGTATGCCGCTTTTAGCAATATTCCAGGAATAGGAGGGCAAGGTACACCAGAAATGTGTCCAATTTAGCACTTCTGCATTACATCGTATGGCGGACACGTGTAATCTTAGTTCTATAATAATAGTTGCAGACTTTGGAGGGCATCGCTTCCCGAGACACGAGCTAGATGTGTCATCAGTTTGCAGTTAAAAACCAGTTTGAGAACTATCCGAAACCTAATTGGACACAACACTAGCTAGAAGTGGTCTCGCACGTGTCAGTGACACTACGCAATGACACAATGCCCTACAGTCAGTACGTAGAAGCGAGCGAATATTAATCATTATGCAAACAAACATAGAAAAATACCCACGCGCCTTGTCCCTGTCAACATGTTACACGACACAAATGAACAACTTGTACAGTCAGCCCCGTAGTAAGAGTCCACACATCCAGACACACAGGTTGAACCCAGCTGACAATATCCTCCATCACAGCCACCTGGACATGCAGTGCAGCTACCTCCTGGACTGTCACAGGATGTGTTGCACCCAAGTCCCTGGTATCCTAGGACACACTACCACTGTTTGAAGTAATGCACGTGTTGTTTGTACAGTTCTTGCTGCAGACAGACTTGCATCTCTGGTAGTAGTATCCAGGGTCACAGTCGGTGATGCAGTAGCCTGTCCTTCTGTTACACTGAGCTGTGCTCATCGTCAGTACACTGATGTTCTGGACAGAATGACATAAATAGTTAGTCACCACAGAAGTTTCCAAACATTTCAACTTTTTCCATGATGAACATTTTATAGTTTAGGGCTAAATTGTACTGACCATTTAGTGCCATAAAGTAATATAGAGTAGTAATTCCAGCAGGACTTCTTTATTATGAGAACACAACGTTTCAGAGTTAATGCATACTCCTTCATCAGGTGAATGAGAATGGGGTACAGAGGCACACCGACCAGTACATCCACTACAACTCCTGCCACCATCCTCAGATCAAGGAAGCTATCATCGCCACCCTTACCAGACGTTCCAAAGCCCTCTGCCATCCTGATGCCCTCAACAATGAACTGGACCACCTCAGAAAGACCTTCACTACACTCAACGCTTACCCTGACCAACTCGTCACAGCCACAAGACCCTCACGGACCGAGAACCCCGCCTCAAGCCTTCTCCATCATCCATCTGAGTAACCATACCCTACCTTGGCCCCATCAGGCTCAGGCCCCATAGGGCTCTGTGAAACACAACATACATTATTTTAACAAACACAGCCACACTCTGTTGAAGAAAACTAAGCAAAACGCATGACGTACACAAAGTGATGGCATATAGATGTAATGCATAATTACAAATTGTTGAACCACCTGACTTTTATATAAGAAATAAATAAAAATTTGGGAGCTGTGTAATCTATTCACAAAAACACATGCTACTCCTAGAAACACATTGCTCTTACATTTTTGACTACATTGAAAACCGTGTACATGTACATACTTGCTGTTTTACTGTACATACTTGCTGTTTTCAGGCGATGACTTTTAAAGTAACACCAGCAGAAACACTGACACACACACGTATATCCAGTATGAAAGTAACCGTCCAAATGTCCATGGCGGACATAAATGTGTTTCTACTGCGCGGAAGTGATATTTGATCAGTGTCCTTTGGTTACTCAAGGAAATATTTACTCAGCAAAAGTGATCCATTATTGATGATAGCACATCACGTAACCCCACTATGCAGCCATACGTTGATAATAGACGTCTCTAGTGGACAAGTGTTTTACAACAACGATGCATGTATCATGTAAGCGCTGCATGGACAGCATAGTTGTAGCCATGTATCGAGTACTAATGTGTACATGGAGCTCCAACAAGTGTTGGATTGCGTAAGGCAAGGTGACGTTGAGTGTGTCAACGTTGCTGCTTTTCGTGGAAATGTGGTCTACCTTTAGTTGTTGGTGATCCATAGCCCTTTTTTACATTTGAACTCAAGTTTTTGAGTTAGACGCTAGTTGTATTTATGAAATTATGTGATATGCTAGTTGGACTTCCTTTACGTTTTATATAATTTTCATGTATTTCTCGTGGATTTACATCTGGTTTTAGTCACGATATCGTTGAAATATTGTCGGTGTGACTTCACAGTTTAACTCACTCACTTTCGTGGCAATGTGTGACTGAATACAGAATGAAAGAAATACTCCCAGAAGTTTTCGCATTGTCCATGGCCATGATCGACATTTTACATTTTGTAATGACCACTGAGATCTGTTGTTGAGGGTGGAGGTTGAAGTTATAATGATTTGATTGGATGTGGTGATGCGATAAAATAACACATAGTGGATAACTTGGTGTAGATGAATGCGTGAGTGAGTGAGTGAGTTAATATTCAACGTCACATCGGCAATATTTCAACCATATCATGACGATAACATATTGGACACAGACGTGGAGAGTATGAATATGATAAAAACTGTCTACGAAGGACAGTAAAACAACTAGATTAGCACAGATATTTAAAGCTAGTAATTAAATCTAAAACGGTTTAACTATAGAGGACGATGCGATATGAAAATGGGCAATAGGCCTCAAACAACAGAAGGTAGATCACCATACTAGGGGCCGTGGGGACTTACAGTGCCTTTGCTACCTATATGGACCCAGTTGGATTTACACCATCCCTTCAGCTGCTGATGATTGTAGCAAATGTTAGGTAAAATCAAAACAAGAAGATACTACGTTTAAAGGCCTGGTAAGTTTAAGTTAACTTGAAAGTTTTGGGACTTAAGTACGCATTTGGAAAATAATTAGACTTGATAACTGATCTGTAAATAGATAAATACTTGTAAAGTTTAAATTAGAAACTAAGATTGTTTTGTTGTATCCTTGAGGGTATGTAAGTCTGAAAACATCCACTGCAAATTTCCAGTCTTTAATCATAGCATATGTGTATTTTACATCTATGACTAAATGTGTCCAAGGTGCCGACATGAGATCAGATGGTGTAAAATCTAGCGCTGCAAATGTACTGTGAGTTTATATGGCCCCAGTTGTTAGCAAGCCTGTTTTTACCTTGTATAATCATCTTTGGTAAAACTGTTTTAGATCTCACTAAATTCGAATTTGTGATAATCTAATTATTTCACTCTCCTTTGTTCACAGTTTTTCACAATTTACTTTTTACTCAATTGTTCTTGTGACGACGTGGCCGACATATTGCCGATGTGACGAAGCTAACTCACTTATATTTGATATATACCAATAAGCTTCAGACAAACGTTGGCACACATCGGGATTCTAGCAACAGATGTTCACTCGGTATTAGCTTGTCGCCATCAGGAGTTGTCACAATGCAAGTGTACATCATTTCCTAAATATCACAGGGAAGAAGTAATTTCGATTTGTGACCCATAAATAAAGTGCTTGATAATCTAAAGACGGAAAGATCAATTAACGTCAACAGACGTAGATAAGGGGTATTTCAGGAGTCAAACTTTAAACAGGTTTTCATAACAGGGGAAGGACTCTTGCACAACTAATCATGGCGTATTTCTCTGCTGTTTTCGTACTTATGGCTACAACATTCTGTGTGAACTCTCAACTTGTCACCTTCCACTACAAGAGAACTCACACGGGAAAGGAAAAGTTTGGAATGGGAGTATCTCATCACCACAGCTCGGCACTGGTTAGATGTGCCGTCCAGTCTGCCTTGATGAAACCGACTGACCAGTGCTTCTTCTATGACGTAGGCAATGGCACCTGTGACACCTCCGCCTTGCTATTACTGTGCAACTACCGACGACTCAACAAACCAACTAAAAATAACAGAAAAGTAAGATTCTCCCTCGGATTAACAGTTTCCTCACGAGTGTTTATTAAGTTTATTAAGTTTATTAAGAAACACAAGTATTTTTAATGTTTTATTTTTAATTTTCACCTTGGATCCACTGCTGTTTGTTTCACACATTTCATGTTTGACCATCAACCAGTAGGTAATCAAGTCAGTCATTTCCGTTGTTGATTTTTCTTGACAATTTGTTTGATCTTAAACCCAGCAATATTCCAGCTCCAGATAATTGGCATTTGACAAAACAGTCCAGTAACCATGAACTTTGCATATGATCTGTACCACTGGATATTCATTTTTCTTGGCCTCTTGGACATTTCCTTTGCAAAATGCCACTGTCAACATAACCTATGTTAACCTAAAATATCAGGAGACTGATGGCCCATGCAATTAACTCTGTGTAATTCGCTGAGAATGTTTAGTGGGAAACAGATTTTTGGATACACCTGAACATTTTTATTTTGAGTTCGAACCCCAAAATGATTCTTGGGACAGTTTCATGCTTAAGCTTTCACCAAAATGGTAATGTTCCTCCGTCTGCGTATGTTACGCGGGACGTCATCAGTCCAGTCAACACCCCATACAGTGTGACCAGAATATATTTGATTAGATATTGGATTTCTGGTATAAACGACCTTGACCGGCTATCAAGTGCTTGGTTTTATTCAAGAGAGACAACATCTGTTAACTCTTTTCCACAAGTTTATATACCAATTTGTTTACTTTCTTGTGATCCTCAGTATGGGTGATGTAGATAAGAGGAATTTGATTTCAGAGTGTTATTATCTAGGGCATCAGATCAGATAAAGAGATGTCAGTAGAACGGGCATCCCTTTGTCCACTGTGTCTCGTGTTTTGAAAAATATTGCAAATGGATATGGCATTGAGCACCAGGTAGGCGCAAGTAGGCCCAGAAAATTCACTGTCGGTGACAGAAGGCAGCTTGGGTTTTTGTTTCGAAAATAAGGCGTTTAAGAAACTGAACACTGGATATGATTGATAGAGGAATCATGGCTGTATGTAAGGAGACAATTAGAACTGGCTTGCGTAGAATGGGTTGGCAGAAAAGTTGAGGAAGTCCGTCACCAATCATGAATCATGAAGAAAAGGAGCTTACTGGCGCTTACAGCTTAGAAATTTTATCCGAGACAATGAGACCTTCTCATATGAATGTTCTGTGTGGCTGTTTTCTAATACACGGAAATTCTGTAACAAACAAACTTAAAAATCGTTGTATCAGAACTCAAAATACGGTCCGAACTTTAACATGTGGGGTGGCTTATCTGTGATAACATAGTTCAAAGATTCAAAGGCCTGGTTTGGGGCCCAAACTATGACATAATTAGATTGGTAAAGCTACAGCCCTGACCTAAATCCAACAGAACATGTTTGTGGACTTATGGAGGAAAGTATGAATAAGAACACTCTGATAAATATTGCTGAAGAGAAAAAAGAGTTGGTCCGATATTTGGACGACATGGACCACGACTTTCTAATTTGTTTGATCATTAGTAATTCCCCGACGAATTGAAGCCTGCATTTCCGTCCATGGTGACTAAACAAAATAATAACTGTTCGCCTGTCTAAGAGTATGGAGTTATGTTCTGCTAATATTCACATTTAATACCCGAGCAGTGAGTGAAAAAAAGCAACCTTTAATTACTTCTCAATAAATTCTAGTCATACTATATAATATCAGCTTCTTCAGAATGGTATGACGCACGTCAGGGTATATGGCACGTAGTGTTATGCCACAGAATGTGCACGTGCGTGTATTGTAACACCGCGTCATCAATATGGAAGTTATGTGACGGCGAGTAAACGAATGTGAACCACATAATCCAGTAATCTCTCTGTCAATCTTCTTTGGGAGCTAAAGGCTTCTTCTTTGTGGATCTGTCCATTCATTCCTGCAACTGGTGTAAATCCAACTAGGGTCCATATAGGTAGCAAAGCTCCTGTACTTCCCCACGGTCCCTCGAGTCTACCGTCAGATGTTGGCGATCTGCAGTCTGTGTTTTATGTTGTATTGTTTGCTTTAATAACTAGAATGTTTTACTTTTCCAAGCGGGTTCTATATCCATATCTGTGATACCCTAGTATTTTTACTAGCGATCGTGACAGGTTATATTCTTCAAAATGTTTTAATTTTTGTTTGGCTCAGATATTGCCGATGTGACACTAAAAAAATAACTCACTCACCCACCAATTCATGCATCCATCCTTCTTCTTGTATGAACGATTTTATCCTTTTGTGTGTGGACCCATCCAGCCATTAGTGCGGTCGTCCAAGTTACACAGTTCACTTGTTATTCTGTTGCGGTCCTGGAAACATGGCACTGCTTGTAAACGTGTTTTTCTTGTTGTCTGTGATACGGTGACATTTCCAAAAACTGTTTGGTGCTGTGGTTTCAGCAATGAAATTCACTTTTCAGGTCAGTTCCACCGTTGTGTGAATTGTCGTATTATTAGCTTGTTCATAGAACTGGCTTCAACGTGTCTTGCTTGTCGTGGGAGGCGACTAACGGGACAGCTTGACGCACGTCATCCGACCGGGATTGGTAGGTATATGGTCCTGGTGATCACTTGATTATGTGGTCCCAACCTGATTATTTACGGACCGCGTCCATTTAGCGGGAATATATTTATGTGTACACCATTGAAACACTCAAAGGAGCAAACCAAATGATGCTTCCATAAAAGAAAATTCACAAGATTGTTTTACTTTTACAGATTCTGTTGATGGTGTGTAGGCAAGGGGCTATGTGTAAGTTCACGTTCATGCAAGGGAAAGGTGACGTCAGGACCACCAAGATTGAAACATTTGACCTGGGTAACAGCATATATCACGTCCGATACCACCAAACACTTAATACAGTTTACTTTACGGAGGGGCCATTGGCGACCACAATCTGTTCAACAACAGCAAGCAGTGGGAAGGGAAAGAAGTACCATCGCAGGAAAATGCCATGTGAGTTTCGTTCATAATAAGAAAATACAGTTTTATATCAGACATGTTCGAAATATATCCATTTCCTTTCTACATATAAACCGATAAACGATGATTTAAATACTTAATCATGAATGTGTTTGTTTGTTTCTTTCTTTCTTTTTTTCAGTCACAGTGATGACTTTTGAAATCGACATGAATGTCAACCGTATGTTTATACTATCTAGTAACGCCCTTTACAAAGGTGGCTTTACAGGAAATGACTTTGAAACGCTAGTTCAAGGGAGATTTTACGCAATTGACCGTCTCTTTCTGGATAAATATAACAGGTTAGACATCTTTGTGAGTGAGTGAGCGAGTTAGTATTTAACGTCCTATGGGGAATATTTCAGACTAATCGTGACGAAAACAATTTTTGTGAGAAAAATAAAACATTTTTAAGCATATAACCTGTCAGCAATAACACTAGAGTATGACAGTTATATATATATATATATATATATATATATATATATATATATATATATATATATATATATATATATATATATATATATATAACTAGCATGGAGAAATGAAACATTGTCGCAATTAAAGCACACAATACATTATAAAACACGGACTATAGATTGGCAACAAACTAAAGACGCCTTAGCGTGTGAGTGATACTTGTTGTGTTGCTTAGCGTTTTTTCTCAAAGTAAACCCCTGGTAATGTTATGCTTTACGTATTTATAAGCTTGTGTTTGTGTTGAACTTTGTATTTACGATGGTTGTCATTTCAACTTCGACACAGCTATGTTACATTATGTCATTGTAATTTCTTTGTATTATTCTCTCACCGAAATGTTTGTTAATCTGTTTTAGGCGTGTATATTACACCTGCATGAGCATATTAAGGCAGGACCTGATGCTCGTCAGCTACGATGGGAAGTTACGTACAAGAGTAGCCGCGATAACGACTCTCATGTCTTCGTTTGTTGTCGATGACAAAGGTATGGGTCTCCACTTTCAATCCATCAGTAAACGGTCGATTACGCTTAACGTGGTTGTATTGGATATAGCTCAATCGTACTGATGTGCAAATGAGCAACTGATTCGCGGTTAGCTTTGACATTGCAAGTGGCCTTGGTTCATCGTAACCCTAACTAGGGTCATCATGTAATTACATTGCTGGAAGAAAATTCTATTTTGCAGTAAAGAAAATATAATAAATATAAATAAAAACTCACCCACTGAGTGTCAGATAATATTGAAACAGAACATGATTTCGGGATACTCTCACTGCTATTTCCTTTGAAAAAGGGACATTGTGATGACCTGCATAGTAATATTCCTCAACTTACCATCAAAATACGCCATTTGTTTATCTCAGTTCAAACCCGCACACCATCAACAACTCAAACTATATTTTGTAAAATTATTGTCCTCCGGAATGGGTACCCAAGACCCAAACATTCGACGTAAGTCTACCGAGTTTTTATCGTAGTATTCTGGTTATTTCAATTTTGGCTAGCATTTCTTACACTCGCCAGCGGCTGAAGGGATGGTGTATATCAGCTAGGGTTCATGCAGGTAGCAAAGCTACTGTAAGTCCCCAGGGTACATAATATGGTTATCTACGTCCAGCCGTTGGTGATCTACAGTCCGTGTTCTATATCGTATTGTGTGATGTAATTACTAGAATGTTTTACTTTTCCATGCGAGTTTTATATCCCTCTCTGTGATACCCAAGTACTTTTTTGACCATCATGGCAGGTTAGTTTCTTCAAGATGTCTTCATTTTTCATATATAAATTGTTTTCGACAGGATATGGCTGAACTATTGCCGATGTGACATTAAATATGAACTCACTCACTCACTCAAACGTATGTTACTGGGTGCGTCGTTTTGGTTTTGGGTGAACAAACTTAAACTGTTCTTGTGTTAGTCGTTAATCTAAACCCTTATTCCTTGAGGAAACACCTTCAAGTACGTTGTGAAAATGTAGCAGGTTTAGCTGAACCCCTGTTCATTGATGTGAAGTATGATTTGTCATCACTTTGATGACAGTTGACAGTGAACAATGACCATTGTCTGTGTTCCTTAACTCGATTAGATCTGATTATGTGTATGGATAATGCACCTATACTCGTCATTCAAAATTGCAATAAATACTTACATGATTTTATATGGGCCTAAGGCTCTCATGCGAAATAAAAGACTTGACGTGATGTGTATGTTTGTGGGTACCTTTGAAGGGTGTAGGTGTGTCTTTTGTCGTTTCCCCGAATGTGCTACATAACCCAAAAGTAAAACTGTGTTCTCTTTTTATAAAAAGGATGGAACGTCTTCATCTGCAAGCGTTATTTGCACCGTTACAACGTCAACACCACAGTATCATCACAGGTGGAATCTCTGGGCAACGTAAAGTGCCCCGGCATGACCTCAGGTGGAAACGACATCTACGTGCCTGCTTTCAGAAAGTGAGAAACGACTGCGGATTGCCAAAGTTGCGAGATATAATTAAAATACATTTATACTTAATGAAATACATGATCGCGTTTTCAGTTTATAGTTGTATCACATTCTCTTCATCTGTTTCAGAATACTGGTACTCTCCATGGAGTCTGGTGCAATTACATCAACACTTCATGTTGCGACGAGGAACCGGAAGCCTGAAACCTACAAGCCAATAATCTTTACTGATCGAAACTAATATGTACCAACACTCCCGCCCCAACTGGCATTCAGTGGAGATTCTGATTCCCTACCGGAAAATCTCATCCCGGAGAAATCTATGTCCCGTAAATGAGTAAGAAACTTTTCACATTCCATCCTGCAAACTATAATGTGATCCATATGTCATCCGCATGAAGAACTGGTCAGATTTGTCTTGTCTTGGTGACCTTGCCTGCTGATTACCGTGCCATCGTTTTTAACCTTTATCGACTGAACTCAGGAAGTCTGAATGCAGTACTATGATTTCGCTGTAAAATAAGTGTGATAGTTTTTTTATCTCAATGAGGTTTACGATCAATGATTTAATGGTACCGCTAGTTAAATTTACAGTAAGTCAATTCGACATCATCACCTTACTTCTGACTCATTGTTATCTTGTCCCTTTAGTCCTATGGCCAATTTCAAAAAAAGCATAGGTGCATTTTTGAAAAATCATAGGTGGAAAGGAACAACTTGGGTCCAAGCAGATGACAAAAGTACACTAAGTCCCCGTGGTCCCTAGTATGGTGATCTACCTTCAGTTGTTGGCTATCTACAGCCTATTTTGATATTGTGTTGTCCCCTTTAGTTAAAATGTTTAAGCTTTAATTACCAGTTTTACATGACCATATGTGATATTCCAGTTAGTTTACTGTCCTTCACTGACATGACTCTATAATATATATTTCATTAGTGTGAATTGGTATGACTAAAATGTTGCCAAAGTGACTTTAGCAGACGATCAATCTCATAGCCTTTTTATTGGGCCGAATTGTAATCCCGAGATTCAGCTGACAGTAGATTCTTTAGATAGTAAAACCTGCTGCCAGTCTTTGAGTTCAGTTGAGTTGGGCTTTACTTCACATCGCCATTATTATAGCCATAAAGTGATGAGATAAAGTTTGCATTTATTTCCATTCTAGGTTCCAGGTCCAAGAGAGTTGTATTGTAAAAGCATATATATTCATTACTTATTTTAGAAACAGAAAATATTTGATAGCACAAAGCAAGCAATTACGCTCACACAGGAAACAAATCTTTGAAAACACAAAATTGAACTACTGTTTGGTATTCTGGAAGAGACAGTCTTTGATCCAATGACTGAAGCACTGGCAACTTCGCCATCCTTGTATCCGTCTGTGAAAATGGATCTATGGGTGTTCCGGTTTGAACTTAACTGGTTGTATTCTTGTTTGAACATCAAACGATTTACATCTGACCTTTAGGTGTGGGTGAGATAGGTGTGGGTGAGATCGATCTGTGGTTTCAGCATCTGCCAGGGTGGGGAAGACAGAGGGTGATAAGATGCTATGATATCGAGATCAATTATAGTTGCAGGTGGGTGTGGTTGTATTCTGATTCCCAGTGTTAGAACGAGGCTTGGTAGATCATTATACAGATTTTCACAGAGAGGGTTGATGTGCGCTTAGTCGGACTGGTTTGAACGTAATTTATTGATATTATAACTGTAGCGCTATTTGTCATGGCATTACCATTTACCATTTCATTAAAAGGCCGAGGGCTCCTGCAAATGATAATGCACTGGCAAATAGCGTTACCGTTATTATAACTGAAACTATTCGAATTTTTAAAATAGAAACGGCATCGGTTTAGAATCATTTATTGCCAACAACAAACGACAGAGGTCTCTGACACACATTTTACAAATATACACACGTCATAGAACAACACAGATCGAGAACACTATTGAGAGTGGCGACATTCGACCTTGACCTATGCCCAACAATGTTGGACTTTAAATCGGTATTTTCATTGCTGTATGTTGTCATTTATGGTACAATTGTTATGGTTGGAACAGGCAATTAAAGTGCATAATGGCACAGGCACATGTGACGAATGTGAGCCAGATATATGGTCAAAACTGAACTCAAATTCAAACGAGCCGGAGGTGATTGAACTTCAACAGCTGAGGTACGTATGGCGTCACCTAACAACGGGCTTGATAATGGTCCGTCTATCCATTTCAGCTATAAAGTGCTGGGAATTTTAGTGCAGTGTTGTAGGCTCAAGGGAAGGTTCGTTAGACTGTCTGGAGTTGTACCTCGAGGCCTGCCTGTACAGGGACGGTAATTGGTTGCACCTGTTTGGCTACAAGGCATGACATCTTGTTCAGACCAACATTCAGACGCTTGTCAACAGAATATTGGTGATCTCTAGCATGTATTCCTTCAGTGGAGGTTATCCGTGTCGCACAGTCAAGATAGTAGATTTGACCTTGAAACGCCTTAAAAACGAACGGCAATATCTGAAAATAATTTCAATTTGTATTGCCATACAATGAATGCTCTTTGCTTCCCAGTCTTACCTGAAAGGCAATGCCTGTCTAATCCTTGCAATAAATCTCATCCAAGTCAACATGTTCAGGTAAAATCGATTTCTTACTTGTGCAAATAAAATCATGTTATCAACAATTTACATATTTTGACGACTGTTTTTTAATAATACACGTTGACTATACTTTGGGGGGATAGTATAATTCAGAGCGAACGAATGATCTGAACAGGTGAATGTGGCTCGTCTGATTTTTTTTACTTCCCTGTATTTGGAATGATATTTAATACGTCAAGAGCTTTCAAACTCTTTGTTTTGAAATATTTTATGTGAGGTAAGAATGCCAAGTGACGGTCGAATGCGAGTCCAAGGCAATTGGTATAGTCTTTTACCATAATATGCGTACCATCTGAACACAATGTGTTTTGCCTTTTGAAAATTTAAAGGCGTTTTTATAGGCCCATTTTGGACTTGTAGTTGTAGTTGCCTTGCTATTGTAGCTGCCTTGTGCATGTTCCTACCACGACGTGTTAAGTGTTTTCTCAGCCAAACTGAGGATTACTTTAGTACGTTTTGTCATAGAAATAGTGTTTCAGAAAATAATTTCATCCAAGCGCTGTGCTTGCAAAAGAGCAAACAGGTTGTTCGTTCGTGCCCGAATTTACTCCTACTTGGTATACCGCTGAATGTGTTCACCCTCCCTGGTCCAATAGTCCCTAGTTTCAATTTACAACCTTGATACACATGACAACACTCCGACGCTAAACTTGTTTGTCAGACAAGCTGTAAAATATTATTCAATACACAAATTATTTACAGAGGATACATACATTCATCACTTACACTTGGTGTATCGTTGAATGTGTTCACCCTCACGGTCAAATCGTCCTAGCTTCATTTTACAACCCATTGTGATACATATGACAACACTCCTACGCAATGTAAGGTATACTTAGGATCAGAAAAATTCAATCTATGAAGCTACTTTCTCCCCACAAACACTCACAAACCTGTTTATCAGACAAGCTGTAAAGTATTATTCAATAAACAAGTTAATTATACAGGAGATATATATTCCTCACTTACATCTGGTCGTACATCATATTCGTCTAATACACGCATGCGTGTACGTCATATTCGTCCGACAAATGCATGTTTATTTGTCACTTTGCATCAGTTATTCAGAAGGGTAACCAGTAAACCAGGAACGACAAGACACTTTCAGTTGATAAAACCACAAATAGTGTATTATCAATAAATGAAGATATTGACCCAAGTTTTGGTGAAAGTCGGTTGAGTGACCGTTTTTTTTAGGTTTGTATCAAACTGTTTCTGTTGCGATCCAATGAGATCAAAACGTTGTGGTTTGACTATAATAAGTTGATCTAATGCATTAGTACCTGATAAATCAGTTTCACGATTCATGCATGCAGTTCATTCTGGAAACATAAACAACACAGATACAGAGTTGAACATTTCAAGAGGACCATGTGTGATGAACATCCTCACTTCTTTCTGCTTCAGTTATATCATCTCATTACTTTGCTGTAACCTTTACTCACATCGTACGTCCATGAGATGATATGAAAGCGATTTGATTCAATAGATTATCAGTGGAAGTAAGGCTATTGATATCTACCAAACTGAGCAGATGTACAATCAATTCGATGACGACCACAAGAGGCATTTTTATTCACCGTGCCTTTGTGATACAAGACGGTTGTATGTATCATTACCGAGACAGTTGCATGGTTTCATAAAGGACGATAAAACTGATAGGTGTGTTTCTGTTTTCAATGTTCACATCTTTGAAAAGGTTTGCATTTGGTAGTTGCGCTTCCATTAACGGCCGGGTGTTCTTTAGCGCATATTATTCCGGTTATCTGATCATCTGCCATACTTGCACTCAGCCAGTAGTTTGTGTCGAACTTCACTCTGCCTCTGTCCCCTGTGGCCATATCATCATACTCCACTACAACCTGAAACTCCATAACACTGAAATCAGCACCTAATACTCCACGAGAGTCCTGGTCGGTTTTGTTCACAGTTTAGACGACGTTGACGTACGTCAATTGCAAGAGTTCCTTCTGTGTTATTGTTAGAATAATTCTACACAATATATACATGTACTTATTGCGAGAATTCCTACCCTGTTGCCATGGAAAGAAATTCTGCGCTACATTCATACGATGAAATCAATGTTTCTAAATTCCTCAGTCTCTCTTCCAAACAACGAAACAGAAGAGTCCCCCCGAGGATCAGTCTAGATATAAGCAAACTTACATTTTCCAAACTTTATAACTCACGTTTGCAACAAACCAGTCATCCTTGTAGCAGGCATTAACAAATGCAAGGCCAATTCCATTCACACCGCAGACGGAATCTCCAACAAACTGAAATACAACATCATATCAAAAAATAAGTAAGGGTCTTTGAGGAAATTCAAATTGACAACAAAATCGGATTTGTTCCTTACCTCCTGCACAACAGCAAAACGAAACAACACTGTTGTTAGCACCAAGCGAATTTAAAGCTTTAGTATTCCGTTGCTCGTCTCGGTTACACCGTGGTTCATAAATCAATGAACAATCTATTCTCTTGATTATATTTTACCACTGCTTGACGTTAAGCACAGCGATTTTATCTCATTTGCATCGACACTGCACATTGATGCCATCCGACCCGTGAAGGTCCCGGGGTAGAATAGGCCTTCAGCAACCCATGCTTGCCATAAAGGACGACTATGCTTGTCGTAAGGCTACTAACAGGATCGGGTGGTCAGGCTCGCTGACTTGGTTGACACGTGTTATCGGTTCCCAACTGCGCAGATCGATGCTCATGTTGTTGATCAGTGGATTGTCTGGTCCAGACTCGATTATTTACAGACCGTCGCCATATAGCTGGAATATTGCTGATGCAGCGTAAAACTAAACTCACTCACTCACTGATGCCATCCTCTCGGTTGACTGGTTCGTTACAGGTCATTGCCATAGAGGTGCAATACTGCGTGGGACGTGAATTTATCTTAAGTCTGGTAAGGGGAGCAGCATAAAAAGACATCAATGCATACAGTGTACTATAAAAAATGGATATTTCAAATGTCGACTGTCCTTTTAGATACTTGTAGGGTGTTTCCATGAATTTGATGACATATAGCATGTAGGGGCAATGATTCTACCACTTGGTTTAACTACAAATCCCTTGGACTAGATAACCCCTTGCCTGCTTGGATTGATCTTAAAACACACAAATTGTGCAAACACCTGGGAAGCCCGTATATTAACATCATTGGCAAGGCAAAGGCGCGTCCACATTTACAGAAGAGTGCGTTTGGGAGAGGAGACAATACAGAGTTATTCAGTAAAGTTCTAATTATGAACAGTTAGCTTATCCCCAATCTGCGATGGCGTTCTTCAGGTCCATTCCATTACTACCACGCCACCCCCACCTCCCTGTCATGTACCAAATTTAATTTTCAAAATTGAGGAACCCCCCACCTCCACACAACAAAATGGCCGACACCCCCAACCATTCCCATGTGCTACATTCTGCGTATGTAAACTGATTCGGGTGTCGAGTATCAGCTTCATTCCATTAATGAATAGCCAGCTCACCTTGAATCTGTGGTGGATGAAATAATTTCCATTCGAGGATGTAACACTTATCATGACACCATCTCGGGAAAAGATAGCTTACCCTGAATGTATCTCGGCGACCTCTCCGTAGTCTCATTTGTTTTCTATTCTTCATGTCAGTACCAGTTTGTCCACACGACCCAGATATGCCTACCGTCAAGGCAGATTTGGAACCAGAATTCCATTCATTCCCGGTCTGGAAGGTTAACCTGTAAGTTGCTCTTTTCTCTGTAATTTCGAAAATTGTATCTCTGTTGTGTTTGGACAGTGACAGAATAGGAATAGTATTCTCATCCATTTCAAGGAAACAATATCAAGTGGATGTATCCGAAATCTTGAGAATTTGCACATATAGGGAGCACGTCTTGAACTCCTCACTCGCAAATACCATTCACGGCACTTATACAAATCTGTCGGCTGGTGTTTGTTTGGTCTTCAACATGCTTAACTCTAACAAATAAAACAATAACTTATGATCATTTAATTTGTATATAGGAAAACGCTGGTGTGTTGTTTCTTGAAAATGTGAATTCACAAGATGTTATTTCTATGCCGTTGACTCCACAACAGTCCAAAATCATCAATAAGACAAAAACCTACCTGAACATCTCTTCGTGCACCTGTGGTAATGCATCTCATCATCAGGTGTATCGCCATTTGCTGCATCGCCACAGGCTTCGAAAGGAAACATGTAAGCATTAACAGACCAGCTGTAACTCATGCTCACTGAATACCATAGTCTCCTAAGAAGTATTCACTTGTTGAAAGAGGTTGCTGAATGACAAAATGCTTACGTCCAGTGCCTTGCCTGGTTTTGTTAACTTGTACCTCGACACGAGTGATGCTTATAATGTCAAGCGCTGTATTTTCAAGGCTGAGTCCAATTATTCCAGTGTTACGAAATATACATGAAGCACTGATGGTTTCCATCAGATCAGAGAATTAGGTGCATAGTTTGAGGTAGCTATTCTGGAGGAAATATTATTTCGTAATCAAATATTTCCATCAGTGGATGATGGCGTGTGTCTCATTTTGTTAAACGAGTTTATGCAGTCAGTCTCTGGAATCAACGCAGCTTTAAAACAAGTAGATTCCAGTAGATAACTTTTGTTTAACATGACAGAAATCAACCTGGAAATTTGGCCTACTACAAAACCGCCTAGGGTTGAAACATGACCGTCAGCAGGGAGACCTGTCATCACATTGTTGTTATTCTGAGGAGAGAAGGCGAAAACATAAAGATAATCTACTACTTACTGTCATCTTTGTAACCACTACATCGTTTGTTATATCTGTTGTACACAAAATGTTGACAGCTAGTGTCTCTCAAACAGGTCACTGCACATGAAATGAGGTTATTCTCAAGAGCAGAGTATAATGGCGCTGTTAGTATTTCACTGCTGACTCTCTGATTTCTGCATTTAAAAGACTCGTGATGAACATAGCTGCAAACATTAACTGTCAACACGATGAACATGCACGAAACTTCCCCAACATCCTTCATCTTTGACTAAATTGAACGTTCAAAGTCTGAGAAATTATCTTGATTCACGCAAACTGCTTTCAAGAGGTAATGCTTGTTTCTCACACAATCCAACAAAATGTCCGTGGCTAAATATATTTGATACACGTACATACTTTATCTAAAAAAGTAAGGCGTTTGACAAAGGCTGCTATTTCAATGCTCTGCATTCAGATGGTGATAAATGGAAATTATGGACCAGTATGAAAAAATAAACTAAACTGTTTGTCTTAAGAAAACACGAACCTCTGAAACAATGTCCATCTTGATACGGCCGAGGTAAAGAAATCGATCGTATATGAAATGCAGCTATCTGAAATATATTTTTACTTGACATATGCGTAAATCTGTAGAAAGGAATAAAGGACATTTTCAGAAATGTTAACCCATGGATATTCTGTGTAACAAGGAGACGTCTTGAATGCAAAACAGGACCGATAGATATGAAATGTGGGACTGTGAACACGTTGAGGCATTACAGGGGAATAATGTTTCAGAGCATTCCGAATGTGTGTTGTCTCTCTGGCAGGCAATGCTATATCGTTTCGTGATTTCTTTCTCGACTTCTATACAATATTCGTCTTTTCATAAAGGCAACGTACATTCTTCCCCCAGGGTCATAATATTCTCCGTGGTTTAATCAACAATAACATACATCAGTGTGTAGCCACCAGTTAGATATGATAAAGCATAACAAAGTCAAAAGTCGTCATTCCTCGTGAGATGTCTTGCTCTACTGTTCATCTGAACAAGCTCCAAGGCATTAGCTTTAAGTGTGATTTGTTGTGAAATGAGGAATTCATTTTAATTTGGACGCATCAATTGTGATTGTTTATTTCTTTTTATTTGATTTTATTATATTTTTAAGTGAAAGAATTCAATCGTGTGTTTCGGGAAAGGCCCTAGTTGACATGGTTCATTGAAGGGAGCACTGACCCTCAACACTAGCTTGTATATGCAGCCTCGACTCTGGCAAGCAACTACACAGTTACTGAGTAGAGAACATTGTATTCCTACTGCTTTTGCAATGTGTGTTTCCAAAGTCTACGCATGTCCTTTCCGGCAAGTTATTGACATTGCAACGGGAATTCCCCTACCATTCTGAAAACACGGATGGATTACTAAGTTGACATATACTGCTCCCAAATTACAAACGAGTGTAGTGTAAGTAGCTGATTGACTGGCCTCCAATTTCCAGGTTCTCTTCAACATATTCTGGGTTGAATGCATATTAAAGTTCATTTAAATATTTCATATGACACCATACTCGGTGTTGAAGCCACTGAACGTATGTAAGGAACACAATGCTAAAAACAGGTATAAGGCAAGAATGAATATTTAAAGCAAATGTGAAATGATCAGGTTGATGGCGCGATGCAAACTGGTATGGTCACGGCATCAGCTGCTCCCAATCGTGGTATGTGACTAACCCTGAATACCAAGTGAACACGTGCCTTTCACATTTTATCTCTCTCCGTCGAGTGAGTTAGTGAGTGAGTGGGTTAATATTTACCGCCATATGGGTAATATTGCAGCCATATCGTGACGACAACAATTCACTTAATAAAATGAAAGTATCTGGAAGAAAACCTGTCGACGAATGACAGTAAAACACTATTTACAGATATGAACATAAAACTAGCATGTAAAACTAAAACACTGTAATAAGAGAAGACAATACAATATCAGCATGGATATTTATAGTGCGTGCTGAAATACTAGCAAACATGATTAGAAGTTGAAATACATGAAATCTCTCCTCACCCAATTTGCATCATTGAATGATATAAGTTCTAATTTAATTATTGCATTTGTAAAAGAACTGGATTTGTTAACTGATTTGTAAATAGATAAATCTTATATTATTGGAATTTTAAATTTGTAAATGCGCTTGTTAGTGGCTGCATCCTCAAAGGGGTTAAAACACTTTAAGTAAGTCCACAAACATTCAAAATAAAATTAAAATTTTTAATCGTAGCATATGTGTCTTCTTGATATACAGCTAGATTTCCTGAATTGCTAACAGCGGAAGGGATCACGCAAATCCAGCTAGGGTCCATGCAGGAAGCAAATCTACTGTCCCCCTGGTTCCCAGTATGGTGATCTACCTTCAGTTGTTGGTGATGTATAGCCCGTATTTGTTTTGTCCAAATCGTGCTACTAGCAATTCCATCAAAGATTTGCCTACGCCATCTCCTTCAACTGAGCTTTCACCAATAGAGCATGCATGGGACTCTCTTTCAGAAAAAAACAGAATGTGCTGAAAAATTCCAGCAAACCAGAATGGCGGAATATCCCAAATTCTTTTTCCAGATGTCTCACAGCGTCAATGAAACGTTCAATACATGCAGGTATCAGTGCGGAAGAAGGACACACAAGATACTAATAAATGCAAACCTAAACGTTGACAAATGTGTTTTTATGTTTTAATCTGAGTTCACAGATATTATTTAACACAAGTGAAAACATGTAACTTTGTCTTTTGATACCAGTGTCATTAAATTAAATGTTGCTTAAATATTAATTCATGTTTGATGTTGTAATCACCCCCAGGTGTTTTACAAGTGGCTTTACTATCAGCACAAACAGATATAAAATCTAATCTTTGAGTGTGTTGATTTTGTCTTAAGCCCTTTAACACGAGTCACTTTCGTTTGGCCTAAGGTGTATGTTCATACACTGGAAGTTCTATATTCGTTCGTATCCTAACAATAGTATTTTCTACGAGATACCTAAACGTGACTGATTAATGTTATGACTCACCTAATTAACTTGGGAAAACACAGTTTGATACGCACCTGCACTAAGACAATCCAGTGATCAACTTCATGAGCACCGATCTACGCAGTTAGAACACGATGACACATGTCCACAAAGTCAGCAAGCCTATGCCTGACCACCCGATTGTTTTAGTCGCCTCGTATGGAAAGCATGGGTCGCTGAAGGCTAATTCTTACCCGGATCTTCAACCACACGTAATGCGGTACGTGCTATTTTGTTCCCATGCTGATTTTTCCTTTTGATTTCAATTGTGTGGGGAGTCCTGGGGTTATACCCACGCCAAGGAATGCACCGGTGTGCTGTATGAATAAGAGAACCAAGATATATACTTGCCAATGCATCGAACACAGTCAGTACTAAGCGTGTATTTTCAGATACATCATCTGTTCCTGAGTATCACCACTGTTCAGAGGCGTATCTTAAAATTTTGTATCATGACCAGGACAGGTCATGAGAACTGTTGACAGGTTGTAGACACTGTATGTGTTCAAGATTCAAAATTCCACATTCTTTATTCAGTTTCACACGCCCCAGAGTACATGCATACATATATGGAAGTCACAAAGTATATCATCATGATTTATAACGGTTAAGTTTCACCATCACCAAAAGTAAGTGAAGCGTTCGTACAGTGGTGAGTTGTCTCCCTTAACTGTGCACAGACAGCTGTTTGATTTGTGTGCAGTTCAGAATATGCAGTGCTAAAAATTTTAATTTAGTATTATGAGCTAACTTGTGCAAACACTTGGTAAAAACTTGTTTCCCATCTTGTTATAGAGCTGTGACATGAAGTATCAACGTACAGTTCGTCTTCAACTACAGATTCATTCACATTCGAGTCCCAATGTCCATCATGAACAATCAAAATGATTCGGAACCAAAAGTAGATGAAGCGGTCGTAAAATAGTGAGTTGTCTCCCTTAGCTGTTAACATTATCTGCCTTGTGTGTGTGTGGACTCAAGAATATACAGTGCTGAACATTCTGACATAGTTCTGTCTGCCATAACTTTCTTAAATTTGTCTACATCACATAAATTACTTCTTCATGATGTACAGAGGTCGCATAGCAATCGACTCAGAATTTCCATACATCTTCAGATATCACCACCGAAACAGATCCCCAAGTATCAATGCGATACAATTATAGCGCTTCTGACAAGACGACCGTTATGTAGGTGGTTGGATCGACCTTCTGAAAATGGCGAGACGTGGAATATCCCCAAGTTTCAATACAATACAATAATTTTTCAAGACCACCGTTATGGAGGTGGTCGGTTCGACGTTTTCAAAATGGGTGAGAAATGGTACCTCTTCATGCGGAGGTCGTATTGCAATAGACTCCGAAGTTTCAGACTTTCTCTATGTCTTGAGACACCATCTCCCAAATAGACCCCCAAGTTTCAATATAATACACTTTTTTTTCAAAGAGATATAGGACTTCTAGAACGACGATTGTTATGTAGGTGCTTGGCTCGACCTTCTGAAAATGGGTGAGAAATGGTAAATCTTCATGATGTATGGAGGGCGCATAGCAATCGAATCCAAACTTATGTACTTATTCTACACCCTTTAGAGACCATCTCCCAAACAGGTCCCCGTCTTTCAATGCAATACACCAAACTGTCATGGAGATATAGCACTTCAAAGAATACGACCACTGGATAAAATACTTCCATGATCGTGTACACTAATGGTGACAGTGGATATAATACTGTAATGATGGTGCACACTAATGGTGACAATGGGGAAAAAATACTGCCATGACGGTGCACGCTAATAGTGACAGTGGATCGAATATTACCATGATCGTGCACACTAATGGTGACAATAAACAGACAAATGCTTTGATAGTGAGCACTAATGGTGACAGTGGACAGAGTACTGCCATGATGGTGCACACTAATGGTGACAATGTATATAATACTGTCATGATCGTGCACACTAATGGTGACAGTGGATCGAATAATGTCATGGTCGTGCACACTAATGGTGACAGTGAATATAATACTGTAATGATCGTGCACACTAATGGTGACAGTGGATCGAATAATGTCATGGTCGTGCACATTAATGGTGACAGTGGATATAATACTGTAATGATCGTGCCCACTAATGGTGACAGTGGATCGAATAATGTCATGGTCGTGCACAGTAATGGTGACAGTGGATATAATACTGTCATGATCGTGCCCACTAATGGTGACAGTGGATCGAATAATGTCATGGTCGTGCACAGTAATGGTGACAGTGGATATAATACTGTCATGATCGTGCCCACTAATGGTGACAGTGGATCGAATACTGTCATGATTGTGCACACTAATGGTGACAGTGGATCGAATACTACTATGATATTGCAGCAATCCGTAACCGCAACCACACCACATTTCTACATGTGCATTTGATAAAACATCATTTAAACCTTTGACATGGAATTTTGCACGCTCATGTACCCAGTTGGTCTTGTCTCGTGAAATAATGCCATGAGACGTTGTATGTCAACTTAAGTCAGTCTTAACGTATAAAATGATATCCGATCTCTTCGTTACGGGGAAAGCAATGCATAATCCGACTTGGCACGAGACATGAATTTTACTCGCATGAAAGGGGTTGTGTCTTTCGCATTTTGTGTAATGATCTGTGCAAAGAAAACAATCAACTATTTATTAAATTCAATACTTTAATACATAACAGTTTGTTTATAAGTCCAATAAAACACGACACAAACCAACATATTGTTTGGTGTAGCGCGGTACTGTACAGCACTCCTGCACTAGTTTGACAATACAAAATGAGTGAGCGAGTGAGTTATTTATTTAACGTCATACTGGCAACATTTCACCCATGTTGTGACGAGAACATTTAACATTGAAATGGAATATATGTATATTTTAAAAATCTGTCGACAAAGGACAGTAAAATAACTAGAATATCACGATTAGATTTAAAGGTAGCGTGAAAAGCTAAAAGTGATATCACTATTTGGACAGTACAATATAGAAACAGACTATGGATCGTCAATAACTGAAAGTTGGGATGGACAAGCCATCCATCTGTAATTGATCCTTGACTGACTGACTGGCTGACTGACTGACTGGCTGTAAAGTATGAACGTGTAGAATAGAAGAATATTGTTTGGTTTTTTTTATATCATTTTTTGGTCTGATCGACCAACGATTCAGGGTTGTAACTCTATACAACAACAAAAAAGACGAAAATAGGCATATTTTGTTTGAGCTTTTTATAAGTTACAAAAAATGATATTTTGTGAATGCGACGTCATGATTGTTTCATGTCAGACAGACACTCATGAAATAAAGGAGATGCCGTCCATAAAATTTGTTCTCTCTATTGCAGCCATTTTGTTCTCAAAATTAGGTCTTGTCAGAGTATTCAGGTTACATACTGATTACACAAAAATCTTCTTGAGATGTAACTTGAGAAGTGAAGCAAGTTTTATCTTCCATTACGTACATCCTTTCTGAAAAAACCTATCTATCTGTCTAAATATATCATCACCGATCCGGACTGAATACAAAATGAACAAGGCATTACACAAACGTATTGGAACAGTGTTACACGATAGATATCAGTGACATAAACAGTGTTCTGTTGCTATCGGTGTTGACATGTCTGAGAATTCAAACACTTCGCAGCTTTCAGATCTGTCAACAACGGATCCAACAGTGCTTAGTACCACGGGATGATTATCAAGAGAACCATTTCTGCTTACAGTTCTGTCTTTTTTGTATTTTAATGGTAGTCACGTGTCTGAGGAGGCCAGCAGCAGTTTCTCAACCTACTTCTTGACCCGACCCGCCCACTGATAGCTGTCACGTCCTTCTTCTGTTGTGGGGCCATTTGCTCTCAGCCAGTAGTTTGTCTCAAACACCCTTCTGCCCTGGTCACCTGTGTCCATCTCTTCGTACTCCACTACAACCTGTAAACTCACATAAATCCTGGAATCAACAACCAGTAACACCAGAAGAACAACTGTAAGTTCAAGCGTTGAATATATTTATCTCCAGTGAACAGTTTCCCCATGTTCCATACGGATTGACATGACCAGCAGGATCGGGTGGTCAGACTAGCTGATTTCGTTGACACATATTCGTCATATTCCAGCTATGTAAAATCGTTGGCTAAGTTGTTGATCGCTAGGCAATACTTGATTATCTACAAGCCATTGACGCACAGCTGCAATGTCGCTTTGACATTAAGCAAACAAAAAAATAACAGAGCAAAAAGGAAACAAAACAAAATGGACATTCAAAGCAATAACATTTTGTCACATCGAATGTAAACCGTGTTTCAGAGTTTTCGGAAAAGTATAAGACTATCACTCAGCAAAACACTTGTCTCTGAGTGTCCTTGTGACGCCCATGGACGCCCTGATGGTGGCTATCAGTCCGATATCACCCTGACTATGATACATGCCATGCCATAAACATGTCATAAACAGGCAACATCGCAACAATGATTTCTGATCACTTTAAACGCATCCACACTCACATAGTATCAAGCCTTGTAACTAACGTCTTCAGTGAACCAGTCATCCTTGTTGCAGGTATCAGGAAAGACAAAACCAACTCCTTGCACTCCACAGACAGAATCTTGGGTAAACTGAAAGAACTACACATACATTATAGGACATAATACCAAAGTGTATGGGCGTTTGCAAATCACGAATACTTTCAAATACTCTCATAAGTTTATCACAGTATCCATTTTACAGATACTTATGTCATAAGAAATTTTTAGTGGAATAGCTCCCTTACCCTGACAAAAATGGAAATCAGTACCAATTTTCTTAGGATTTAAGTAAAATCAGTGCAGATCGCCAAGTGCGACTTCACATATACCCAAGGGATGTCACTCTATTTATCTTTTGTCTGCACAAGAAAAAGTGCATGGTGAACTGGTCGCATGTCTGCCTACAAAACGGTATGAAGTAATAAAGTCCTTAAAATTAAGTTTTTAAAACTATAATTTGAATAAGTTGGGTTATGGATTATTTCCATGTCATTCTTATAGCAGGTTTCTTAGTTTGCAGGTAATCGTTCCTCACAACGAAATACAAGACTGGCAAGTTGACAAGTAATGACTCGAACCCCATCCTCGGTACTGTACTGCCCAGTAATGAACAGTGGGATGAACGTGATGAGACCACACTGCTAAAATAGCAGTGTACATTCTCTTAACAAACCAATAACAGTGCTTGGAGTGTGTGACACAATCAGTGGCCTTCAGAAAACCCTTGCGTGTCGGGGCCGAAATAAAACAATAATACGGTATTTTTTAAATCTACATGAAAAATTAAAGATGGACAAGACTGTTATACGCAATTACGACCATGCAATGCATCAGGCCATATTGCCCTCGCGAGAAACGACTACCTGACGACTGACGTCCTATAAAAGATGACATGGGAGCGGATTTATGATGTTTGCGTCCAACAACATTTGATCGCATTCAACATTGTTCACATTTGTGCTCCCGTAGTATGGTAGTTGAATCCATTTCAAAACATCTGTAATAACTATCAATGACCTCTCACTTACAGTTAGTGT
This sequence comes from Haliotis asinina, assembly GCF_037392515.1. Taxonomy (NCBI): domain Eukaryota; kingdom Metazoa; phylum Mollusca; class Gastropoda; order Lepetellida; family Haliotidae; genus Haliotis; species Haliotis asinina. The sequence goes on along the minus strand of NC_090292.1, from coordinate 47,164,784 downwards.
ATGATAGATAACCCGCAATTACAGAGAAGACTTAAGGTAACGTACGTACATACTTAAGGGTACACCACAAATCAAATCTTTCGTAGTTGTAAAAATCTAATTCAATATCATGTATTGGCTCGGTCATGTCATTGTGCACCTCCATTCCTTCTCAGAACAGCCTGTGGAACTGTGAACTGCGTTACCTAAAATGTTCTTTTATGACCTATAGGTACATTCTAGCCAGAGAGAGTTAGCATACCTTCAGTGGACTTGGTGTCCTCTCCACAGCCTGTCATCCTTCCCATTCTTCAGGTTTGTAGTAACTTGACCACATGTCCCAACAATGGTGAAGATGGAGTCCGCTTTGGAACCAGAATCCTGCTGCTTCCTGGTCTTGAAGGTTAACCTGTATGTTGCTGTTTTCTCTGTGGTTTGGAGACAGGTAAAACCACTATTTACATATAGTCAGTCAACAGCTTCATAGAGTAGAATGGAGTAATATCTGTCTCTCATGACACACAAGAGTATCTTGTTCACAGTAGCATCCCTTTTAATTTCTTTACATATACCCATGGTTCCTAGTATGGTAAACTACCTTCAGTTGTTGGCGATCGATAACCCGTGTTTTATACTGTATTGTCTGCTTTAAATAAAATAAGTGACTCTTTCATGCTAGTTCTATATTCATATTTGTGATAATTGTTATGGTTAAGAATTTACAAATGATGTAATAAATCCCCCGTAACCCAGCAAGAAAGACAAGTCATAAACGTTCAAATTCTGTATTATTTAGGCAAAGACAACAAGTTATACAAGGTCACGAATCAATTTCACAATACCGATTTCAATACAATACAAATGAGACAAATTCTAAGGTAATGGGTCACAAAATATATTATAGCAAACTCACCAAAGTCTTAGTACGAGGGAGAAACAGTTATGCAGAATGTAACACAGTGAGCGGTCTGACGGAAGCTATGAAGATTCAGGCGTTGACAGATGCAGAAAGATATTACTCCAGTTAAACTCTGTGTCCCCAGCAGCACAACTAGCCTTTATATATATACTCAGTCATTTCAAGAAAGTTCGGACACATACGACCATCGCCAACACTGTACAAACCTCTAGCAGTCTCCCGGAAGTACAGATAGAAAACCAAGGTCAGTTAATTTCCGGACAGCCTGCCACCAAAATCGTAAAAATGCTGACCATCTATTATAGAAAATGTGATCCATCATAATTATTATTCAAGACACAAATCGTTGTGACCCATTATTAATTATTACTTAATAACAAAAGTATGCAAAAAAAAAACACTCTCGTAACATAATCTGGTATTGTTACTGTCGATAGTCCACAGCCTTTGCTCTCCAAAATGGTTTAATTGTTTTCGTCACGATATGGCTGACATATTGCCGATGTGACGTTAAATATTAACTCACTTAATCACTCTTTACTTATCACCTGTTGGACATGTGTGCACATTTGAAATTCTAAACTTTCCATGTACGTTTGCATAAAATATACATTTACAGGCGAACAATCCACTTTTGGTGAGTGATTGATATTCAATGTCACATCGGCAGTATTTCAGCCATGTCGTGACGAGAACATATTTGACATTGAAACATATGTGTATTTTGAAAACTTGTCGTCAAGGGACAGTTAAGCAACACAGAATAACACAATTACAATTAAATTTGGTGTGGAAATTTTATACTAGCAGCAGTATTTGGAAACAGACTACAGATCGCCACCTTCTGAAAGCAGGCCACCACACTATGGTCCATGGGGACTTCCAGTACTTTCGCTGCCTGCTGGATTTGCATCATCCCTGTAGTAACTGGCAATCCTAACGGGACAATTAACCCCATACGTTCAGTATTTAACATTTGTGTTGGATGTATTTGTGTGTCATTTCTTTCTAACCATATACTTTGTATGAGCAATTCTCAAATATGCCTAAGTTGATAACATGTACTATTTCACAAGAACCGCACTATTAAATATATTAAGGAGGGGTACCATAGAAGTTAGAGGCTTCGCACATAAAGACCAAGAGGAGTGTTCGATTCTCCACACCGGTGCAATGCGTGAAGCACACTCTAGTGTCCACCGATATATTGCTGGAACACTGCTCTAAGCGTTGAAAAATCATATTTACTCACTATGGATGAGTACACCTACTTGGGCATCTTTTGCTGCACACGTTTCTGTAAATCACGTATCTGGCTGTTCCGTTGTTTCCCTCGCCGTCACAGACTTTAAGAGAATGCAGTGTTAAGAAACAAAGTAGGCATAACTACATGCACGTTTAATAAAAACTGGTCCCTTGCATGATCAGTACATCAAACACGCGTTTCTTATGTCAATAAATAATTTTGAGTGTTCAAGATTTCCATGTAAATGTTGTTCTGAAAGACAAATGCATTGTCTGGTATTATTAGGTTGAAGGGCAAAGGTTATATTAGATAAAAGGTTACATTATCTTTGTCATATAATCAGCCTGCTTCAGTGGATGAGTGAGTTTGTCTTGAATTTCTTTGCACACCAGTAAATACCGCGTGTGAATCAGTGTGAGGATATTACTTTACCAACTTCGTTTAAAACTCTACACCCAAAATGTAAACTACCAAACAATCGAGGGGATCAGAACATTTACCAGCAATCTCTCTCTCTCTCTCTCTCCTTACCATCACCCTTGCAAACATTGCATCGTTTGTCTGCTGTACACAAAATGCTGACAGTGATGCGTGTCTCTTAAGCAGGTCAGAGCACATGAAAGTGGGCTATTTTCAGCTACAGAATAAACTGCTTCCTTTCGCTCCTCGTTGTCGATGTCGTGTGTTCTGCATCTCACGGACGTTTGATGAAGACTGTTATTAACTGTCCACAATATGTACAGACAACCGTTTATGATCTCCATCAACACAAAGACTGGTGTCTTGATTTATGCAAATTGCTTTCAGGAGCCCGATGGTGTTCTCACGCGATGCTGGAAATGTCACTGCACTACATTTTATACACATACCGCTTTCTGAAAAATTAAGGCAATTTAATAAAGTATTTACTATGTCAGAATCATTTCACCTCGGACATGAGATGTGGGGTTGTTTTCATTACTGTGAGCCTTTCATAAATTACTCATGAACACAGTGATAGATATGGGAGGATCCAATGGTTTAGTTTGTTTGCTAAACACCCATATTCATGCCATTTCAGCTTCCCATCCCAGAGCAAATATTTTAACTTGAAGATGAGCAATTTCAGACAACACCACAAGCACTTCATTGCCTAAAAGTGAGTAAAACCAAATGTTGAAAAATTTGTTGTGTAAAAATTTCAAGTATGTATCTCATAAAAGTAAAGAGACAGGGCAATCTCTATTACGTGAACCGTATGTTATACTGAATTAACCTCATTCAGTTATGTGAAATATGGGAATTACACTCATCAAAACAGAAGAAATGCAAGTTAAAAACCGGTGTTAATTTTGTTCGAGTCACGAAATAATCATTACAAATACAATATAACCCGTATGCTTCTCTGTACCATGATGCCCTTTGATGTACTCCTATTTGTATCATTGTCACACGAGCCGGGGACTGAGAAAACATGCCCACAGTCATGAAGAAACAGTTAACAATAGCATGTTGTACCTACATACGTGTATATCTATATTTCTTTCTAGATAAATAGAACGTGCCATCTCCACCTATTAGTCTAGGATGTGTAAAGCTTTATGTGTGTGTTGGGTGCTGTATGTAGACGTCTTCTTGCATCACAATTTTCACCTGATCTTCAAAATATGAAGTTCGCAGATTAACTTAGTGCCACACTGCTTTTACCAATATACCAGCGATAACACAGCGGGGGACACTGGGACTACCATGCTCGCATGTTATTAATAAACATTTACTCACATCTATCTCAAGAAAAACGTCCAAGAGAAATGTCGTGCCCTATCTCCTTGAATGAAACCATTAACTTGAGCAGTCCACATTTGTTTTCAATATTCATCAATGTTCGTGCTTGTTCTTGTTATGGTGTATTCTTCAAAGAAATATGTTCAGTGACCGTTAGTACTCTGCGTGTGTTGTCGTACAGGAAATTTCAGCTTGACTGAAACTAAATCTAATTTCCTGAAACCAATTACCTCTATCTACTATGGGTCGTTTTAAACTCTTTTGATTGAGACAGCATATGCATTTTAGTAAACAACTATTTCCTTCAGAAGCAGAATTTATCAAAATGTGACTCTCATTATATTACAATGGAAGAAAACACATACACTCAAGTGAGTTATTTTAAAACTTACACGTTAATGTCCTCTAAGGGTGAATGAGTGAGTTGGGCTTCACGCCATTCTTAGCAATATTAATATTCCAGCTATGTCAAGGATGACACCAGAAATGGGTTTTACAAATTGTATTTATGTGGGTAGTCAATCCTTTCCCCTACAGCCTCCTCATCAGCGTTGATGACGTGTTTGTCCATCAAATGTTTGAGAATAATACTTAGTCCTGATTTATTTCATTTGACCTCCACCTATCCACCTATGTATGTATGTATGTATGTATGTATGTATGTATGTATGTATGTATGTATGTATGTATGTATGTATGTATGTATGTATGTCTGTAAATAATCGAGTCTGGACCAGATAATCCAGTGATCAACAACCACACTCATCAGTATTCCAGCTATGCAGTGTCGGTAAGTAACTGACCAACAGCATGAACACAGATCTACACAAATGGGATACTATGGCGTGTCAACCAACCACTGAGCCTGATCAGCAGATCCCCTTAGGCGTCTTGAACTGCCTGAGTTGCTGAAGACTAATTCTAACAAGGTATACAAAGTAAACAAGGTATTACATGGTAAAATGCTTTTGACGCTTGTGTGTGTTGGGGGTGCTCTCTCGCAATTTAAAAAACAACAACAAAAAACAAAAAGAAAAAAAACAAAAACGTAAAGAAATACCCGTGTGAAAGTAGTGAAGGCATCCTGTTCAGTGTCTTGTTCTAGAAAACTCTACAGCAGAAACATTTCATGTTTATTAATATTTATTAATCAAGGCAGATATGGTCGAAAACTAGACTTTAACACTTTTAAAGTGAAAACCTATTTCAGATATGAATCACTGTCCAGCAGAAATGATTTGCTGAATATGCAATTTTTGGCTTGTACACGTTTGTCATTTCGTTTCAATCGGAAAACAGGGTGAAGGCAGAAATTCTCGAATATTCTCTTTTCATGACAATTATATTGCATCGTATTTCGTGACCTGTTACAGAGATAGAATATGCTTGTACTTGTTGTATACCGACAATGACAAATGATGCGAGGGCTACATGAAATTGTTCTTCAACTTTGTTCCAAATCCTTTGTCTGAAGACACTTTAAATACAATGATAAACTCCAATATTGCACATTTATACTAATCGCACTTTGCAAAGGATCAAATCATGGACTCAACACAAACATAGACTAACCAAAAAAAGAAAGTATGTATTGAAGAAATTGATCAAACTCCGAAAGAAAAACAAATTCGTAAGTGTAAAAAAATGTTAACCTGCTCAGGACTAAGTTATATTGAACACAAAAACGCCTTTCCCCGTGAAAATTGCATTAACGTTAAATGACGCGTTGTGCATTTGTGAAAAGGCATGTTTTGCACGTGGAGAGTCTGAAAATTCACTCAGCAGTCTGAAACCTTTGCATTGCTATCGTTCATATTTAAACTTGCGCTGCTGCTAAAACGACTCCACACTAGCATGCCAAGACTGACAATAAATCAACGTCTCCTTGCCCTGGGTATGTTTAGAGCTGGTCGAACACGCAGAGAGGTTGCCCAGCATTACAGCTGCCACCGTAACACTGTAGACAGGCTAGTCCATCGACATGTACAACATGCTGACGGTCGAGACCGACCCCGCTCCGGGGGTTTCTGCAACGTCACGGCCCCGGCGTCATTCTACAGCAGGACAACGCCCAACCCCACGCAGATCGTGTTGTTCAACAGTATCTGCAGCAACAACAAGGGAATGGGTCCGCTATCTTGTCTGGGACGAAATGAAACGTCAGGTACTCCGGCTTCCCCATGCACCGTCAGTGCTTGTGGAACTCAAAAAAAAAGCTTATTAGATGCTTATTAACACCCCACAAAATTTCCATGCTAACCTGTTCGCTTCCATGATGCGTAGATGCACAGCAGTAGTCGATGCAGATTTAGGTGATACCAGATATTGAGTGTGTGACTTATGTGTTTGACCCCTAGTGTCTTTGGCGCCAAGAGTATTCCTCGTAGCGTCATGGAATTTCTCGTGCTCATCACAAATTGATTAATCTCTGATTTATTGAAATTTCCATGAAATAAAATGATACATATATATTTTAGTGTTATTTTTAGCACACTTTCTGTTGGGGGAGAGTATATTATGTGAGGTCAAATTTGGTTTGAATACCTAAGCGAATATGATATATGGAAGCGTGAATCCTAGGTTCGGTACTTGGTGATAGTTACGTTTTTATCTCAGATAACATTAAGTGAGGCATGGTGCACGAAAATTACCAATGTTATGCGAATGGAAAGTGATGGAAGAGAGATAAATCTAAATCTGTTTCTCTTGTGTCGTCTTAAAAATCGATGGAAAACATGACCCTTTCCAATGAAAAAATTTTGACAAATCGTTCAAATGTAGTCCATATTACTAAGACAATAGCGACGGGAAAAAGAGCAGGTGCAAATGTTAATTCTGAACTCTTTAAAGCATGGTTAATGAATCGTACACTTCAGCCAACCTGTGCTAATCAAACGATTGGAATCTTGCTCCAGCTGGCTCACTCTCGCCCTTCAGGCCCAGGAAACATAAACAAACATCGAGGGTACATCAACCCATGCTCCCCTCGTAACCAGTGAACAACGTATTTATCTTACCCCTCGCCCCTTCAGGCTCGGGGAATATGAAAAAAGCTTCATGGGTACATCAACCCATGCTGGCGTCGTGACCAGTGAACAACTTATAATTCAGTACACAGATAAGATCGTATTGAGGAATGCATGGTTAACAGAAAGTATTCTGGTGTGACGTTGGTACTCAACTGCATACTATTAGCAGTTTTCACATAGACAGAGTTTATTTCTGATAAAATTATACCGATCCATCTCGAATTGCTATGTTCTTGAACCACGTTCATCTTTGCCCTCAATACACTTATATTGCTGTAGGTGTAGTAGGTTTGTACAACCTAAGTCCAGTTTTTGATAGTTTCAAAACTGTATCTTACCTTAAAGATATATTTGAACGTTACTTATTGAATTATTATTATTTATTATTATTAAATCATGGCTAAGATCTCTTAGTATGTACCCAGAATATAATTGTAGATCCTTGATATCTCCAAAGTATACGTTTCGAAAAACATTCACTATACCAGACATGTATCTACGACTCGGCCCAATGAATGTATCACCTCCCTTGGTTGACTCTGTCCAGTGGGGTGTCTCAGAAGTTGATCGTACTAATCCAAACTAACTTCCGTTTCTTAAATTACCTATCCCATTTCAACTTTGGAACACAAATTACGCAGAGGTACTCTCAAAGAGATAGGAGGAGTTCTTGCATATGTGTTGGCATAAGTTTCTGACCTGTTAGCATATCAGTGTGATTTTCCTAAAATCTGAGCCCTACTGCCAACAAACCTTCGCAACTGCGAACGCTATCTTTTTCTAACTTTGGCAAGGTTGGTTGTAACGGTGGCCCAGCTGATTGAATGTATAGAATGCAGCGGCAGCAAAGGGGGATAATCAAGTTGTCGAGCCGAACCGCAGATTCATCCAGGGTATAGTGAAGACTTATAGGAACCTATACCCTGGAGATATCGAGGATGATAATTATAATAAAAACGTGCAATGTATTGAAAGGTTTCGCACAAGAAATTGCGCCAGATGTAGAGTAATGTTCAGGTGCTCTGAAAACCTGCATGTTTCTTTAAGAGCATGAACATATGCCCATACTGCCTGATAGGTAGAGGTTTTACCTTTGTCCATGCAGCAGGGAAAAAACATACAAGTTAACATTCAAGACCGGGAAGGATCGATATGGATGGTTCCATAGCTGACTTGTCAGTAGACATGTTGGAACTATGAATAATGGGAAAGACGTCGATCATTTAGTGTGTTTAGAAGCTTTGTTAAGAATGCTATGTCAACCTTTATCAATTTAGAAAAAAATATACGTCTAGACATGGGAGCATGTGTCTTGAATTTGACAATGCATCCATTGCAGTCTCAGACACAGTTAAAGACCTGGGCGTTATTCTGGACTCTAGTCTATCACTTGACAACCAAGTCTCACACACTGTCCGTGGCTGTTTCGGTCAACTCCGCAACATCGGTCACATTAGTTCCTGCCTCACCACTGAATCAAATAAAATCCTAGTTCTAGCCTTAGTCATCAGTCGCATTGACTATTGCAACTCCTTACTTGTTGGTGCAACCCAAACCCAAATAAACAAACTTCAGTGCATTCAAAATGCAGCTGCTCGCATTGTCACGAAATCCAGAAAATAAGCCTCTCCTCCAATCCCTCCACTGGTCTAGTACAGGATACAGTATAAACTTCTATGCCTAATGTTTCAATGCCTCTCTCGATCTGCTCCTTCATATCTTGCTGCTTCACTGACCGTTCATCAACCTTCTCGAACACTCTGTTCCCTGGGCAAGAATCTTCTCGTGCCCCCCATCAGTCAGTACAGTCACCTACGCAGCATCAACAGCCTGCCTCAACATCTGCGGGACTGTAGTGAACTCTCCAATTTCAAGTCCCAATCAAAAACCCTTCTCTTAAAAAACTGCCTTTTCCCGGTAGCTTTCCTTTCCTCCGTTAGTGTCTGCGCTTTGAGCATGTATAACACATGGAAAATGCGCATTATAAGTATATTATTATTATTATTATTATCAAACGATTTACATGCCTTGGATTACGAGGCCGGTTGCCTCAATTTATAGCTAACCTTTCAAATGACAGACAATTTCAGGTCCGAGTGGGTTCAACGCAGTCTTACCATTACAATAAGGACCAGGGTGTCCCACAAGGCAGTATTTTGTCTATCACATTATTGGGTATCAAAATGGACAGATTATCAAAGGTTTTAAAAAATTAAATCGATGGTTCCATTTTTGTGGATGATTTTAATATTCGTGTCGAGGTAAAAATATGAATACTATTGAACAGCAACTGCAGTTAAATTTACTTCAAACGTTTTGTACTTTCGTACCCTCTCAGAAGGATGATAATTTTACAATACTTCAACCCCCTGTGAGGGTACAGCCACTAACAATCTCAGTTACTAATATTTACAAGTCATTGAACAAAACAGAGACGCAATTCTTTCAAACCTAATAAGTTCAAAGCAACAAAACCAGTCACTTTATGGCATTAAAGCTATCAGTTGTTTGGTCATACCAGTTGGGTTAGCTCCACTTAATCTTGAAACAATTTGCTCGTGCCATACGTGGATGTACTTGCTGTCAAAAGAGCTCATATAAAAACAGCCTTTATTAAAGATCATGTGGCTGACTTGAAAAGATACTTTGCCTATACTCCTTCCTGTTTCGTTGTTAAACAACTCACGTTTCATAATATTGAATTTATCGATGTAATACACCACGGCTCCGTTTTCACCCAGACCGAGACCACTAACGTAACTAGAAACAGATGTAATTATCCGACTCTGACCATTATATGTGAACGACCAGATATATCCAAGGCTACTGACATAAACTATTTCTCTCCTACTGTCAAGGCAAAGAACGTATGGTCTTATTTGACAGGTGAAGTTCTTGAAATGCCTCCCATAAGGAGTCATTCTTGTGATGCAAAAATATGGGCATTTCACAGCTAAAAACACCAGATGATGTGCATCATCCACTGCGATTGACCGGACGTAGATTCCCCTCCGTAGAGTAACACTGACATTAGTATGTAATGAAAAGGCGTGTATATTCTTCCTAGTAGCTATCAAAACTGTTTGCATTGTTGCTACATATGCCATGGCAGTGACACTTTGTAGTTTTATATGGTGATAGGTTGCAACAGAGCTGTTCAGAAGATTGAATGCCAGTAATGGTGTCTTCGTCCTGTTTTTCTTGGGTGCAACCAGCAGTTGTGTGTTTTCTTCTGTTGTCACTGTAATAATATATATGCTTGTTTTGAGTGTTGATGTGGATTGCAGTCGAATGCCTTATACATAATCATGTTTGAGGGTACTAACACTTAGCTTATGATGAGTTTACAGAGAGGACATGACTGACGGAGAGACGGGAGAGACGTTCATGCTGTGTAAAATGACGCAACAGAGCCAGGCAGTAGTAACTATGCTACTATTACAATGCAAACACAACCTCAGGGGAGTTGATATTACACAATGTATAGTTTGTCCCACACGTAACACAAAGCATATATCAAAGCCATCAACAAATAACTTATGGAAGAGAATTTCACACTATTACAAATTGGTATTCACCATCATTTATCTCATTTCTTCAAATATTTACAAGAGCTTAGAAGGAACACTTACATTTTACACACCGAAGGCCGTTTGATCTGGTAAGCACAATCTTTGATAGTCTGTCTTCACATACCTCCATTCTTTCTGGAATGGACCCTAGTTTTCCCTTTGGACAGAAATAAAACATCAGAAATACGTCCATAGTTTTAGAGTTATTACTGATGTTGTTATTTAATTGATATTAATACATAATGCATGATAGCCATGTGCATATTTAAATGAATTAATTGCCTCGCACCTTTTAAAGCTAATATTGCAATCACTGAAAACACATTATCCTGCTTGTTTCGCACATGGGTGTCTGTGTCATACGGACCCGAGAAAGTTGTTTGCAACTGTGTTCCTTTACAGTGTTCCGTTTTCATAACTGTTATTAGTATGTTTCCGGTATGTGAACAAATACACCTGTTGCTGACACCAGTGCATAAAACTGGGAATATTTAATTTGAATATGTTTACTTTTTACCCACCTGAGTGGCTGCTCAGTTCAACTTGTGAACTAACGTAGCAATGTTTATAAGCAGAACAATGTGTTTCTCATGATTGAAAAGTAAAGTGTTCAAACAAGAAGCCAATAAATCGATGTTAAATGGTGGCGAGAAACGTACGTTGTGTCCACCTGCAAATGTTTCTTAACATTAAGTGTTTCAAACTAAAATGGGATACCTTGTTAAAATGTAGATTCACGGCCTCTTTTCCTGTTGTCTGTGGTGGATATTTTGCCCTCGTAGCAATGCATGTTAGTCTCTTTATCCAGAATATGCAAAATGTGCACTCGGTGTATTGACCACAGTGATATTTACACATTTCAGATCCAACTGGCTGCCTCACTTGGTCACAGGTAACAGTTGTCACAATGATGAAAACTGTTGAAACTATTTTAAGCATGATGTGAGGAGCCATTTGATGTTCCTGCAAGAAAAGTGGCGAGCTGCGTAAAGCCAAACTTACTCACTCACTCACTGTCCAATAAAGTTTTCAAATTTTAGCATACTCTTAAAATTAAAATTATTTTGATTTAAGTCTGTTAGATTTTAGATAGCAAAGCGCACAACCATAGCTCAGTTTATTTTATCATATCTATCAATTTTGGTTTAAAAATATTGAACTTTTTTTTTTAAGTTATGCTGCTGAAACAAGATAATGACGGGCGGACGACTACATGCCCTGGGCGATATAAGGTTTTTCAGGGTTCTATTCTATATTCACCGAGAAAATTTCTATGCTGTAAGCGCCAGTTCAACACTACATTTATTCAGGTTTCGTGACAGGTAATTCCATGACATTTCTGCCAAATCATTGCAGTTCAGTTCTAATTGTCTCCGTACAGTTCACCTATCAATCATATCCAGTCTTCTAAACTCTAAACTCCTTCCTTCGTTTCTTTAAGAAGCAAGAATCCAAGCCGCCTCCTGTCACCAACAGTCACTTTTTGTGGACCTACCGGTGCCTCAATGTTGTAAATTTGTAATATTTTCCAGAACAGGAAAACAGTGGACAAGGGGATGCCTGTGCTACTTGAAATCACTTTAGCTAATCAGATATCTTTGTTATAATACTCCCAAATGGGACAAAGGGGATAACTCTTCACAAGCAAATGAATAATCATTAGCAGAGTTGTCGCTCCTGAATGAAACCAAGTACTCGGTAGTTGGTCATGGTTGTCTATACTGGAAATCAAATTAAACATATTCCTAAAATTTTCAATGATTTCTGGCCCCACTATATGGGGTGTTGACAGGAATGATGACGTCCCTGGAAACATACAGCGATAGAGGAACATTTACCATTTTGCTTAACGCCCTTAGCACGAACCTGTCCCAAGAAACTCTCTGGCCACATAGGGTTCGAACTCAAAATGAAAAGGTTCAGGTGTATCCAACAATCTGTCTCCAACTATCTCAGCGAATTACGGAGAGAAAACCATATGGGCCACCAGTCTCCTCTCACGGATATGAACACATTCTAGGTTAACAGAGATTGTGTTGACAGTGGTATTTTGTGAATAAACCATGTCTAGGAGACCAAGAACAGTGTATTTATCATCACCATATGGTCTTGGTTTTCAGTGAAACATGTATGCTAAATGTTACAGTGAGCTTTCTTGAATGTCGGTTGAACGTTGACAAAAAGAGGCAGAGACGGATGCAGGCCGAATAATGACACAACTCCAGGACACTGATTCTTTAGTATTCCAGCCAACTATGGAACCTTCGCGATCGGCCTCGTGTTTACATTCAGTCAAAACACACCAAACGGAGACAGATCTAAAGTGCTACCTTAAAGGCGTGCCACTTAAATACAATTGCCGATACGAAACGTGACCCATAGTAACTACCACCCAAACTCTAAACATTGTGACCCCACTACAAGTATCATCTAATCGATAACAACACAAACTACAGAAATTAGACTCTCGTAACACACGCATTGTGTGAAACAAGCAGCAGTCGATCCAAGGTGGAAAACCAGAAACACAGAAAGCACTAGGAGAAAAAGGAACACTTGTCTAAACAATAAAATTGTTGGAAAATTGGTTATGTGAGGATGAATCTTACTTTCCTGTTAATTTTAGTTGGTTTGTTGAGTTGTCGATCTTCGCGCAAAAATGGCAAGTAATGGTGTAACAGGAGCCAGAATGATTGGCTACGTCATAGGAGAAGCACTGGTCAGACGGTCTCTTCAAGGCAGACTGGACAGCACATCCAACCAATGACGAGTTGTGGTGAGGAGACCTTTAAAGAAGTGAACTTCCCTGTGTGAGTTCTCGTGTAGCGGAACGTGACAAGTTGAGAGTTCACACCGAGTGCTGTAGCCAGAAGCCCGCAGAGAAATATGCCATGATTAGTTACAAGAGAGCCCTTCCTGTGTTCTGAAAGCCTGTTTAAAGGTTGACGCCAGAAATACTCCATATCTAACTCTGTTGACGTCAATCGATCTTTCCGTTTTCAGATTTTTAAACACGTTATTCATGGATCACAAATCAAAATGATTTTTTCCCAGTGATATTTAGGAACATGATGTACAGTTGCATTGTGACAACTTCTGATGGGAACAAGCTAATACCGAGTGAAGATATATTCGCTAGAATGACGATGTGTGCCAGCGTTTGTCTGAAGCTATACTTTCTTTGTGACACGTACCTTCATTTACATGTCCGTAATGGTTTGGTGTTTCGACATCTATGGGTCAGGGTTACCTCTTGTCCTTCAACTTCCTTGCCTACAGTGGAATGGAGGTGCTGACGAATGAAGGAATAAAGAAAATAGCCTCTTGCAATCGAATTTGGTAGATAGTTAAAAGACAATACCGATTAACATAAAATATTTCCCTGAAAAGCTCGTCCAGAATTTCCCGTACATAGTGCCCCATGAGATGCTTCACAGCCAGTCAATTTTATGTTTCCAGAATGCAGAATTTAAAAGCATCGAAACCACTCATTACATCACATAGTCATCCCTGGCAATTCCACAAGTCTGTAAACGTCCACTGAATGTTAACAGGGACAATTAATAATAAACTAAACAATGAGGTCTAAAACTTAACTATTACATAAACGAACCAAAATATTGACAACACGGTCCTTCAACAAACAAAATATACTTTCTAGAAAATGTGGTTCATTAGTACCGTTATAGCTCACTCTTGGTGGTTTTGGCACACAGACGTTTCTTGCTTTTCCTGGTTTAATGATTATTATTATTATTGTGAATAATACACGTGAAGTGATAGAAATACACGCAGTTATCAGGGGAATATGACAAACGACCAAACATAATTGATGAATGTATATTTCATATCTAATTACTGTACGCATTGATCAGTATTTGGCAACTTGTGAGATAATAATATATTTGTGAGTATTCCTACGAGCATGAAAAGTGGACTGTTGCGTTGTATACTGATAGAAATTCACGCGATTATGAGTCCAAAATAGTGTCCAAATATAAGTTATGATTATAACATCACACGGTGCACCAACAGAGACCACTGTATATTTGACAGTTGTCGAATTCATATGATAATTCAGTGCTTATATTGTGTTTATATGCATGCATTTATTGCACTTGACAGATTTCACAGGACCCGTGAAGGTTCTTCAGCAACCCATGGCTGCCGTAAAAGACAACTATGCTTGTCGTAAGAAGTGACTAACGGGATCGGGTGGTCAGGCTTGCCGACTTGGTTGGCACATGTCCTCGGTTCCCAACTGCGCAAACTGATGCTCAAACTTCTGATCACTGGATTGTCTGGTCCAGACTCGTTTAATTACAGCTGGAATATTGCAGCGTAAAACTAAATTCACTCCCTCTGATTTCACAGAAAAGCGTCAGATATTCTTAACATTTGAAAAGTCGGAAAATTAATTTCATGAGAAGATTTTGTAAGCGTTTACTTACGAATAAACCCAAGACTTCTCTCTTATCATGAAATGGTCGGTTCCTTGAAGCTCTGTCTATTGCAACTATAAACAGCGTTTCACAATGCATACGATTTGCTCGTTCTTGTAACTTACCTTATTAAGTTACAAAACCATTAGAAAAGCGGGATGTAACACAACAAGCTTCGTCAGTTGTAGGATTTATTAAAGGAGATTGAGTACAGCTAATCTGGTGATGGCTCTGTAGCTTCTGTAACCCCTCGTAATACGAGACGTTCTTCCAGTAGCCTGACCCTCGTCAGTTTTTCACAGTAAAGTTGTGTTTAAGGATGTTAACTTTCTTATCGCGAGTATCATGCTGTTTCAGGGTGTATGCTTACTCCTTTCTGATGATGAAGAAAGCGTACACTCAGAAATTTTCTATATTCACAATCAAGACGTTGACATTGTTACGTGAATACATAGTGATTTTATGTAGGTGTTAATCGATAACATCTCATGCATTGTTTAGCGCAGTAAGGGAGTTCTCTCCCTTGACCCGAGATGTGAGTTGGTCGTTTTTGTTGAGTCTCTCCCTAAGGTTCCTCCTCATACAGACGTAACAGACGTCCATAAATGTTGCTTTTGTATGCATTCCATTTCCATATGCCATGCAAAGATTTACAACAACCCAACACTAGCTTGTCTTGGGTAAATATCGGAAAGAATAAAATGCATTATTAAACATTGATAGAATAGTTTTTTGCGACATTGCTTTAACTGTCATTGATTTTGCAATATATGTATTGTGGGACAAACGTTGTAAACAAACTGGTGGTATTATGTGAATGTATTTATTTCATAACGAGCAGCTATGAATTTTAGAGAGAATGTTAACAAACCTAGTTTTGAATCGCTTTCTGTTTCCCTTAGGGAAATGAAACAAAATTGTACACCGGTTATGAAGGAAATTTGTTCTGAAGAAGTTACACTTTTGGTACATACACATTGTAAATATCAAATAGCCAAACCTTTAGCTTATGACTTGAAAAGGGATATGTAGTAGTAGAGTTGGTTTGGCAGAGTGAGTGAGTGAGTTAATATTTGACGTCACATCGGCAATATCTCAGCCATATTGTGACGTGAACATTTAGCAAAGAAAAGGATTATATGTATATTATAGAATCTGTCGGCGAAGGACAGTAAAACAACTAGAATATCACAATTTAAATTAAAACTGGCGTGGAATGATAAACCTAATATCACTATTCGGACAATACAACATAAAATCCGGCTACAGATTGCCAACAACTGAAGGTAGATCACCATACTAGGGACAATGGGGACTTACAGTACGTTTGCTACCTGCATGGACCCTAGTTGGATTTACACCATCCCCTCAGCTGTTAGCAATTTAGTCCCATCTAGCCAAATATTAAAAATACACATATACTACGATTAAAAACAGTGGAAGTTTAAACGTACAGGAAATGTGTAGGGACTTACATACCCTCTCAGGAGGACAATAATTTTACGGTACTTCAACCCCCTTTGAGGGTACAGCCACTAACAACAAAAGGTCCTTAATTGTTTTTACATTGAAATATTTGTCCCTTATGATGGAGAATTCAACATAGTCAAACAGGATATGCTTGACCGTGGTTCTCTCATCACAAGGGATGCAAAACGGAGGATCCTCACATTTCAATAGGTATGAATGAGTATATCTAGTATGGCCAATACGACATCGTCTTAACATAACCTCGTCAAATCTGGACTGACAACCCAAGTGGGTGTAACCAATATACGGTTTTACTTCATGCAATTTATTTATACCTACTTGGGTGTCCCACTTCTTCTGCATCAGGTCACGGATGTAGGTTCTAATGCTTGTTTTGTAATCAGAGTATGGAAGAAGAAGTGGTGTTACAGATTTGTTGAGTGCTGCTTTTGCAGCAAGATCAGCCATCACATTCCCAGAAATACCTACGTGACTGGGTAACCAACAAAAGACGATGTCGTATTGGCCAGTAGCAAGAGTATTATACAGTTCAAAAATTTCAATTAAAAGTGGATGTTTACAAGAAATACTTTTGATAGCCTGAAGGCAAGAAAGAGAGTCGGAATATATTACACATTGTTTACGTTTACGGTGTCTTTGAATATATTTAAGAGCTGTTAGTATGGCATTCGCTTCTGCTGTAAAAATAGAACTATTGTCTGATAATCTAGAAGATATTGTTCTGGATCCAATGGCAGTAGCACAAGCAACTGCGCCACCGTCCTTGGACCCATCTGTAAATAAGGATTTATAGTTGTTATATGTATGTTTCAATTGATTATATTCTTGTTTATACTGTAATTCATTGGTTTCTGATTTTTTAAATGTAGTTAATGTTAGGTCAACCTGTGGCCTAACCAATTGCCAAGGAGGAGAAGAAAGAAGTCGGAAAGGAGCTATATTTTCCAACTCAATGCCGGAAGCAGCAAGAAATGGATAATTCTGAGACCAAGAGGCGGAACAAGAGAAGACTTTTTGTTATACAAATCCTCATAAAGAGGATTAAAGACACAATTATATGCGGGATTAGACTCATTGGAAGCTAATTTTGTGATGTATTGTAAAGATAGTTTTGTATGGCGTTGGTTGAAAGAAGGCTCATCAGCTTCGACATAAAGACTGTCGATAGGAGAGGTTCTAAAAGAACCAAGACAAAGTCTTAGGCCTTGGTGATGGACAGAATCAAGTATTTTTAGGTTGCTTTGACAGGCTCCACCATATATGATGGAACCATAATCAAGTTTTGATCGCACGAGTGATCTATATAAGTGAAGGAGGGTAGTCTGGTCTCCTCCCCTTTTTGAATTAGACACAACCTTTAATAAATCGAGAGCCTTCAAGCATTTGGCTTTTAGGGATTTAATATGGGGCAAAAAGGTCAAATGTGAATCAAAAATAAGCCCCAAGAACTTAGCCTCCTTGACAACTTTGATAGGGGTGCCACTGAGAAATAGTTCTGGGTCGTTATGGGGTTTATATTTTCTGCAAAAATGTATACAATTAGTTTTGGATTTAGAAAATTTAAAGCCGTTTTCAAGACACCATTTATTTATATTTTATTTAAACAAAGCTGCAGTTGCCGTTCAATAGTATGCATATTTTTACCACGACAGGAAATATTAAAATCATCCACAAATAGCGAACCATCTATTGAATCGGTAGAAGCTTTAGATAAACTGTTGATCTTGATGCTAAAAAGAGTGACAGACAAAATAGTTCGTTATAGTCTTCCCCGTTATCTGAATGGAAATTAATATTTTTCTTTGCTTGTCTTTGATACTGTTGGAAATTCGGCATGTAGTTAGAAGAGGAAGAATGTTTAGCAAGCGTTTCACCCAGTTTATTTGCAATATCAGATTTATCAGTAAGTAATTGATCTCCATGTTTAAGATGATGGACACTAGATTGTGTACCCCTACCTTTAATTTTCTGTACCATGTTCCACACTTGAGACATGGGCGTTCGAGAATTTATTTTGGAGACATAATTTTTCCAAGATTGACGTTTATTCATTTTAAAGGTACGCCTCGCTTTAGCGTTTAAAATTTTAAATTTATTTAAATTATGGACCATAGGATGGCGACGGAAATAGTGTTCTGCTTTCTTCCGTGCCCTCCTAGCTTGTTTGCAGTCATCAGTAAACCATGGTTTACGTATGTGTGGATTTGAAGAGGACTTCGGAACACATTCATCAGCTATTTTATGAAGTTCGGTAGAGAAAGAATTTATAGGATCAGGAACGTCAATAAAAATATCAGGTGTTAGTTTATTAGAACAAAGAATTTCATACCAAGCCCAGTTAGCTTTAGCAAAGTTCCATCGTGATGATGGAGAGACATCCGATGGTGTCACAGATTTAAATAAAGTGGGAAAATGATCACTTCCACAGAGGTCATCGTGAACTGACCAATCGCACTCACCTAGCAGATGAGAATCGACAACAGCTAAATCAAGACACGAATACGTCCCAGTTCCTGGATGCAAATATGTAGAAGAACCATTATTGAAGATGCATAAGTCATTGTTTAAGAAAAAATCCTCCAAAACTTTACCTTTCGTATTGCTGTCATTGCTACCCCAAAGTGGGTTATGGCCTTTTAAATCTCCCATGATTATACAGGGTTTCGGGAGTTGGTCATAACGTGACTGAAGATCATATTGTTGAAGACAATATGCCGGTGGGATATATAAAGAACATAAAGTGAACACGACATTCAATGTCACACGAACTGCCTGGAGAGGGGTATGAAGAGGGACAGGACTATGAATGACACCCTGCCTCACTAAAACAGAAGAGCCCCCAGTTGCTTTATCGCCTGGGGGAGAAAAGTGATGATATGAGTCATATTGTCTTAAATCAATTTTATCTGTGTTTTTGAGGAATGTTTCTTGTAAACAGAGAGCAGAAGGTTTTAAATCTTGGCTCAATAGCTGAAGATCAGATAAATTATTCCGAAGACCTCTACAATTCCGCTGTAATAAACTGTCAGGGTGGTTCATGGGGGCATAATAGGAGATCGTGAATGAGGAGGACCTTCATGCTGCAATGGCAGCGATGGAGAGACCTCCATATCTAGAGATTCGAAGATATTATGAACCTCCAGAGGAACAGTCAAGGGTAAAGGCACCTCAGTATGTTTGAGGCCCTTCGATTCTTTTTTCTTAAGCTTTTGTTTTTCCTTCTTTGTGAGCAACGTAGTTCGTCGGTTTTTCTCAGGTTCAGGCTGACTTTCAGTTTCTGGTGTTGTTTCAGCAGACACAGTCGTTTGTGAGGAAGATGTGGAACGGGAAGGTGTGACTTCAGCATCTATTTCATAAAGAACCGTCTGTACATCAGATATCCAGTTAATTGACGTTTGACATCCTTGATCAACCTTTGGAAGTGAGGAAGAAACTACAGCAGAGTAAGACACTGCAGAAGTGGAAGAAGAGGACTCCTTTTCGACTATTTTTTTTGGCCTCAGAGAAAGAAACATCTTTGGAACATTTTATGGTGAGAATTTTATTTTGTTGCACGTAGCACGGGCATGATTTTGAGAAGGACGTGGTCGCCACTGCAGTTTGCACACTTGATTACATCTGTGCAGTCTGTACTGTCATGTTTCCCACTGCAGCAGGAGCAAACTTGAGAGTTACGGCAAGATTTTGCACTATGTCCAAATTGTTGACATCTGAAACACCGGAGAGGATTTGGGATATATACATCAACTCCAATGTTGAAATACCCGGCTTTGATTGATGACGGTAGTTTTGATAGTGCAAACGTGAAAAGGTAAGTGTTTGTTTTGATAACTCTCTCACCATCTTTCTAGTGAACCGTCTCACATGCGTAACGCCTTGACTCTGCAGCTCTGCTGTAATCTCATCCTCTGACATGTCTGAGAGGCACTTTGCCCGGTCACGCACAATACCTCTACGTGAATTTAAAGTTTTGTGTACTGAAACAACAATCCCAGTATTTGCAAAATGATGGGCTTTGAGGAGATTCACAGACTGTTGTCTCCGAGCACATTCCACAAGCAATGAACCAGAGCGGAGACGGGTAACATTCTTTACGTTGCCACATATGCCCTCAATTGACTTCGAAATTACAAAGGGATTGAGTTTGAGGGGTTTACCATCAACACCTGCTACGACTAAAAATCGTGGCCAGTAATCAGTATTGTGTACAGATTCCTCATCCGAAGAAGTAGCAATATCCGCATCAACGTGTCTTCTCTTAGTTTTTGACCGAGAACCAGTGAGCTGTATGGTAGCCATAATGAAGGAAATATATTCAACAGCCCTGCTCCCCACCCACCATGGAGTGTCAACGCGGACGGTGTTGTAGTGGAAGCCAACTACAGACACAAGGGTTACAGGGATGCTATACTCCAGCAAAATGGACACGGGTAGCTATTTTTGCCAAACAAGGTATACGTCAGGCTGGTTCTGCCCTAGACAGATCCCAGAAGACAAACAGAACCCGGAGGTCAAGATTGCTAGATTGGCCCATGAGCCACCGTCTTCTGGCATAGGAGTCTAGGCAAGTTATTATAAATATAATTTTGCAAGGAAAATCGAAATGTCCAAGACCCAGTAACAGAAATGTGCACAAAATAATCACCATGCACAGGGCTTGGCGTGACCAGCCGATTGATAGAACCGGGCCAGTTCTACCACCCGTCTAGGTGAAGTCAGGGCCAAAGTGGTGTGTTAGGCAACAGGAACACGGTTCCAGGCCCCTGTTGCCCTCAACCACCAGGATCCCCTCCTCCACCGACACAGGGCCGCAACCCACGGCAAACGGGTTGGTGGACCAAATATGCCTCTGGGTCCACTACGGGGGTGTTGGCGAGCTCTTGGCGTTACCCAGCACCCACCACGAGGAGGTGGCTCGCCACGGGTGCCAAGTACATGTTTATGTTATGTAGAATTATTCTAACAATGACACAGAAGGAACTCTTGCAACTGATGTACGTCAACGTATTAGGTGCTGATTTCAGTGTTATGGAGTTTCAGGTTGTAGTGGAGTATGAAGATATGGTCACTGGGGACAGAGGCAGAAGTTCGACACAAACTACTGGCTGAGTGCAAGTATGGCAGATCTTCGGATAACCGGAATAATATGCGCTAAAGAACACCAGGCCGTTAATGGAAGCGCAACTACCAAATGCAAACCTTTTCAAAGATGTGAACACTGAAAACAGAAACAGCCCTTTCAGTTTTATTGTCCTTTATGAAACCATTCAACCGTCTCGGTAATGATACATACAACCGTCTTGTATCACAAATGCACGATGAATATAATGCTTGTTGTGGTCGTCATCGACTTGATTGTATACCTGATCAGTTTGGTGATCCCACTGTACCCATGTCTGGAACCGAACCCACTTTAGCGGGACGTGCGATCGCTTTAACCATCTGGCTACCCTACCATCGCTAGGTGGAAAATGAATACAGTAAAGTATGAAGAATCATAATACAGAAAAAAAAACAACTCGGGATTAGAATCAAACACCACAGGATGTCATAGTATGCATTACCCATCAACATTATCAGTTGCACAGAATTATGTTACAAGCTGCTTTCAAGGTGAGGTTTTGAACCTCATACTTTGTGGTACTGGTGAGTGTAATATTAGCAATATTAGAACGAAGGAGACACGATGTTGTGGTTATTAATATTAAGGACATCCGCAATAAGTGTATGTGTAAACTAAAACTGTACATGGTTCACGTGACTATTGATATATGATGTAGCTGTCACTGAATGTTTCACAAGACACATGGACTAGTCTAATTACCATATGTTTCCAATTTCGCCATACTTAAATGAAAAAGAAATTATATCAATTCATTTATCACACACATATTACGAAACATTAAACCACCATTGTGAAAAAGGACCGTGGATTTTTATAACATATGTATGGTACATGACTGAGTGCATAGTGCAGGTTGCTGTCGCGGTGGGAGAGAGTGGGGTGAGAGAGAGTGGAAAGACAGTGATCGAGAAAAACAGAATCAACAACAGTGTCCACATGCATGAATACAATACTTTACCAAGTGACTAAAACGACGCAACTTTTACATCGAGGGTGCACCGAAAGTTACGACATTAAGGTGATCGCAGCCAATTTTCTTGCCAAGAGTGAATGAGTTAGTTAATATTTAACGGGAGCAAAATTGCATGCAAAGTAATGAGATGATGTAACTGAAGCAGAAAGAAGTGAGGATGTTCGACACAGAATGCTCCTCTTGAAATGTTCAACTCTGTTTCCAGTGAGTAAGTGAGTTAATATTTAACGTCACATCGGCAATATGTCAGCCATATCGTGACGGAAACAAAACACTAAAATGGAATACATGTGTATTATAAAAACCTATCAACAAAGGACAATAAAACAACTAGAATATCACAGAAAAGAATGTAAAGCTAGTAACTATATACCTAAAACATTTTATCTATAGAGGACAATACAATATAAAAATGGGCTACAGATTGCTAACAACTGAAGGTAAATCACCATACTCGGGACCATGGGGACATACAGTACTTTTGCTACCTGCATGGACCCTAGCTGGATTTACATCATCCCCTCAGCCGTTAGCAATTTGGGAAATCTAGCCATACAATAAAAAGACACTTATTCTACGATTAAAAACCTGGAAATTTAGAATTTACATTGAATGTTTGTGGACTTACGTATCCTCTCAGGAGGACAATAGTTTTAGAGTACTTCAACCCCCTTTGAGGATACAGCCACTAACAATTCTAGTTACTAATTTAAACTACCACGTATTAAAATACATATATTTACAGAATCACACTGCTCAAATTTCTACCATGAAATCAATTTCCTTAAAAAAAAACAATGATTAAATGAGAACTAACAGTTGTTAAAAGTTTTGATACTTCATCAGCCTCAACGTAGAGACTTTCAATAGGTTCTGAAAGTTCTGAAAGACCCCAGACAAAGTCTTCAACCTTGATGGTGGACAGAATCAAGAAGTTTCAGGTTGCTTTTGCAGGCTCCACCATAGACGATTGAGCCATTGTCGAGTTTTGAACGGACCAGTGATCGATATAAGTGTAAGAGGGTAGTTTGGTAACCTCCCCACTTTGAGTTGGAAACAACTTTCAACAATTCTAGTGCCTTTAGGCATTTAGCTTTAAGGCTGTTTCCAGAATGAAGTGAAAGCATGAACCTTGAAACCATTGATTACATCAGATACTATTGCATTGGATCAACTATAGTCAAACCACAATGTGCTGATCTCCATACAAAACTAAACACCGTCACTCAACCGACGTTCACCAAAATGTGTGTCAATATCATCATTTATTCATAATACTACACAATACATAACAATAATAATATCTGTGGTCTTATCAACTGAAAGTGTCTTGTCGTACCTGGTTTACTGGTTACCCTTCTGAATAACTGATGCAAAATGACAAATATACATGCATTTGTCGGAAGAATATGACGTATGCGCATGCGTGTATTAGACGAATATGATGTACGACCAGATGTAAGTGAGGAATGTATATTTCCTGTATAATTGTTTATTGAATAACATGTTACAGCTTGTCTGATAAACAGGTTTTTGAGTATTTGTGGGGAGAAATTATCTTCATAGATTGAATTTTTCTGATCCTAAGTATACCTGACATTGCGTAGGAGTGTTGTCATATGTATCACAATGGGTTGAAAATTGAAGCTGGGACTATTTGACCGTGAGGGTGAACACATTCAACGATATACCAAGTGTAAGTGATGAATATATGTATCCTCTGTAAATAATTTGTGTATTGAATAATATTTTACAGCTTGTCTGATAAACAAGTTTAGCGTCGGAGTGTTGTCATGTGTATCAAGGTTGTAAATTGAAACTAGGGACTATTGAACCAGGGAGGGTGAACACATTCAGCGATATACCAAGTGTGTGTAAATTCGGGCACGGACGAGCAACCTGTTTGCTCTTTTGCAAAGAGGGCGCTTGGATGACACTGAAAACTGTTTTCTGAAACACTAGGTCGATGACAAAACGTAATCCTCGGTTTGGCTGAGAAAACACTTCACACGTCGTGGTAGGAACATGCACAAGGCAACTACAACCACAAGTCCAAAATTGACCTATAAAAACGGGTTTAAGTTTTCAAAATGCAAGACACATTGTGTTCAGATGATATCATGTTATGGTAGCAGAAGATGTTAAATGCCTTGGACTCACATTCGATCGTCACTTGGCATTCTTACCACACATGAAACATTTTCCAAAACAAAGAGCTTGAAATCTCTTCACGTATTAAATGTCATTCCAAATACAGGGAATTCCAAAAATCAGACTAGCCACATTCACCTGTTCAGATCATTGGTTCGCTCTGAATTATACTATCCCCCAAAAGTATAGTCGATTTGTATTTTTAAAAAATCTATTAATTACCTATTGTCTTTAAACAACCGTCAAAATATGTAACAAAAGTGTTGATAACATGATTTTATACCGCTGCACAAGTAGCAAATCGATTTTAGCTGAAAATGTTGACTTAGATGAGATTTCTAGCAAGGATTATAGACATGCATTGCATTTCAGTTAAAATTGGGCATTCACTGTATGGCAATAAAAATTGAAATTATTTTCAGAAATTACCATTCGTTTTGAAGGAGTTTCAAAGTCAAATCCACTATCGTTACTGTGCGACACGGATAATCTCCACCAATACTCTGTTGACAGGCATCTGAATGTTGGTCTGAGCAAGATGTCATGCCTTGCAGCTCGTTGCAGCCAAACAGGCACAACCCATTACAGTCCCCGTACAGGCAGGTCTCGAGGCACCACTGCAGACAGTCTTCCCTTGAACTTACAACACAGCACTAAAATTCACTGCACCTTATAGCTAAAATGGATAGATGGGCCATTATCAAGCCCGTTGTTAGGTGACGTCATAAGTAGCTCAGCTGTTGAAGTTCAATCACCTCCGGCTCGTTTGAACTTGAGTTCAGTTTTGACCATATATCTAGCTCACATTCGTCACACGTACCTGTGCCATTATGCACGTCCCTGTTTGCGCCAACCATAACGATTGTGCCATAAATGACAACATACGGCAATGAAAATACCGACTTGAAGTCTAACGTTGTTGGGCAAAGGTCAAGGTCGAATGTTGCCACTCTCAATAGTGACATCCGTCGTTTGTTGCTGGCAGTAAATGCTTCTAAACCGACGCCGTTGTTTCCATTCTTATTCTAAAAAATTGTTCGTTTCAGCTATAATAACGGTAACGCTATTTTTCAGTGCATTATCATTTGCAGGAGCCCTCGGTCTTTTAATGAAATGGTAAATGGTAATGGCATGAAAAATAGCGTTACACTTATGATATCAATAAACTACGTTCAAACCAGTCCAACCAAGCGCACATTTGTGTTATCAACCATCTCTATGAAAATCTGTACAATGATCTGCCAAGAATACAACCACACCTATCTGCAACGGTAATTGATCCTGATATCACAGCATCTTATCAGTTTCTGTCTTCCCCACCCTGGCAGATGCTGAAACCACTGATAGATCTCACCCACACCAAACTGAAAAGGTCAGATATAAATCATTTGATGTTCCAGCAAGAATACAGCCAGCTAAGTTAGAAACAGAACACCCATAGATCCATTTTCACAGACGGATCCAAGGATGACTGATTTGCCAGTGCTTGAGTCACTGGATCAAAAGCGGTCTCCTCCAGAATTCCCAACAATAGTCCAATTTTGTGTTTTCAGAGATCTGTTTCCTGTGTGAGCGTAATTGCTTGCTTTGATACTTTGTGCTATCAAACATTTTCTGTTTCTGAAATAAGTAATGAATATATATGCTTTTATATTACAACTCTCTTAGGCCTTGAACTTAAAATGGAAATAAATGCAAACGTGATCTGATCACTTTGTGGCTATAATAATGGCGATGTGAAGCAAAGCCCAACTCAACTGAACTCAAAGACTGGCAGCAGGTTTTACTATCTAAAGAATCTACTGTCAGCTGAATCTCGGGATTACAGTTCGGCCCAATAAAAAGGCTATGAGAATGATCGTCAGGCTAAAAATATATATAATACAGTCATGTCAGTGAAGGACAGTAAACTAACTGGAATATCACATATAGTCATGTAAAACTGGTAATTAAATCTTAAACATTTTAACTAAAGGGGACAACACAATATCAAAATAGGCTATTGATAGCCAACACCTGAAGGTAGATCACCATACTAGGGACCACCGGGACTTAGTGTACTTTTGTCACCAGCTTGGACCCAAGTTGTTCCTTATGACCTATTATTTGTCAAAAATGCACCTATGCTATTTTTGAGATTGGCCAAAAGATCAAAAGTAAGGTGATGATGTCGAATTGACTTACTGTAAATTTAACTAAAGAACATGCTAGCTATACAATTAAATCATGGATCGTAAACCTCATTGAGATAAAAAAACAAACTGTCACACTTATTTTACAGCGAAATCATGGTACTGCATTCAGACTTCCTGAGTTCAGTCGATAAAGGTTAAAAACGATGGCACGGTAACCCGCAGGCAAGGTCACCAAGACAAGACAAATCTGACCAATTCTTCATGCGAATGACATATGGATCACATTTGAATTTGCAGGATGGACTGTGAAAAGTTTACTCATTTAAGGGACATGGATTTCTTCTGGATGAGATTTTCCGGTAGGGAATCAGAATCTACGCTGAATGCCAGTTGGGGGCGGGAGCGTTCGTATATATTAGTTTCAATCAGTAACGATTATTGGCTTGTAGGTTTCAGGCTTTCGGTTCCTGGTCGCAACATGATGTAATTGCACCAGACTCCATGGAGAGTACCAGTATTCTGAAACAGATGAAGAGAATGAGATTCAACTATCAACCGAACATTAATTATAAATGTATTTTAATTATATCTCGCAACTTTGGCAATCCGTAGTCGTTCCTCACTTTCTGAAAGCAGACACGTAGATGTCGTTGCCACCTGACCTCATGCCGGGACACTTTACGTTGCCCACAGATTCCACCTGTGATGATACTGTGGTGTTGACGTTGTAACGGTGCAAATAACACTTGCAGATGAAGACGTTCCATCCTGATTATAAAATGGGAACACAGTTCTACTCTTGGGTTATGTAACGCATTCGGGGAAACGACAAAAGACACACCCACACACCCTTCAAAGGTACCCACAAACATACACATCACGCCAAGTCTTTTATTTCGCATGAGAACGTTTGGCCCTTATAAAATCATGTAAGTATTTATTACAATTTTGAGTAGGTGCATTATCCACTCACAAAATTATATATAATCGAGTTAAACAATGGTCATTGTTCACTGTCAACTGTCATCAAAGTGATGACAAATCATCCTTCACATCAATGAACAGGGGTTCAGCTAAACCTGCTACACTTTCACAACGTATTTGAAGGTGTTTCCTCAAAGAATAAGGGTCCAGATTAACGATTAACGCAAGCGCAGTTTTAGTTTATTTCACCCTAAACCAAAGCGATGCACCGAGTAACATACGTTTGAGTGAGTTAGTGAGTTCATATTTAATGTCACATCGTCAATATTTCAGCCACATCCTGTCGAAAACAATTTATATATGAAAATGAAACATCTTGAAGAAACCAACCTGCCATGATGGTCAAAAAAGTACTTGGGTATCACAGATAGGGATATAAACTTGCATGGAAAAGTAAAACATTCTAGTATTTACATCACACAATACAATATATAACACGGACTGTAGATCACCAACGGCCGGACGTAGATAACAATATTATGTACCCTGGGGACTTACAGTAGCTTTGCTACCTGCATAAACCCTAGCTGATATACACCATCCCTTCAGCCGCTGGCGAGTGTAGGAAATGCTAGCCAAAATTGAAATAACAAGAATACTACGATAAAAACTCGGTAGACTTACGTCGAATGTTCGGGTCTTGGGTACCCACTCCGGAGGACAATAATTTTACAAAATATAGTTTGAGTTGTTGATGGTGTGCTGGTTTGAACTGAGATAAACAAATGGCGTATTTTGATGGTAAGTTGAGGAATATTACTATGCAGGTCATCACAATGTCCCTTTTTCAAAGGAAATAGCAGTGAGAGTATCCCGAAATCATGTTCTGTTTCAATATTATCTGACACTCAGTGGATGATTTTTTATTTATATTTATTATATTTTCTCTACTGCAAAATAGAATTTTCTTCCAGCAATGTAATTACATGATGACCCTAGTTAGGGTTACGATGAACCAAGGCCACTTGCAATGTCAAAGCTAACCGCGAATCAGTTGCTCATTTGCACATCAGTACGATAGAGCTATATCCAATACAACCACGTTAAGCGTAATTGACCGTTTACTGATGGATTGAAAGTGGAGACCCATACCTTTGTCATCGACAACAAACGAAGACATGAGAGTCGTTATCTCGGCTACTCTTGTACTTAACTTCCCATTGTAGCTGACGTGCATCAGGTCCTGCCTTAATATGTTCATGCAGGTGTAATATACACGCCTAAAACAGATTAACAATCATTTCGGTGAGAGAATAATACAAAGAAATTACAATGACATAATATAACATAGCTGTGTCGAAGTTGAAATGACAACCATCGTAAATACAAAGTTCAACACAAACACAAGCTTATAAATACGTAAAGCATAACATTACCAGGGGTTTACTTTGAGCAAAAACTCTAAGCAACACAACAAGTATCACTCACACGCTAAGGCGTCTTTAGTTTGTTGCCGATCTATAGTCCGTGTTTTATACTGTATTGTGTGCTTTAATTGCGACAATGTTTCATTTCTCCATGCTAGTTATATATATATAACTGTCATACCCTAGTGTTCCTGCTGTCCATCGTGACAGGTTATATGCTGAAAAATGTTTTTCTCACAAAAATTGTTTCGGCACGATTTGTCTGGAATATTCCCGATGGGACGTTAAATATTAACTCGCACACTCACTCACAAAGATGTCTAACCTGTTATATTTATCCAGAAAGAGACGGTCAATTGCGTAAAATCTCCCTTGAACTAGCGTTTCAAAGTCATTTCCTGTAAAGCCACCTTTGTAAAGGGCGTTACTAGATAGTATAAACATACGGTTGACAATCATGTCGTTTTCAAAAGTCATCACTGTGACTGAAAAAAAGAAAGAAACAAACAAACAAACACATTCATGATAAAGTCCAGGTGATTTTGAACTGTACTGGCAACATCAACGTCATTGTATTCCTTCCACGTCGATCTTGACCTTCAAATATCACGCTCTAATATCAAAATCAATGCGAGTCTTTTCGAATAGCTGAACTGAGTTGAGTTAAGTTTTACCTCGCATCAGCATTTGTTCAGCAATCAGAGCAAGTCTGTATAGGTAGACATTTACGTACAGTACGGTTGACTTCATTTATTTATTTTAAATGTATGTTTGTTCATTTTAATAGTACTGAGAGCCATGGTACCAATGTAAAAGAGAAAAGAAAACGGACTGAGCAAATGTTTTTTACAGTTCCAGTTTGGTGTACAAGTCAACTTCCATCAGGTAGTCAATATTGACATTGTCCGTTCACGCTGGAGAACAAACCTATCGGATTTCAGTCGCAAATGTACATAACTGATAGATACATAGAGTCAACAATCATCCGATGCTGAGTTGCAGTCTGAAATGGACACAGATACGCAGATGGTTCGCCTGCAAAGGTTAATGTTGACAGCCCTGGTAACTTGATATGGTCACACCATACAAGAAAACAAGAATTAGTTAGTGTGTTTACTGTAAAGGTTGCGAGTGAATTTTAAAGGGTGCAAAAATCATCGTTCATCGGTTTACATGTAGAAAAGAAATGGATATATTTCGAACATGTCTGATATAAAACTGGATTTTCTTATCATAGACGAAACTCACATGGCATTTTCCTGCGATGGTACTTCTTTCCCTTCCCACTGCTTGCTATTGTTGAACAGATTGTGGTCGCCAATGACCATAATAAATTGTATTAAGTGTCTGGTGGTATCGGACGTGATGTATGCTGTTACTCGGGTCAAATGTTTCAATCTTGGTGATCCTGACGTCACCTTTCCCTGGCATGAACGTGAACTTACACATAGCCCCTTGCCTACACACCATCAACAGAATCTGTAAAAGTAAAACAATCTTGTGAATTATCTTTTATGGAAACATCATTTGGTTTGCTCCTTTGAGTGTTTCAATGGTGTACACATAAATATATCCCCGCCAAATGGACGCGGTCCGTAAATAATCAGGTTGGGACCACATAATCAAGTGTTCACCAGGACCATATATCTACCAATCCCGGTAGGATGACGTGCGTCAAGCTGTCCCGTTAGTCGCCTCCTACGACAAGCAAGGCATGTGAATACCAGTTCTATGAACAAACTAATAATACGATAAATCACACAACGGTGGAACTGACCTGAAAAGTGAATTTCATTCCTGAAACCACAGCACCAAACAGTTTTTGGAAATGTCACCGTATCACAGACAACAAGAAAAACACGTTTACAAGCAGTGCCACGTTTCCAGTACCGCAACAGAATAATCAAAACAAGTGAACTGTGTAACTCGGATGACTGCGCTAATGGCTGGATGGGTCCACACACAAAAGGATAAAATCGTTCATACAAGAAGAAGGTTGGATGCAGGAATTGGTGGGTGAGTGAGTTAAATTTTTAGTGTCACATCGGCAATATCTGAGCCAAACAACTGATATGACAAAAATGAAAACATTTTGAAGAATATAACCTGTCACGATCGCTAGTAAAATACTAGGGTATCACAGATATGGATATAAAACCCGCTTGGAAAAGTAAAACATTCTAGTTATTAAAGCAAACAATACAACATAAAACACATTCTAGTTATTAAAGCAAACAATACAACATAAAACACAGACTGCAGATCGCCAACATCTGAAGGTAGACTCGAGGGACCGTGGGGAATTACAGTAGCTTTGCTACCTATATGGATCCTAGTTGGATTTACACCAGTTGCAGGAATGAATGGATAGATCCACAAAGAAGAAGCCCTTAGCTCCCAAAGAGATTACTGGATTATGTGGATTATTCCCAAGAATCATTTTGGGGTTCGAACTCAAAATACAAATGTTCAGGTGTATCCAAAAATCTGTTTCCCACTAAACATTCTCAGCGAATTACACAGAGTTAATTGCAGGGGCCATCAGTCTCCTGATATTTTAGGTTAACGCAGGTTATGTTGACAGTGGTATTTTGCAAAGGAAATGTCCAAGAGGCCAAGAAAAATGAATATCCAGTGGTACAGATCATATGCAAAGTTCATGGTTACTGGACTGTTTGGTCCAATGCCAATTATCTGGAGCTGGAATATTGCTGGGTTTAAGATCAAACAAATTGTCAAGAAAAATCAACAACGGAAATGACTGACTTGATTACCTAAGGCTTGATGGTCAAACATGAAATGTGTCAAAGAAACAGCAGTCGATCCAAGGTGAAAATTAAAAAAAAACATTGAAAATACTTGTGTTTCTTAATAAACTTAATAAACGTAATAAACACACGTGAGGAAACTGATAATCCGAGGATGAATCTTACCTTTCTGTTATTTTAGTTGGTTTGTTGAGTCGTCGGTAGTTGCACAGTAATGGCAAGGCGGAGGTGTCACAGGAGTCATTGCCTACGTCATAGAAGAAGCTCTGGTCAGTCGGTTTCATCAAGGCAGACTGGACGGCACATCTAACCAGTGCCGAGCTGTGGTGATGAGATACTCCCATTCCAAACTTTTCCTTCCCTGTGTGAGTTCTCTTGTAGTGGAAGGTGACAAGGTGTAGCCATAAGTACGAAAACAGCAGAGAAATACGCCATGATTAGTGGTGCAAGAGTCCTTCCCCTGTTATGAAAACCTGTTTGAAGTTTGACTCCTGAAATACCCCTTATCTACGTCTGTTGACGTTAATTGATCTTTAGATTATCAAGCACTTTATTTATGGGCCACAAATCGAAATTAATTCTTCCCAGTAATATTTAGGAAATGATGTACACTTGCATTGTGACAACTCCTGATGGCGACAAGCTAATACCGAGTGAACATCTGTTGCTAGAATCCCGATGTGTGCCAGCGTTTGTCTGAAGCTTATTGGTGTATATCCAACTATAAGTGCGTTAGCTTCGTCACATAGGCAATATGTCGGCCACGTCGTCACAAGAACAATTGAGTAAAAAGTAAATTGTGAAAACCTGTGAACGAAGGAGAGTGAAATAACTAGATTATCGCAAATTCGAATTTAGTGAGATCTAAAACAGTTTTACCAAAGATGATTATACAAGGTAAAATCAGGCTTGCTAACAACTGAAAGTAGATCACCATACTAAGGACTATGGGAACTCACAGTACATTTGCAGTGCTAGATTTTACACCATCTGTTCAGATGGCGGCACCTTCGACACATTTAGTCATAGATGTAAAATACACATATGCTATGATTAAAGACTGGAAATTTGCAGTGGATGTTTTCAGACTTACATACCCTCAAGGATACAGCCACTAACAATCCTAGTTTCTAATTTAAACATTACAAGTATTTATCTATTTACAGATCAGTTATCAAGTCTAATTATTTTCCAAATGCGTACTTAAGTCCCAAAACTTTCAAGTCAACTTAAACTTACCAGGCCTTTAAACGTAGTGTCTTCTTGTTTTAATTTTACCTAACATTTGCTACAGTCATCATCAGCTGAAGGGATGGTGTAAATCCAACTGGGTCCATATAGGTAGCAAAGGCACTGTAAGTCCCCACGGCCCCTAGTATGGTGATCTACCTTCTGTTGTTTGAGGCCTATTGCCCATTTTCATATCGTATCGTCCTCTATAGTTAAACCGTTTTAGATTTAATTACTAGCTTTAAATATCTGTGATAATCTAGTTGTTTTGCTGTCCTTCAGAGACAGGTTTTTATAATATTCATACTCTCCACGTCTGTGTCCAATGTGTTAACGTCATGATATGGTTGAAATATTGCCGATATGACGTTAAATATTAACTCACTCTTTCACTTACTCATCATCTACACCAAGTTATCCACTATGTGTTATTTTATGGCATCACCACATCCAATCAAATCATTATAACTTCAACCTCCACCCTCAAGAGCAGATCTCAGTGGTCATTACAAAATGTAAAATGTCGATCATGGATAATGCGAAAACTTCTGTGATAACTAGCGAGTATTTGTTCCATTCTGTATACAGCCACACATTGCCGCGAAAGTGAGTGAGTTAAACTGTGAAGTCACACCGGCAATATTTTAGCGATATCGTGACTAAAACCAGATGTAAATCCACCAGAAATACATGAAAATTATATAAATCTTAAACGAAGTGCAACAAGTCCAACTAGCATATCACATAATTTCATAAATAAAACTAGCGTCTAACTCAAAATCTTGAGTTCAAATGTAAAAAAGGGCTATGGATCACCAACAACTAAAGGTAGACCACATTTCCAAAAAAGCAGCAACGTTGACACACTCAACGTCACCGTGCCTTACGCAATCCAACACTTGTTGGAGCTCCATGTACACATTAGTACTCGACACATGGCTACAAATATGCTGCCTATGCAGCGCTTACATTATACACACATCGTTGTTGTAAAACCCTTGTCCACTAACACAGTATTGTGATAACACAGAGAGGTCTATTATTAATGTATGGCTGCCTAGTGGGGTTACGTGATGTTCTATCATCAATAATGTATCCTTTTAGTTGAGTAAATATTTCCTTGAGTAACCAAAGGACATTGATCAAATATCACTTACAGTAGAAACACATTTATGTCCGCCATGGACATTTGGACGGTTAGTTTCATACTGGATATACGTGTGTGTGTCAGTGTTTCTGCTGGTGTTACTTTAAAAGTCATCGCCTGAAAACAGCAAGTATGTACATGTACACGGTTTTCTAGAAAAGGTAGTCAACAGTGTAAGAGCAATGCAATTTTTTATTTATTTTTTATATAAAAGTCAGGTGGTTCAACAATTTGTAATTATGCATTACATCTATATGCCATCACTTTGTGTACGTCATGCGTTTTGCTTAGTTTTCTTCTATAGAGTGTGGCTGTGTTTGTTGAAATAATGTAGGTTGTATTTCACAGAGCCCTATGGGGCCTGAGCCTGATGGGGCCAAGGTAGGGTATGGTTACTCAGATGGGTGATGGAGAAGGCTTGAGGCGGGGTTCTCGGTCCGTGAGGGTCTTGTTGATGGTGACTGTGACGAGTTGGTCAGGGTAACCTTTGAGTGTAGTGAAGGTCTTTCTGAGGTGGTCCAGTTCATTGTTTAGGGCATCAGGATGGCAGTAGGCTTTGGAACATCTGGTAAGGGTCGCGATGATAGCTTGCTTGATCTGAGGATGGTGGCAGGAGTTGTAGTGGATGTACTGGTCGGTGCGCGTCTGTACCCTATTCTCATTCACCTGCATTCACCTCGAAAGTCTTTAACTATTATCGAGTACTATGATTACATGTGTCCTCCATACGATGTAATGCAGAAGTACCAAGTTGGACACATTTGTGGTGTACCCTGCCCTCCTATTCCTAGAATATTGCTAAAAGCGGCAAACATCTAACCTGTTCATTCACTCACTCTGAAATCAAGTAATGTCAACACCGCCGCGTTTTTTGTTTTTTTTTTGTTTTTTTTTTTCACTTCTGTTTCCGTTTGTATCTTCGTGTCGTTGAAACCGAAACGGCAACGGGTTTCATTATCAATATTTATTTCAGGTCTCTGGAGATACATTGCATTGGTGTGTTCATCAGTGGTGTGTCTTCATCGTCACAGTATTTGTGGCGTACATCCTAAAACTCTGGGATAAATGACGGTGAGTATGAGATAACTTGTACATGTGTGTGTGTGTGTGTGTGTGTGTGTGTGTGTGGGTTGTAAATGTGTGTATGTTGTGTACCTGTGTGTGTGCGTGTGTGTATGTAGTCTTAGCTCAAATAGGGTTGTATGGTAGCCTTATGGTTAAAGCGTGTTCGCGGGGGGCACGTCGATGGACCCGGTTCGATTCCCACATGTGATCCCCACAGGGTTGTTGCTGGCATTTCGCTACAGCGGCATCACTCACTCACTCACCGTCTAAGACTTTGTAATGGGTCTATTAGAACTTGTTGGCAGTCTCTACAGTTGAGGCTTATGGGCCTTCTCTTCCTGAGTGCCGTATAAAACTAGCTTTAAAATATGTCACAAAACTATATTCTAATGAGCCGAATCCTGCATTTCACTGTGTCTTGAATTGTATAATGACCTTCCTTTTGGCCAATACGACATTGTTGGTTACCCAGCTACGTAGGCATTTCTGGAAATACAATGGCCGATTCTATGACACCACTTTTATACCTTAAAAACCTAACATTAGAACTTACATCCGTGATCTGACGCAGAAGAAGTGGGACATCCAAGTAGGTATAAATATACTACATGAAATAAAATCTTAGATTGGTTACACCTACTTGCTATGTCCAGATCGTGAAGATCCTCCGTTTTATAATGATCTTGCTACTGGCCAATACGACATCGTCCTTTGTTGGTTACCCAGACACGTAGGCATTTCTGGGAATCTTCCGATCTTGCCAGGACGGCATCACTCAGCAAATCTGTGACACCATTTCTTATCCCTTATTCTGATTAAACGCCTAACACTAGAACTTACATCCGTGATATAATGCAGAAGTGGGACACCCAAGTAGGTATAAATATACTAGGTGAAATAAAATCCTGCATTGGTTACACCTACTTAAGTTGTCAGTCTAGATTTGAAGAGGTCGTCAAGCGATACTAGACACTTGTTAAAGGTAAAGATCCTCCGTTCTGTATCCCTTCTGATGAGAGAGTCATGGTCAAGCATATCCTGCTTGACTGTGTTGAATTCTCCACCACGAGAGATAAATGAAGGGGTCGGGGTATGATAGTGACAACCCACACATCATGCTTTTTCCAGATAATTGTATTTAGTGGTCTCCAAGGTCCAGTATTACTATATGAGCATGCGTTATCTCCCCTAACTTGGCAGCGTGCAGAGTTGCATCATGTCCATACTTAGTATAAGCCACACGCATGCGGTTCCCTTTTGGCAAGAACGTGACAAGCAACAAAATCCTGGCAGGACACGTGATGTCTGGTGGAGATGTTTTAAGAGTAATCTCCATCCAGAGCAGAGTTGATGAATGGACCCGTGATCCAAAAATGAAAAAAACTTCTCAAGGAACTGATTCTAACATTTCCTGACATTTAAGCGTTTAAAATGCTACTTATACACATTTTCATAATTTCAAGTGGGTTATCATGTTCGGATGAGGAAGTTTTATATTCCACAATCCACCCAAACTGGAAATGCTTTTATGTAAATTCTTCTTTTATGACTAAGCAGATTATATGCACCTAGAAACACATTACTTAAACATTTGTATGATCTGGATTGTACTAAAGCTGGGATATACAACAAAATGATGGGTTATCATCGTTTTGTTACAAATACAATGTCACATTTTGAGGGATGTCACTCTATGCTCACATATATGTCACTCCTACCAAATTACAGATTACAAAAGTAATCTCGGTCTTTTTATTAATATTTTCTTACAAAAACTAACTAACCCTAAACAGACATATACCTAAGCACTTCTCATGAAATTTGATCACACACACTTTGTGAACAATGAACTTTTCTTTTTGCATGTTTGTGACACTTGATATTAAATAATGAAGAACAGTAGATTATTCTCTTGACTCTAAATCTGGTGGAAAACATGCTAATTTCAATATAGATTTTGTCTACGTCATGACGCCGAAACAATCAGCCATTAATGTTAGCTGAATGTTGGATCAGACGTGGAACAACATTCATCAATCTTTCTTCAATCGCTTAGTGTCTATGCATCTTTGTTGTCAAGTCTGCATCAACGACAACAGTGGACTTACATGTTACTAAATTTGTGAACCAACTTTTTTCACACGACATTACCTTTCTTCAAGGGCATCACGATGCATATGGTCAAAACTAGTACATTTCGGTATAATCCTGCCAACAGTTAAACAGTGATCACGAAACACACCACATCCTGTTACTATCTTTTAAAAATAGCATAACACCAAATGGTGCACAGTTACTTCTTCCATTAGTATATTTATTTCCTCAAGAATGACACAGCCAAAAATTTCCCTATTAGTGTGTATCCGATGTGGGTTAAGACAAGTAGAAATATCAATCACTGAGCAAGAGTATGACATGCTCATTTTGGCATAAAACTGATAACCAACACAAAATGTTTACAGTAGGTATCTTCCAAACCCAACATCTCTATATACATTCTTCATGGATGACGACTTCTTTTAGTGTATATGATTTTGTTTGACAACAGTATATGAATCCATACTGAAACGACAGATCAAGTACACAAAAAGAAGTTGTTATCCATAAAGAATCTTGCATTCTTGTGACTGGCTATACTTCTAAAATGCCCATCAAACAGATCATCTTTCTGTACACACAATGAACCCTCCGCATATCAGCAATTGAACCAGGCAATCGGCAGCCGTCGTTACACTTGAGTGCATATCCACCCGCTATGACTGGGTTCGGTCTCCCGAGGGCTTCGTTTCGGGGGAAAAAAGCCCAAGTACAAAATATTGCACTTTTAAATCGCGATTGTACGCTTATAATTTTGTTTATTTTTTTTAAAGCAGCAATGTATATTATATGTCATGAATAAGTGATAAATATGTTTTAATTATGTTTGATTTTTTGGTTGCATGAGACCTTTAAGAAATGTAATATATGTTGGTTATCCTCCTACCCATTTACTATTTGTGGGTTATCACTATCTTCTCCCGACCCATTCAAATATTTTACTGTCAAAGCAGTTAAGGATCTTTTTAATATTGTTAGTTCTCATTTAATTGTTGTATTTTTAAAGGAGATTGATTTCATTGATGAATTCTGATTGATATGTGCTATAGATAGATTTTAATGGTTAATAAGTTAGATTATGAATTTGAAAATTTATTGCAAAATTATTGTCCTCCTGAGAGTGCACGTGAGTCCCAAAAATTCGAAGTCAATGTAAACATACCAGGATTTTTAAAACGTAGTATTCTTGTTATTGTGATTTTGACCAACTTTTCTCACACTCGCCAGCGGCTGAGGAGGTGGTGTCAATCCATGGTCCATGCATGTAGCAAGGGTACTCCCCATGGTCCCTAGTATGGTGATCTACCTCCTGTTGTTGGAAATCTATAGCCTATTTCTTTACTAGGTTTACATGTATATCTGTGATATTCTAGTTATTATACTGTCCTTCGTTGACAGGATTGCATTATCTATCTATTACTATCGTAAATCTATATATTGGTTTAGTCACGATATGACTGAAATATTGGTAAAGTGACCTTAAATCTTAACTCACTCACTCACTCCTACACGCTATCACATATCACAGGTACAACGTGCTACTTTTGAGACATCCTTACACCATATACTTACACATGTCCACACACCATATACACAACATATTGCCCGTGGAACATTCTTACTCCATATTCTTGTACGGTACCACACAACACACATCCAATATATTACTCATGTAACATTCTTTCAACATTTTATCACATTCTGCCAAATATACCTTCCTAATAACCAGCTACATCCCTTGACACTAGTGTCAACACATACATATGTCTAGACCTAAAACATATACTTCCTGTTCAACCGAGAGTCTGTGGTATAGACGTTCTGTCAGACAACAGAGGAGTCAATACTGACGCTTGTATCTATTTACGGGCAATCCATATACATCCCATATGACGCATAGGGGAGATTAAGTAATGTCTTGATTGTCAGCTTAAAAGAAATACTCACAGTCGATGCAGAGGTATCTGGTTTGTACATCCAGCTATGGTGTTCTGTGACTTCTGAAAAAATAACGGGGTTTGGAAATCCCGACTAACGGGATCGGGTGGTCAGGCTCGCTGACTTGGTTAACACATGTCATCAGTTCCAAATTGCGCAGATCGATGCTCATGTTGTTGATCACTGGATTGCTTGGTCCAGACTCGATTATTTACAGACCGCCGCCATATAGCTGGAATATTGCTGAGTGCGACGTAAAAACTAAACTCACTCACCCACTCACTCACAGTGACACGTGTCAACGAAAGCATTTACCACCCGTTAGTGGCAAAGGAGGTTGTGGATCACGTACCCGGATGTGACCGGATTGGGCAGTGAAGCGAAAAACACTGTTAACCAATGGGAATTCTCTCCTTTAATTTCAGGGAGAGGCACATTTCCAACATTCACTGATGCAGTATCTATTGTTAACACATACTATTAATAATACGGACGAAAAAGAACATAAAGGAAGATACCAGATGCTATAAGATCTGTGACACTATGACACTATATGACACTATAGCACTGAAACGTATTACAAACTACTACGCACATAGTACAGAAGTAACTGTCCCTTAGTAGAGGCTGATAGAAGGCCACGGAGAACCCGTTAATGGGTTACGTATTGTACCTTCAGTGTGAAGATTCACCCACCATTTCTGACACAAAGCCAGCAAAGCAATGAAAATATATGTACATAGTCATTTGATCATGAAGAAGGCTACTACCTACTGAAAAAAACGACTTCTACTTGAATTGCATGTTTACCAATTTCCCATGTTTATGCTATTTTGCCAACATAATCGCATGATAATAATTGACATATATTACATCAGATAGAGATACATGAATACAAAATTACTGATACTGAATTGTAAGGCTGATGTGATATCTAACCCACTCAACAGCCAGCATTGATTAAAAAAACAAAAACAAAAGAGAACAGATAACAATAAGTCCGTTTCGTGGCCGCTCTTTTCAATCCATGACTGGTAGACGTACTTGATACGTCGCGCGTCTAAATTGTGAATACATGGCATAAATGTATACGGGGTCAAAGATCAATAGGCCATATTCACTTAGACATGAAGTAATCTATTTAAGCAGTGAATGAAATAGCGTCTACGGTCCGCTGCCTGCTAGATACATGGCGGACTTGCGGCTTTACTTTATAGCCAGCTCTGTGGGCCAATTATTTTTCCCCAGGGTGTATATTTCATTATGACATTGACTACGGCAAATATTTCGAAAATGATTTTAAACCGTGGAAGGGCTGGTTCCATGTCAACAAAGCCAGCAACATTTTTCAGCTATCGTGTGCCGTGTGCTTCCTGTTTTATTTAGGAGTGTCATACACTGATATAAGGCTGTGCGTGCTATACTAATGACGTAATTAAGGCAAACTGGAAGTCTTGCATCAGAACATTGAAAATTGAAATTATCTGTGTGAGGTCTGGTAGTTGTGTGTTACGTCATCTAAACACAGTGGGTCTCTGTACCCCAAGGAGCAAAGGCATGAACACAGTGCATGTTTGTGTGACCCAAGCAGCAAGGGTCAACATGCTCTGGTTAGTGTGGATTTGGTTCAGTGTGATCATTTGTAATTAATATTCATGTGTCAAGCGTACTGGTGGGACATGGTTGTGATTGTCAAGTAGTGGCTCGAATTACATGATCTCATAAGTAGGGCGATCAGACATATCACCTGATGTGGCAAGGTAACATAAGATATGTTTAGGTGGACTGATAGCGCAATCCAGGCCAGTTCATGTTGCAGTCTACAGCAATCAATAAACTCTCCTACTGTTGTGATTTGTCCACCAAACATATAGAGGGAATAATTCTGCGTCAGGTAGATAGGGTACATGGATTTCTTCTGTGAATTGTCTTCAGTGTGGACACTGAAGAATCCTGCTGGATAACAAGCTAACACTCTCCACAGAGTGCCCTACCCCCAGGCAACCCTCAGGCTGGATTCTCGGGGAATACGCTTCACGTGGAAACACCCATCCTTTTCGTGAGATGCCTGACTGTGTGCAGTGGATGTTTGACGTCAGCAGCTGTGGTGGCGTCTATAGGGGGTAGATACTTCACATTAGCAGCTGTGAGGTTGTCTATAGGAGGTATATGTTTGACGTTAGCAGGTGTGGTGTTGTCTACGAGAGGTAGACGTTTGACGTTAGCAGGTGTAGTGTTGTCTATGGGAGGTAGATGTTTGACGTTAGCAGGTGTAGGGTTATCAATGGAATATACATGTTTGATATTTGATGTGTGTTGGGGTGTGTCTGACTCCTACTACGGGACTGGCTGTAACATCTGTTCAAGTGCATGTACCTCATGCAATATGGGGACAATTGATGATGAACCAAGTAGGTATTATGAGTTCTTAAATTCTCTGTGTTTTGGGGGCAGATTATGTAATGTTCCAACTCAATCCAATGGTTTCAACATCCCTTTTAATCCCTTAAGTATCAATGGTTCGTGTGACGTTTCTTAAAATAACAATCCACACGGTGACAGAATTACAGTAATTAGACATTAACTTCACAGTAACTAGACAATTAATGAACAGTGGCTGAACAGTACCTGGATAGAGGCTGGATAGGGTCTGGATACAGGATGTGTAGAGGCTGTATAGAGGCTGTATAGAGGCTGAATGGAGTATGGATAGAGACGGTATAGAGACTGTATAGAGGCTGGATAGAGGCTGGATAGAAGCAGGATAGAGGCAGGATAGAGGCTTGATGGGGTCTGGATAGAGGCTGGGTAGAGGCTGGATGGGGTCTTGATAGAGGCTGTATAGAGACTGGATAGAGGCTGTATAGAGGCTGGATGGAGGCTGGATGGAGACTGTATAGAGGCTGGATGGGGTCTGGATAGAGGCTGGGTGGAGGCTGGATGGGGTCTTGATACAGGCTGTATAGAGGCTGGATAGAGACTGTATAGAGGCTGGATGGGGTCTGGATAGAGGCTGTATAGAGGCTGGATGGGGTCTGGATAGAGACTGTATAGAGGCTGGATAGAGACTGGACAGAGGCTGGATGGGGTCTAAATAGAGACTTGATATAGGCTGGATGG
The DNA here is from genome assembly GCF_037392515.1 of Haliotis asinina. Lineage (NCBI taxonomy): Eukaryota > Metazoa > Mollusca > Gastropoda > Lepetellida > Haliotidae > Haliotis > Haliotis asinina. The sequence continues at coordinate 47,122,242 of NC_090292.1, read as the reverse complement.
GGTCTTGATAGAGGCTTGATAGAGGCTGGATAGAGGCTGGATAGGTTGAAAAACCTTATGTGCTCTTAGCCCGCAACACAAAATCCTATAATTCTCTTTTAGGAACTTAAAACATGTTTTACACTTTCAGTATCTTAAAGCTCTCCTTCTCTTTCTCACACCCTTTCATACCTTCAGCTGTTGATGATCTCTAGTCCGTGTTGTATATTGTATTGTCCAAATAGTGATATTAGCTTTAACTTTCCACACTAGTTTCAATTGTAGCTGTGATGTTCTGGTTGTTTTACTGTACTTTGACGACATGTTTTTATAATGTATACATATTTCATTTCAGTATCAAACAGAGCGGTTTACTCCTTTTGACTGAATTATTTTACAGAAAATTGAAAGTTTTCTTAAAGTTTCTTAAATTTTATATGTATTTGAGACACATAAATTCATGATGAAATTCTTCACCAATATCATTTAGGTTACACAAAGTACACTTCCTATCATTTGCCGGGATTCGTCGCCATCTACCTGCCTCGACTGGAAGTCAATGCTTGGAAGTTTGGAATTCCAGCAAGTTATTATGATGCAGAAAATTATGCATGGTTAAAATTTGAGGGATGGATCTTTGAAAATGTCATAAATGGTTCCTTTGGGAGAGTTTTCAATTGTTGAAATCCATGTTTGCTGATATATATCTCTTAATATACTTTTGATAACAGTTTTAATCCAAGACAAAGTTTTAAACTTTGGGGATTTCCAGATGAACCTCAGTCCAAGATCGTCGAAAATGGTTTTGAGATACATTATCCATGTATGTTCACATGTGCCAAATATAAAATCATTGAATATTAATTTATATATTAAGAAGCACACTTTTGATTTTCCGATTAAACGTTTACCCCAAAAGCATACCATTTACAAGGGGTAACTCGCCAAACAACATAAAGCTTCTTTTCCTGAGTGATTCTAAATATTTCGGAAAGCGTAGATAAACATTTTCCAAGCAATAGGTAGTTTTGAAACCTGACCTCACATCCATATGAAAGAATAGGGGTGACCATGCAATCACACAGTTTCAAGTGACAAGCAATGGAAAGTTTAAGTTTTCTGTTTGGTTTAACACACAACAAACACTGCTTTGGTTCCTTTTCCAACAGTATACGTTTGGTTTAAGTAAATTTGCCATTCCTTTATTGTGAAATACAATGATAGATCTACATTCTTCAGGATTTGTATCTCCAATTTGGAAACGTCTTTCATATTCCATTGGGGATCAACCGAAAATAGGGAGTTTGGGGGCACCCGTGGCGAGCCACCTCCTCGTGGTGGGTGCTGGGTAATGCCAAGAGCTCGCCGGCACCCCCGTAGTGGACCCGGGGTAATATTTGGTCCACCAACCGTTTATCCGTGGGTTGTAGCCCTGTGTTGGTGGAGGAGGGGATCCTGGTGGTTGAGGGCAATGGGAGCAGAACCAGTGTTCTTGTTGCTCAACACACCACTTCAGCCCTGACTTCACCTAGACGGGTGGTTGAATGGGCCCGGTTCCACCAATCGGCTAGTCACACCAAGCCCTGTGCATGATTTGTGTCCATTTCATCGCACAAATTTGATTTTGGACTTTAATGGTTTAATTTCGGTCTTGACTCATCAAAAACTTTTCTCATTTTGTATTATGTTGTAGTGATCTTTGCCTAGAGTCTTATGCCCAGAAGGCGGTGGCTCATGGGCCAATCTGGTGGACTAATTATTTATAATTCCTCTGCTGGAGTATATCATCCGGGTATCCTTGCTGCTGCAAGTTGGAGACCCACTTTTTAGCATTGTCCTTGTGATACTCTGTGGTGGGTGGGGAGCTCGGATGATGAAATGAAAAACAAATAACCATGGCACTTAGACATCGCGTCTGAGATGAGAGATCAGGGTGTACTCCATGTGAAACGTTTTTCAACTCGTAAAAACAATGAGACCCTTAAAACCAACACATATCTGTTTTCTTTTTCTTTACCTGCTGCTCCAAAATCACTCAAGGCAGGCTACTGCAATCTAAATGTTGACACATACATTCCCAATCCCCTCAGGTGCTTCAAATGCCAAAAGTTTGGCCATGGAGTAAACTCGTGTACCTTGACTGTTGTATGTGCTCACCTCAGTGAAAAGACCCACACAACAGAAGATTGTAACAGTGATGTTAAAAAATGTGTCAACTGTACGGGAATCACCCATCTTACTCTAAGGACTCTCCTGTTTGGAAGCAGCAAATGGCAATTAATAAACTAAAGTTCACTCAAAACATCAGCTTTGCTGATGCAAAAAGACAAGTTCTAAGCTCGGGACAAACAGAAAGCTGTGCTTCCACTGCCAAAAGAACGCCTGAAACAACATCTAGCCGGCTCTCAGACAGACTTAACTCGGGTGAAAACGGATTCTCCTAACCTTCTCTCACCCACTACATCTACTCAAACAGGAGAATCACTTACTGGTCCCTCTCAAACACAATCAGAAACATCACCCGATATTGAATTATCTTCACAACAGTCTCAACAAAGTCTCCCTAAAACTAAAAGTAAAAAGTCAGATTTTGCAAAAACACTCAGTGGCAGAGCCCCAAAAGGGTCAGAAAATAAAATTCAATTATTCAATAAATATTGAACACTTGAAGATATACATTTACGTGAAAACGTCCATAGCTTGTCGCCCTCTAAAAAGGTGCGGGGTAGATCCCCAATAAATCCCCCCAAAAGATAGTTTATTCCAACAATATTATACAGTGGAATTGCAGAGGACTGAGGACAAACTTACATGAATTACAGCTAATAGACCAAGATTTTATACCTTCAGCGATCTGTCTCCAAGAGACATATTTAAAACAGACAGATGCGATAGATGTTCGTCATTTTAATGCATATCATTGTTTTTCACCTCCGGGTGATAGGGCCACAGGAGGATCATCCATTCTGGTCAGACATAACGTTATCCATAGCCCTGTTTTACTTACTACTAATCTTCAGGCCGTTGCAGTACGACTAACTTTCCACGTTGCGTTTACATTATGCTCTCTCTATATCTCTCCGTCTTTGACGTTTCACAAAACCGATCTTCAAGCTCTGTATGACCAACTCCTGAAGCCCTCTGTTATAATGGGAGATTTAAATGGGCACAATCCACTCTGGGGAAGTGTAACTACAAACGCTAAAGGTAACTTACGGGAGGATTTCTGTTCTGATAATGATTTATGTATTTATAATGATGGTTCAAACACATATTTACACCCTGGTACGGGAACCTATACTCGACTTGTCACTCACAAATTGAGAACTACTCAATGAAATTGAATGGTCAGTCCACGATGACATGTGTGGAAGTGACCATTTTCTTACTACTACTTTCTACTTAAATCTGTAACTCCATCTGATGTTCCTCCATCATCAAGACGAAATTTTAAAAAGGCTAACTGGGTTTTATATGAAACACTGTGTGCGGAGAAACTTTATCCTGAACGTTTTATTGACATTCCTAATGCTATTAAATGCTTTTCTGATGAACTGAATGCCATAGCTGATGAGTGTATACCAAAGTCCTCTGCAGTTCCACATATTCGAAAACCGTGGTTCAGTGATGAATGCAAACAAGCGAGGAAGGCAAGGGAAAAAGCTGAACATTATTTCCGTCGTCATCCTATGGTGCATAATTTAAATAAATTTAAAATTTAAAATGCTAAAGCACGGCGTTCTTTTTAAACAGAACAAACACCAATCTTGGCAAAATTATGTATCCAAAATAAATTCTCGGACACCCATGTCCAAGGTATGGAACATGGTCCAAAAATTAAAGGTAAAGGTAATAAATCTATTGTCCATCATCTTAAACATGGAGATCGGTTACTTACTGATAAATTAGATATTGCGAATAAACTGGGCGAAACTCTCGCTAAACATTCTTCCTCTTCTAATTATATACCTAAATTTCAGCAATATCAAAAACAAGAAGAAAATAAAACTATTAATTCCAATTCTGATAATGGGGAAGATTATAATGAAACGTTTTCTATTCATGAACTCCATACTGCTCTTTATCAAGCTCATGACACTGCTACAGGAGCTGATAACATACATTATCAACTCCTGAAACATTTACCAGAATCCTGTCTGGAAACTCTCCTAAATATTTTTTATTATATTTGGACATCGGGTAACTTTCCTCCTTCATGGCGTGACGCCACAGTGGAACCAATGCCTAAACCTGCACGTGATCATACGGATCCATCCAATTAACCTCATAACAGATATACAGTGTGGTTTCCGTAAAAACAGAAGTACTGTTGATCACTTGGTGCATTTAGAATCATTTGTTAAAAATGCACTAATTAATAAACAACATCCTGTGTCTATCTTTTTTTATCTAGAAAAAGCATATGGCACAACCTGGAAATATGGTATTTTAAGAGACTGACATGACTTCCGCTTGCGAGGTCGTTTACCTCAATTTATAGCCAACTTTTTAAATGGCAGACAGTTTCAAGTTCGAGTGGGTTGTGCCCTGTCTGATCATTACAATCAGGATCAGGGTGTTCCACAAGGCAGTATTTTGTCTGTAACACTTTTTAGCATAAAGATAAATAGTTTATCAAAAGTTTTAAACGATTCAACTGATGGATCGTTATTTGTGGATGATTTTAATATTTCTTGTCGTGGTAAAAATATGCATACTATTGAACGGCAACTGCAGTTGTGTTTAAATAAAATAAATAAATGGTGTCTTGAAAACGGCTTTAAATTTTCTAAATCCAAAACTAATTGTATACATTTTTGCAGAAAATATAAACCACATAAGGACCCTGAACTATCTCTAGATGTCACTCCCATCAAAGTTGTAAAGGAGACCAAGTTCTTGGGCCTAATCTTTGACTCCCATTTAACATTTCTGCCTCATATCAAGTCCCTTAAAACTAAATGCATGAAGGCTCTTGACTTGTTGAAAGTTGTTTCCAACTCAAAGTGGGGAGGGGATCAAGCAACCCTCTTACACCTATATCGATCACTGGTCCGTTCGAAACTAGATTATGGCTCCATCGTATACGATGGAGCCTGCAAAAGCAACCTTAAACTTCTTGATTCTGTCCACCATCAAGGCTTAAGACTTTGTCTTGGGTCTTTCAGAACTTCACCTATTGATAGTCTCTATGTTGAGGCCGATGAACCATCTCTTACTCAACATCGTATAAAATTGTCTTTACAATACATTACTAAATTATATTCTAATGAATCTAACCCTGCCTATAACTGTGTGTTCAATCCCCTTTATGAGGATTTGTATAACAAAAAGTCTTCCTTGTTCCACCTCTTGGGCACAGAATGAAACCATTTATTTCTTCTGCCGGTATTGAGCTGGAAAGTATATCACCTTCCCGTCTTCTTTCTACTCCTCCTTGGCAATTGGTTAGGCAACAACTTGACCTAACATTAACATCATTTAAAAAATCAGAAACAAATAACTTGCAATATAAACAAGAATATCATCAATTAAAACATAAATATAGCAATTATAAACCCTTATTTACAGATGCATCCAAGGACGGTAGCGATGTTGCTTGTGCCACTGTCAATGGATCCAGACCAATATCTTCTAGATTACCAGATAATAGTTCTATTTTTACAGCAGAAGCTAACGCCATATTAACAGTTCTTAAATATATTCAAAGACAGCCTAAACATAAAAAATATATAATCTATTCCGATTCTCTTTCTTGCCTTCAAGCTATTAGAAATATCTCTTGCAAACATTCACTTTTAATAGAAATTATTGAATTGTATAATGATCTTGCAACTGACCAATACGACATCGTCTTCCGTTGGTTACCCAACCATGTAGGGATCTCTGGTAACACACTGGCTGACCTTGCTGCTAAGGCAGCACTCAACAACTCTGTGACAGCACTGCTTATTCCTTACAGCCAACATTAGATCTTATATCCGTGATCTGATGCAAAAGAAGTGGGACACCCAAGTGGGTATAAATAATTTACATGAGAGAAAACCGTACATTGGTTATACCCACTTGGGTTGTCAGTCCAGATTTGAAAAAGTTATTTTACGACGATGTCGTATTGGCCATACTAGATGTACTCATTCATATCTTTTAAAAGGTGAGGATATTCCATTTTGTATCCCCTCTGATGAGAGAGTCAAGGTCAAGCATATTCTGCTCGACTGTGTCGAATTCTCCATCACAAGGGATAAATATTTCAATGTTAAATCTGTAAAGGATCTTTTTACAAACGTTAAGTATCATTTAATTATTGGTTTTTAAAAAGAATTTTATTTAATGGTTGAATTTTGAATAACATGTTTTGTAAATAGATGTATCTTAATTACTTGTTGTTTAGATTTGTAATTAGAATTGTTAGTGGCTGTACCCTCAAAGGGTGTTGAAGTATTGTCAAATTATTGTCCTCCGGAGAGGGTGCGTATACGTAAGTCCACAAACATTCAAAGTAAATTCTAAATTTCCAGGTTTTTAATCGTAGAATAAATGTCTTTTTATTGTATGGTTAGATTTCACAAATTGCTGACGGCTGAGGGAATGATGTAAATCCAGCTAGGCCTATATCAGGGGGCAAGAGACGTAGGGTGCCGTCACTTAACGGCCGCCTGGGCGCTGACCATGCACGCCCCATTCCTATGTTGCACATCGACGTAAAGCTGGTTTCCAGGGCTAACTGGCGGTGTCATCAGAAATGACCTGTCGTCGACAGGTTCGACGTCGGGACGCTTTTAAGTCCGATGTAACTCGATTTTTGGCAGCTTTTCACGCTGCGGGTACTTGTAATGTTTCGTACATCGACCCCAGGGTTTTGATTTGACTCTGGATCGGAAGCCCTGTGTCTTGGCTTTCACGTCATGTGCGACACATGCGGGTGCAGTCATGTTTTCCCACCCTTAAAGCCACCCAAAGTTAAGCCCCGTGCGCGTAACGGGGGCCAAAACAGCTCAGATTTGATATCACCAGGGTTTGATCTATGCATCCTGCGTTCACTAATTGTCCCATCCCGGGAGAAAGAGACATACTGCACACATATCATACATGAAAATTCGGCCACGTGCATGAAGCACCTGGGGTTATCACGGGGTCGACATGGGGCGCCTGGTTGGGCGTCCACGCCCATTTTCCCATCTGTTATAGACCTGTAATTTTACCAAGACAAAAGCCTTACTCGGAGAGCATCTTTTAAACGTCACTCGAACGTTGAATATTCACATCCTATTGACAGGTTTCACATCGACGTGAAGCTTGTCCCCAGGGCTATCTGGTGGTAACATCAGAAGTGACAAATCTTTACCGGGTTCGACGCCGGGGCGCTTTTAAGCCCGATTTATCCCGATTTATGGCAATTTTTTCACGCTGTAGGTACTTGTCATGTTTCGTACATCGACCCCAGGGTTTTGTCTTCGACATGGGTCGGAAGCCCTGTGTCTTGACTTTCGCGTCATGTGCGACACGTGTGGCTGCCGTTATGTTTTCCCACCCTTAAAGCCACCCAAAGCCAAAGCCTGTGCGTGCGGCGGGATGCAAAACAGCTTATTTGATATCACGCGAGTGAGTGAGTGAGTGAGTGAGTGAGTGAGTGAGTGAGTGAGTGAGTGAGTGAGTGAGTGAGTGAGTGAGTGAGTGAGTGAGTGAGTGAGTGAGTGAGTGAGTGGGTGAGTGATTAAACATACCTACACATACACTTACGAATTGAAAGCCAGAACTGCCCATTAGATTTTGGTGTCAGGTGTACGCCATCCTTGGCTAGCAGCGCAGGTCCCATCCTCATGTGCTGGCTGTGTTCCCAAAGGGTGGCATCCAGACGGCGTCGCAACATCTTCTTCAAGCGCCGGTTCGCCTCCTCCACCTTCCGCTTGTAGGCAGAGACCGTCATGTTCCTTGGTTTTACCCTCGGAAACAGACTCCCTATCACCGCCCTGGAGCCTGGCCGTTTCCACCGAAGGTAGTCCAGAAGATCCAGCAGGTCTTCGACCAGGTCCCGAGGATCAGTAGAGGCCGACACGTCGTTCTCTCCCACTTGAAAGAACACAATGCCCTGAAAAGCTGCATCAAGGGCATCCACCTCAGCTTTCATCCGAGCGACGGTCGCCCCTCCGATCCCACGCACGGTAGTGAGGATGCCATGTGGAGGGGGACAGACTTGAACAAGTCGCCGCACGAAACTATGCCCCAGGATGGCAAAGTGCAGTGGCTTTGAAACAGGAGCTTCAAAAAGTGCGCAGGCCATGACTTGAATGAAGTTAGTCTTCAAGAACGATTTCTGACAATGAGTTGTGTCAAATAATATCAGCACAAGTGCCGTGATGCTCGTATCTGACTGCTAAGTATATATAGCCTGCGTCATTGATAAGTGTTTGTACTGAGCTCTGCATTGAACTCACGGGATCAATCGTTCATGGATTAAGACCTGTTGTTAGCTTAAGCCTGACACGACTCACTCATCTCGTTCAGTTATGGGATAAAACAACGAGTCAATGATTGGTGTTTTCAGTCGTAATTGCCGCCACTTTGGTTGGCTTCTCACTCAGAAACTCACGGATTAGGCACTACCATCAAAGCATCAGAGCCAAGCTTGTGTGTCCCACCCCGACAAGTGCATCTGCAAACATGACACCAGTCACGGCACAATTCCAGACAATGTAGTGATGTGATGTGATTGTGTTTGTCTTGTGTGAGGGTGACCTGTAGTAACACTAAGAATCACAAAGGCAGTGTCTTCGCTTTCTCTCCAGCTGGAATTAAAGACAATACCAAGGCTACATTTCCATACAACATCAAACAACTTCCATACAACATCAAACTATCGGGAGTACGGATCACACCAGCTGGAACTAAAGACAATACCAAGGCTACATTTCCATGCAACATCAAACTATCGGCAAACATGGAAACCCGGTACTAAGCATCACACCAGCTGGAATTAAAGACAATGCCAAGGCTACATTTCCATACAACATCAAACAACTTCCATACAACATCAAACTATCGGGAGTACGGATCACACCAGCTGGAACTAAAGACAATACCAAGGCTACATTTCCATGCAACATCAAACTATCGGCAAACATGGAAACCCGGTACTAAGCATCACACCAGCTGGAATTAAAGACAATGCCAAGGCTACATTTCCATACAACATCAAACAACTTCCATGCAACATCAAACTATCGGCAAACATGGAAACCCGGTATTAAGCATCACACCAGCTGGAATTAAAGACAATTTTTCCGGGCCAGTTTGTAGGCATTGAAAATATGGCACCTTCACCCGGTAACATATTATCAATGCCTCGGCCGACCGACTGACTTTGTAGACCTTGATGCAAGTATACCATTTCACTTGGGTCAAGGGTTACATGATCTACCGTTTTCCACCTATTTTGTTTATTTCGAGCTTTTAGTTTTTATTAGTGGTGTTAGGTATTTTTGTTTTGAGTTGGTAATGTTTGAGTTTCGTAGTCACCTTCTCTCTCTCTCTCTTGGTAATTTTTTCACGTTAATTTAATGTTTTTGGTTTGGGGTTAAGTGGTTTAGGCGGTGTTACTTTTGTCCTTTTAGTTTGGCATTTATCTCCAGTTTTACGTTCTGTCATTGTCAGTGTTTATTATTCAGTTATACGCACCGCGGTATGCATGGTTTTAGCTTTAAATTTATGTCATTTAGGTTTGGGTTAGCGGTTTAGATTTAACATTGTCGGTATTGATGAATTTAGCTTTAAGGTTATGTCATTTAGGTTAATTCGGAATGGGTTAGTGATTTAGTGTAGAGAGAAGGACGTGGACTCTCCGTTTTAATTTTATGTTACTTTGATTGGAGGTTAATGGTTTGGATTAGAAGGGAACAGCGTTAGGTTGTTCTTTTAATTTAGCATGCACCATGATAACCATAGCTCACGAATTATTGAATACCCATACAATTGCCGTACATAATGGACAGATACCTCAAATATGTTAACACAAATGTATCATACAAATCATGAAACCTGGAATTATACAACTTTCATTCCAAAGTCTGATTGCTGTGAAGGCACACTTGAGTCGACGTAGGAAGGAGGTCGTGGTTCTTCAAGTACTGTTGGCAGTTGAGCTGCTACACGTGAACAACACACACTACGCTTTACATCAACATGCATAACAAAACGTCAATGTCCGTCTGGCATGTCATGCCGTCGCATCTACCCATCAAGTAGATGTCTCACGTAGCTGTAGACACTACAGCAATAAACCGCTCATTTCCCATATGCCACACCTTAGGGAATCGCAAAGATTTGACACGGCAAATCATGAACAACTACCACCAAATCGACCTAGAGTCTCCTGTCAAGACTCGAACGGGTGTGCCTGCGCCAGCTACCGTTTCACCATCATCGGCACTCCTCTCGGGATCGTCCCCTCAACCTCTGTGCAACACCAGTGTTTTGCCTGCTTCGTGGCTGAGACATCGCCTGCTTCTAGGTAAAATCACCGGCGTATGCACTTGATCGCGGGCGAATCAAGACTCGAACCGGTTCGCTGCGCCAGCTACCCTGTCACCATCATCGCCTCTCCTCTCGGGATCGTCCCCTCGCCTGCTATGCAACACCAGCATGTCGATCTGCTTCCGACACTATCACCCGTCTCTAGGCAAAAGTCAGCAGAGTCTACACTTGCTCACGGGCAAATCAAGACTCGAACGGGTTTGCCTGCGCCAGCTACCGTTTCACCATCATCGCCTCTCCTCTCGAGGTCGCCCCCTCAACCTCTGTGCAACACCAGTGTTTTGCCTGCTTCGTGGCTGAGACATCGCCTGCTTCTAGGTAAAATCACCGGCGTATGCACTTGATCGCGGGCGAATCAAGACTCGAACCGGTTCGCTGCGCCAGCTACCCTGTCACCATCATCGCCTCTCCTCTCGGGATCGTCCCCTCGCCTGCTATGCAACACCAGCATGTCGATCTGCTTCCGACACTATCACCCGTCTCTAGGCAAAAGTCAGCAGAGTCTACACTTGCTCACGGGCAAATCAAGACTCGAACGGGTTTGCCTGCGCCAGCTACCCTGTCACCATCATCGACTCTCCTCTCGGGATCGTCCCCTCGCCTGCTATGCAACACCAGCATGTCGATCTGCTTCCGACACTATCACCCATCTCTAGGTAAAAGTCAGCAGAGTCTACACTTGCTCACGGGCAAATCAAGACTCGAACGGGTTTGCCTGCGCCAGCTACCCTGTCACCATCATCGACTCTCCTCTCGGGATCGTCCCCTCGCCTGCTATGCAACACCAGCATGTCGATCTGCTTCCGACACTATCACCCATCTCTAGGCAAAAGTCAGCAGAGTCTACACTTGCTCACGGGCAAATCAAGACTCGAACGGGTTTGCCTGCGCCAGCTACCGTTTCACCATCATCGCCTCTCCTCTCGAGGTCGCCCCCTCAACCTCTGTGCAACGCCAGTGTTTTGCCTGCTTCGTGGCTGAGACATCGCCTGCTTCTAGGTAAAATCACCGGCGTATGCACTTGCTCGCGGGCGAATCAAGACTCGAACCGGTTCGCTGCGCCAGCTACCCTGTCACCATCATCGCCTCTCCTCTCGGGATCGTCCCCTCGCCTGCTATGCAACACCAGCATATCGTTCTGCTTCTCGCAAACTCGCCATTGAGCCCCCTGTCAAGACTCGATAGTTTTCGGTTTTGCTACACCATGGCCGCTTATAGATCGAGCGTCTTCGGCAGAACGAATGATGAATAGTATGAACAACGTCGCGCGCCGTTACTCACGCTAACCACCACGTCAACCAAGTGCTTGATCATGGTGGAGGTCGGAATTATCCCCCTATGCACAACCTTGATACTTTCCAACCTCCGTGGGCAGACGTAGAGGGCACCGTCGCAATTTCCGCATCGCCGTTCCGTTCCCGTCCCGTCTACGTTCGTGCCCGGGGAACCTAGGCATTTTCCGAGCAGTGGCCAAGCTGGCTCGGGTTCCCCTTGTGTAGAAAAGTACGTAAATACGTTGGATAGTTAAACTTTCACCTGACGATAGTACACATTTTAAAAAGTTTAGATTTACTTTATTTGAAAAGATAGAGCAACGAAATTTTGCATGTACCTCCGCCATTAAATGGGCTTTCTGGCAATACCATCCAATTTGACATGTGACTTTTAGAAAAGAAGTTACATAGTATTTTTTTAAAAAGTACAGTAAAAAACGACTATTTTTTCGAACAAATTGTGCAATATACTTTACAATTTTCAGAATAGATGAAATCTGCTTACACCATTGTTGCCGTCACCAGAAGAGCTTTCTAATGATACCAAAAAATGTATGCTACAGACTAGAGTGCTGCAGTTAGAAGCAAAAAAGACGCAATAAGGCAACACGAGAGCAAATGCGCCATTGAAAGGCCGTAGACGCGAAAAGCGGCGGTATATACGGACGTGTGTAGCCTCTCCAAAAACCATTGTATATGTACATGTGATACGTCGTTAGAAGCAGATTTGAAAGGGCATTCATACGCATTATGGACATTTAGGAACGAGAAAACGATATAAAAATTATCAACGAAATTAACTTCCGATTACCGATCCGATAAAACGGAAATAGCATGCGGCATTACATGCGGACAGCTATACACAACATTGCAGACGTGCATGTTATACATCGCTAGAAACCCCATGGAAAGACTTTTCAAATGAATCATAGATGTAAGAAATCCAATGAGGGATAACGAAATTAGAACGAAAGTCTACTTCCGCTAACGGCGCCGTTGCGACGGAACTAACATGCGGCATTAAATATGGACAGCTATACACAACATTGCAGACGTACATGTTATACATCGTTAGAAACCCAATGGAAAGACCTTTCAAATGAAGCATAGATATAAGAAATCCCATGAGGGATAACGAAATTAGGACTAAAATCTACTTCGGCTAACGGCGCCGTTGCGACGGAACTAACATGCGGCATTACATGCGGACAGCTATGTACAACATTGCAGATGTCCATGTTATACATCGCTAGAAACCCCATGGAAAGACCTTTCAAATGAATCATAGATACAAGAAATCCAATGAGGGATAACGAAATTAGGACGAAAGTCTACTTCCGCTAACGGCGCCGTTGCGACGGAACTAACATGCGGCATTACATACGGACAGCTATACACAACATTGCAGATGTGCATGTTATACATCACTAGAAACCCCACGGAAAGACCTTTCAAATGAATCATAGATATTAGAAATCTCATGAGGGATAACGAAATTAGAACGAAAGTCTACTTCCGCTAACGGCTCCTTTGCGACGGAATTAACATGCGGCATCAAATCTGGACAGCTATACACAACATTTCAGACGTGCATGTCAAACATCGCCAGAAACCCCATGAAGAGACCTTTCAAATGAATCATAGATATTAGAAATCTAATGAGGGATAACGAAATTAGAACGAAAGTCTACTTCCGCTACCGGCGCCGTTGCGACGGAACGGACAAGCGGCATCACCTACGGACATGCCTAGCATCTTTGCTCAACGTCGCACATGCACATGCCATACACCACCAGAAGCGAATTGAAATGCTCTTTCTAATGAATATAAGATACTGAAAGTCGCATCAGACATGTACACATGATTAACCAAGAAATAACGCACTGATGGTGTTGGCGACGCACGGGACACGCGGCATGACACGCAGACGTATGTAGCTTCACATGCCAGTGCACATGGTCATGTCGTACATCGTCTTGAAGCCCATTTGCATGGGCTTTCACATGCACTATAGATGTTAGGGATCTTCGAAAAGAGAGAGATATTATAAGGGGTTATTGGCGGGGTCGACATGAGTCGGCGGCGGAAGTCAAGCCGGATAGAAAAGCGGCACTATATGCAGACGGTTGCAGCTGTGCACAGCATTGCAGACGTGCATGTTATGCATCGCCAGAAACCCCATGAAGAGACCTTTCAAATGAATCATAGATATTAGAAATCCAATGAGGGATAACGAAATTAGAACGAAAGTCTACTTCCGCTACCGGCGCCGTTGCGACGGAACGGACAAGCGGCATTACCTACGGACATGCCTAGCATCTTTGCTCAACGTCGCACATGCACATGCCATACACCACCAGAAGCGAATTGAAATGCTCTTTCTAATGAATATAAGATACTGAAAGTCGCATCAGACATGTACACATGATTAACCAAGAAATAACGCACTGATGGTGTTGGCGACGCACGGGACACGCGGCATGACACGCAGACGTATGTAGCTTGCCATGCCAGTGCACATGGGCTTGTCGTACACCGTCTTGAAGCCCATTTGCATGTGCTTTCACATGCACTGTAGATGTTAGGGATCTTCGAAAGGAGAGAGATACCATAAGGGGTTATTGGCGGGGTCGACATGAGTCGGCGGCGGAAGTCAAGCCGGATAGAAAAGCGGCACTATATGCAGACGGTTGCAGCTGTGCACAGCATTGCAGACGTGCATGTTATGCATCGCCAGAAACCCCATGAAGAGACCTTTCAAATGAATCATAGATATTAGAAATCCAATGAGGGATAACGAAATTAGAACGAAAGTCTACTTCCGCTACCGGCGCCGTTGCGACGGAACGGACAAGCGGCATTACCTACGGACATGCCTAGCATCTTTGCTCAACGTCGCACATGCACATGCCATACACCACCAGAAGCGAATTGAAATGCTCTTTCTAATGAATATAAGATACTGAAAGTCGCATCAGTCATGTACACATGATTAACCAAGAAATAACGCACTGATGGTGTTGGCGACGCACGGGACACGCGGCATGACACGCAGACGTATGTAGCTTGCCATGCCAGTGCACATGGGCTTGTCGTACACCGTCTTGAAGCCCATTTGCATGTGCTTTCACATGCACTGTAGATGTTAGGGATCTTCGAAAGGAGAGAGATACCATAAGGGGTTATTGGCGGGGTCGACATGAGTCGGCGGCGGAAGTCAAGCCGGATAGAAAAGCGGCACTATATGCAGACGGTTGCAGCTGTGCACAGCATTGCAGACGTGCATGTTATGCATCGCCAGAAACCCCATGAAGAGACCTTTCAAATGAATCATAGATATTAGAAATCCAATGAGGGATAACGAAATTAGAACGAAAGTCTACTTCCGCTACCGGCGCCGTTGCGACGGAACGGACAAGCGGCATTACCTACGGACATGCCTAGCATCTTTGCTCAACGTCGCACATGCACATGCCATACACCACCAGAAGCGAATTGAAATGCTCTTTCTAATGAATATAAGATACTGAAAGTTGCATCAGACATGTACACATGATTAACCAAGAAATAACGCACTGATGGCGTTGGCGACGCACGGGACACGCGGCATGACACGCAGACGTATGTAGCTTGACATGCCAGTGCACATGGGCTTGTCGTACATCGTCTTGAAGCCCATTTGCATGTGCTTTCACTATATGCACTATAGATGTTAGGGATCTTCGAAAGGAGAGAGATACCATAAGGGGTTATTGGCGGGGTCGACATGAGTCGGCGGCGGAAGTCAAGCCGGATTGAAAAGCGGCACTATATGCAGACGGTTGCAGCTGTGCACAGCATTGCAGACGTGCATGTTATGCATCGCCAGAAACCCCATGAAGAGACCTTTCAAATGAATCATAGATATTAGAAATCCAATGAGGGATAACGAAATTAGAACGAAAGTCTACTTCCGCTACCGGCGCCGTTGCGACGGAACGGACAAGCGGCATTACCTACGGACATGCCTAGCATCTTTGCTCAACGTCGCACATGCACATGCCATACACCACCAGAAGCGAATTGAAATGCTCTTTCTAATGAATATAAGATACTGAAAGTCGCATCAGACATGTACACATGATTAACCAAGAAATAACGCACTGATGGTGTTGGCGACGCACGGGACACGCGGCATAACACGCAGACGTATGTAGCTTGCCATGCCAGTGCACATGGGCCTGTCGTACATCGTCCTGAAGCCCATTTGCATGTGCTTTCACATGCACTATAGATGTTAGGGGTCTTCGAAAGGAGAGAGATACCATAAGGGGTTATTGGCGGGGTCGACATGAGTCGGCGGCGGAAGTCAAGCCGGATAGAAAAGCGGCACTATATGCAGACGGTTGCAGCTGTGCACAGCATTGCAGACGTGCATGTTATGCATCGCCAGAAACCCCATGAAGAGACCTTTCAAATGAATCATAGATATTAGAAATCCAATGAGGGATAACGAAGTTAGAACGAAAGTCTACTTCCGCTACCGGCGCCGTTGCGTCGGAAGGGACAAGCGGCATCACCTACGGACATGCCTAGCATCTTTGCTCAACGTCGCACATGCACATGCCATACACCACCAGAAGCGAATTGAAATGCTCTTTCTAATGAATATAAGATACTGAAAGTTGCATCAGACATGTACACATGATTAACCAAGAAATAACGCACTGATGGCGTTGGCGACGCAAGGGACACGCGGCATGACACGCAGACGTATGTAGCTTGACATGCCAGTGCACATGGGCTTGTCGTACATCGTCTTGAAGCCCATTTGCATGTGCTTTCACTATATGCACTATAGATGTTAGGGATCTTCGAAAGGAGAGAGATACCATAAGGGGTTATTGGCGGGGTCGACATGAGTCGGCGGCGGAAGTCAAGCCGGATAGAAAAGCGGCACTATATGCAGACGGTTGCAGCTGTGCACAGCATTGCAGACGTGCATGTTATGCATCGCCAGAAACCCCATGAACAGACCTTTCGAATGAATCATAGATATTAGAAATCCAATGAGGGATAACGAAATTAGAACGAAAGTCTACTTCCGCTACTGGCGCCGTTGCGACGGAACGGACAAGCGGCATCACCTACGGACATGCCTAGCATCTTTGCTCAACGTCGCACATGCACATGCCATACACCACCAGAAGCGAATTGAAATGCTCTTTCTAATGAATGTAAGATACTGAAAGTCGCATCAGACATGTACACATGATTAACCAAGAAATAACGCACTGATGGTGTTGGCGACGCACGGGACACGCGGCATGACACGCAGACGTATGTAGCTTGCCATGCCAGTGCACATGGGCTTGTCGTATATCGTCTTGAAGCCCATTTGCATGGGCTTTCACATGCACTATAAATGTTAGGGATCTTCGAAAGGAGAGAGATTCCATAAGGGGTTATTGGCGGGGTCGACATGAGTCGGCGGCGGAAGTCAAGCCGGATTGAAAAGCGGCACTATATGCAGACGGTTGCAGCTGTGCACAGCATTGCAGACGTGCATGTTATGCATCGCCAGAAACCCCATGAAGAGACCTTTCAAATGAATCATAGATATTAGAAATCCAATGAGGGATAACGAAATTAGAACGAAAGTCTACTTCCGCTACCGGCGCCGTTGCGACGGAACGGACAAGCGGCATCACCTACGGACATGCCTAGCATCCTTGCTCAACGTCGCACATACACATGCCATACACCACCAGAAGCGAATTGAAATGCTCTTTCTAATGAATATAAGATACTGAAAGTCGCATCAGACATGTACACATGATTAACCAAGAAATAACGCACTGATGGTGTTGGCGACGCACGGGACACGCGGCATGACACGCAGACGTATGTAGCTTGCCATGCCAGTGCACATGGGCTTGTCGTACATCGTCTTGAAGCCCATTTGCATGGGCTTTCACATGCACTATAAATGTTAGGGATCTTCGAAAGGAGAGAGATACCATAAGGGGTTATTGGCGGGGTCGACATGAGTCGGCGGCGGAAGTCAAGCCGGATAGAAAAGCGGCACTATATGCAGACGGTTGCAGCTGTGCACAGCATTGCAGACGTGCATGTTATGCATCGCCAGAAACCCCATGAAGAGACCTTTCAAATGAATCATAGATATTAGAAATCCAATGAGGGATAACGAAATTAGAACGAAAGTCTACTTCCGCTACCGGCGCCGTTGCGACGGAACGGACAAGCGGCATCACCTACGGACATGCCTAGCATCCTTGCTCAACGTCGCACATACACATGCACATGCCATACACCACCAGAAGCGAATTGAAATGCTCTTTCTAATGAATGTAAGATACTGAAAGTTGCATCAGACATGTACACATGATTAACCAAGAAATAACGCACTGATGGTGTTGGCGACGCACGGGACACGCGGCATGACACGCAGACGTATGTAGCTTGCCATGCCAGTGCACATGGGCATGTCGTACATCGTCTTGAAGCCCATTTGCATGTGCTTTCACATGCACTGTAGATGTTAGGGATCTTCCAAAGGAGAGAGATACCATAAGGGGTTATTGGCGGGGTCGACATGAGTCGGCAGCGGAAGTCAAGCCGGATAGAAAAGCGGCACTATATGCAGACGGTTGCAGCTGTGCACAGCATTGCAGACGTGCATGTTATGCATCGCCAGAAACCCCATGAAGAGACCTTTCAAATGAATCATAGGTATTAGAAATCCAATGAGGGATAACGAAATTAGAACGAAAGTCTACTTCCGCTACCGGCGCCGTTGCGACGGAACGGACAAGCGGCATTACCTACGGACATGCCTAGCATCTTTGCTCAACGTCGCACATGCACATGCCATACACCACCAGAAGCGAATTGAAATGCTCTTTCTAATGAATATAAGATACTGAAAGTTGCATCAGACATGTACACATGATTAACCAAGAAATAACGCACTGATGGCGTTGGCGACGCACGGGACACGCGGCATGACACGCAGACGTATGTAGCTTGACATGCCAGTGCACATGGGCTTGTCGTACATCGTCTTGAAGCCCATTTGCATGTGCTTTCACTATATGCACTATAGATGTTAGTGATCTTCGAAAGGAGAGAGATACCATAAGGGGTTATTGGCGGGGTCGACATGAGTCGGCGGCGGAAGTCAAGCCGGATAGAAAAGCGGCACTATATGCAGACGGTTGCAGCTGTGCACAGCATTGCAGACGTGCATGTTATGCATCGCCAGAAACCCCATGAAGAGACCTTTCAAATGAATCATAGATATTAGAAATCCAATGAGGGATAACGAAATTAGAACGAAAGTCTACTTCCGCTACCGGCGCCGTTGCGACGGAACGGACAAGCGGCATTACCTACGGACATGCCTAGCATCTTTGCTCAACGTCGCACATGCACATGCCATACACCACCAGAAGCGAATTGAAATGCTCTTTCTAATGAATATAAGATACTGAAAGTTGCATCAGACATGTACACATGATTAACCAAGAAATAACGCACTGATGGCGTTGGCGACGCACGGGACACGCGGCATGACACGCAGACGTATGTAGCTTGACATGCCAGTGCACATGGGCTTGTCGTACATCGTCTTGAAGCCCATTTGCATGTGCTTTCACTATATGCACTATAGATGTTAGGGATCTTCGAAAGGAGAGAGATACCATAAGGGGTTATTGGCGGGGTCGACATGAGTCGGCGGCGGAAGTCAAGCCGGATTGAAAAGCGGCACTATATGCAGACGGTTGCAGCTGTGCACAGCATTGCAGACGTGCATGTTATGCATCGCCAGAAACCCCATGAAGAGACCTTTCAAATGAATCATAGATATTAGAAATCCAATGAGGGATAACGAAATTAGAACGAAAGTCTACTTCCGCTACCGGCGCCGTTGCGACGGAACGGACAAGCGGCATTACCTACGGACATGCCTAGCATCTTTGCTCAACGTCGCACATGCACATGCCATACACCACCAGAAGCGAATTGAAATGCTCTTTCTAATGAATATAAGATACTGAAAGTCGCATCAGACATGTACACATGATTAACCAAGAAATAACGCACTGATGGTGTTGGCGACGCACGGGACACGCGGCATAACACGCAGACGTATGTAGCTTGCCATGCCAGTGCACATGGGCCTGTCGTACATCGTCCTGAAGCCCATTTGCATGTGCTTTCACATGCACTATAGATGTTAGGGGTCTTCGAAAGGAGAGAGATACCATAAGGGGTTATTGGCGGGGTCGACATGAGTCGGCGGCGGAAGTCAAGCCGGATAGAAAAGCGGCACTATATGCAGACGGTTGCAGCTGTGCACAGCATTGCAGACGTGCATGTTATGCATCGCCAGAAACCCCATGAAGAGACCTTTCAAATGAATCATAGATATTAGAAATCCAATGAGGGATAACGAAGTTAGAACGAAAGTCTACTTCCGCTACCGGCGCCGTTGCGTCGGAAGGGACAAGCGGCATCACCTACGGACATGCCTAGCATCTTTGCTCAACGTCGCACATGCACATGCCATACACCACCAGAAGCGAATTGAAATGCTCTTTCTAATGAATATAAGATACTGAAAGTTGCATCAGACATGTACACATGATTAACCAAGAAATAACGCACTGATGGCGTTGGCGACGCAAGGGACACGCGGCATGACACGCAGACGTATGTAGCTTGACATGCCAGTGCACATGGGCTTGTCGTACATCGTCTTGAAGCCCATTTGCATGTGCTTTCACTATATGCACTATAGATGTTAGGGATCTTCGAAAGGAGAGAGATACCATAAGGGGTTATTGGTGGGGTCGACATGAGTCGGCGGCGGAAGTCAAGCCGGATAGAAAAGCGGCACTATATGCAGACGGTTGCAGCTGTGCACAGCATTGCAGACGTGCATGTTATGCATCGCCAGAAACCCCATGAACAGACCTTTCGAATGAATCATAGATATTAGAAATCCAATGAGGGATAACGAAATTAGAACGAAAGTCTACTTCCGCTACTGGCGCCGTTGCGACGGAACGGACAAGCGGCATCACCTACGGACATGCCTAGCATCTTTGCTCAACGTCGCACATGCACATGCCATACACCACCAGAAGCGAATTGAAATGCTCTTTCTAATGAATGTAAGATACTGAAAGTCGCATCAGACATGTACACATGATTAACCAAGAAATAACGCACTGATGGTGTTGGCGACGCACGGGACACGCGGCATGACACGCAGACGTATGTAGCTTGCCATGCCAGTGCACATGGGCTTGTCGTATATCGTCTTGAAGCCCATTTGCATGGGCTTTCACATGCACTATAAATGTTAGGGATCTTCGAAAGGAGAGAGATTCCATAAGGGGTTATTGGCGGGGTCGACATGAGTCGGCGGCGGAAGTCAAGCCGGATAGAAAAGCGGCACTATATGCAGACGGTTGCAGCTGTGCACAGCATTGCAGACGTGCATGTTATGCATCGCCAGAAACCCCATGAAGAGACCTTTCAAATGAATCATAGATATTAGAAATCCAATGAGGGATAACGAAATTAGAACGAAAGTCTACTTCCGCTACCGGCGCCGTTGCGACGGAACGGACAAGCGGCATCACCTACGGACATGCCTAGCATCCTTGCTCAACGTCGCACATACACATGCCATACACCACCAGAAGCGAATTGAAATGCTCTTTCTAATGAATATAAGATACTGAAAGTCGCATCAGACATGTACACATGATTAACCAAGAAATAACGCACTGATGGTGTTGGCGACGCACGGGACACGCGGCATGACACGCAGACGTATGTAGCTTGCCATGCCAGTGCACATGGGCTTGTCGTATATCGTCTTGAAGCCCATTTGCATGTGCTTTCACATGCACTATAAATGTTAGGGATCTTCGAAAGGAGAGAGATACCATAAGGGGTTATTGGCGGGGTCGACATGAGTCGGCGGCGGAAGTCAAGCCGGATAGAAAAGCGGCACTATATGCAGACGGTTGCAGCTGTGCACAGCATTGCAGACGTGCATGTTATGCATCGCCAGAAACCCCATGAAGAGACCTTTCAAATGAATCATAGATATTAGAAATCCAATGAGGGATAACGAAATTAGAACGAAAGTCTACTTCCGCTACCGGCGCCGTTGCGACGGAACGGACAAGCGGCATCACCTACGGACATGCCTAGCATCCTTGCTCAACGTCGCACATACACATGCACATGCCATACACCACCAGAAGCGAATTGAAATGCTCTTTCTAATGAATGTAAGATACTGAAAGTTGCATCAGACATGTACACATGATTAACCAAGAAATAACGCACTGATGGTGTTGGCGACGCACGGGACACGCGGCATGACACGCAGACGTATGTAGCTTGCCATGCCAGTGCACATGGGCATGTCGTACATCGTCTTGAAGCCCATTTGCATGTGCTTTCACATGCACTGTAGATGTTAGGGATCTTCCAAAGGAGAGAGATACCATAAGGGGTTATTGGCGGGGTCGACATGAGTCGGCAGCGGAAGTCAAGCCGGATAGAAAAGCGGCACTATATGCAGACGGTTGCAGCTGTGCACAGCATTGCAGACGTGCATGTTATGCATCGCCAGAAACCCCATGAAGAGACCTTTCAAATGAATCATAGGTATTAGAAATCCAATGAGGGATAACGAAATTAGAACGAAAGTCTACTTCCGCTACCGGCGCCGTTGCGACGGAACGGACAAGCGGCATTACCTACGGACATGCCTAGCATCTTTGCTCAACGTCGCACATGCACATGCCATACACCACCAGAAGCGAATTGAAATGCTCTTTCTAATGAATATAAGATACTGAAAGTTGCATCAGACATGTACACATGATTAACCAAGAAATAACGCACTGATGGCGTTGGCGACGCACGGGACACGCGGCATGACACGCAGACGTATGTAGCTTGACATGCCAGTGCACATGGGCTTGTCGTACATCGTCTTGAAGCCCATTTGCATGTGCTTTCACTATATGCACTATAGATGTTAGGGATCTTCGAAAGGAGAGAGATACCATAAGGGGTTATTGGCGGGGTCGACATGAGTCGGCGGCGGAAGTCAAGCCGGATTGAAAAGCGGCACTATATGCAGACGGTTGCAGCTGTGCACAGCATTGCAGACGTGCATGTTATGCATCGCCAGAAACCCCATGAAGAGACCTTTCAAATGAATCATAGATATTAGAAATCCAATGAGGGATAACGAAATTAGAACGAAAGTCTACTTCCGCTACCGGCGCCGTTGCGACGGAACGGACAAGCGGCATTACCTACGGACATGCCTAGCATCTTTGCTCAACGTCGCACATGCACATGCCATACACCACCAGAAGCGAATTGAAATGCTCTTTCTAATGAATATAAGATACTGAAAGTCGCATCAGACATGTACACATGATTAACCAAGAAATAACGCACTGATGGTGTTGGCGACGCACGGGACCCGCGGCATAACACGCAGACGTATGTAGCTTGCCATGCCAGTGCACATGGGCTTGTCGTACATCGTCCTGAAGCCCATTTGCATGTGCTTTCACATGCACTATAGATGTTAGGGGTCTTCGAAAGGAGAGAGATACCATAAGGGGTTATTGGCGGGGTCGACATGAGTCGGCGGCGGAAGTCAAGCCGGATAGAAAAGCGGCACTATATGCAGACGGTTGCAGCTGTGCACAGCATTGCAGACGTGCATGTTATGCATCGCCAGAAACCCCATGAAGAGACCTTTCAAATGAATCATAGATATTAGAAATCCAATGAGGGATAACGAAATTAGAACGAAAGTCTACTTCCGCTACCGGCGCCGTTGCGACGGAACGGACAAGCGGCATTACCTACGGACATGCCTAGCATCCTTGCTCAACGTCGCACATACACATGCCATACACCACCAGAAGCGAATTGAAATGCTCTTTCTAATGAATATAAGATACTGAAAGTCGCATCAGACATGTACACATGATTAACCAAGAAATAACGCACTGATGGTGTTGGCGACGCACGGGACACGCGGCATGACACGCAGACGTATGTAGCTTGCCATGCCAGTGCACATGGGCTTGTCGTACATCGTCTTGAAGCCCATTTGCATGTGCTTTCACATGCACTATAAATGTTAGGGATCTTCGAAAGGAGAGAGATACCATAAGGGGTTATTGGCGGGGTCGACATGAGTCGGCGGCGGAAGTCAAGCCGGATAGAAAAGCGGCACTATATGCAGACGGTTGCAGCTGTGCACAGCATTGCAGACGTGCATGTTATGCATCGCCAGAAACCCCATGAAGAGACCTTTCAAATGAATCATAGATATTAGAAATCCAATGAGGGATAACGAAATTAGAACGAAAGTCTACTTCCGCTACCGGCGCCGTTGCGACGGAACGGACAAGCGGCATCACCTACGGACATGCCTAGCATCCTTGCTCAACGTCGCACATGCACATGCCATACACCACCAGAAGCGAATTGAAATGCTCTTTCTAATGAATATAAGATACTGAAAGTCGCATCAGACATGTACACATGATTAACCAAGAAATAACGCACTGATGGTGTTGGCGACGCACGGGACACGCGGCATGACACGCAGACGTATGTAGCTTGCCATGCCAGTGCACATGGGCTTGTCGTACATCGTCTTGAAGCCCATTTCCATGTGCTTTCACATGCACTATAGATGTTAGGGATCTTCGAAAGGAGAGAGATACCATAAGGGGTTATTGGCGGGGTCGACATGAGTCGGCGGCGGAAGTCAAGCCGGATAGAAAAGCGGCACTATATGCAGACGGTTGCAGCTGTGCACAGCATTGCAGACGTGCATGTTATGCATCGCCAGAAACCCCATGAAGAGACCTTTCAAATGAATCATAGATATTAGAAATCCAATGAGGGATAACGAAATTAGAACGAAAGTCTACTTCCGCTACCGGCGCCGTTGCGACAGAACGGACAAGCGGCATTATCTACGGACATGCCTAGCATCTTTGCTCAACGTCGCACATGCACATGCCATACACCACCAGAAGCGAACTGAAATGCTCTTTCTAATGAATATAAGATACTGAAAGTTGCATCAGACATGTACACATGATTAACCAAGAAATAACGCACTGATGGCGTTGGCGACGCACGGGACACGCGGCATGACACGCAGACGTATGTAGCTTGCCATGCCAGTGCACATGGGCTTGTCGTACATCGTCTTGAAGCCCATTTGCATGTGCTTTCACTTTGTGCACTATAGATGTTAGGGGTCTTCGAAAGGAGAGAGATTCCATAAGGGGTTATTGGCGGGGTCGACATGAGTCGACGGCGGAAGTCAAGCCGGATAGAAAAGCGGCACTATATGCAGACGATTGCAGCTGTGCACAGCATTGCAGACGTGCATGTTATGCATCGCCAGAAACCCCATGAAGAGACCTTTTTAAAATGAATCATAGATATTAGAAATCCAATGAGGGATAACGAAATTAGAACGAAAGTCTACTTCCGCTACCGGCGCCGTTGCGACGGAACGGACAAGCGGCATCACCTACGGACATGCCTAGCATCTTTGCTCAACGTCGCACATGCACATGCCATACACCACCAGAAGCGAATTGAAATGCTCTTTCTAATGAATATAAGATACTGAAATTTGCATCAGACATGTACACATGATTAACCAAGAAATAACGCACTGATGGCGTTGGCGACGCACGGGACACGCGGCATGACACGCAGACGTATGTAGCTTGACATGCCAGTGCACATGGGCTTGTCGTACATCGTCTTGAAGCCCATTTGCATGGGCTTTCACTATATGCACTATAGATGTTAGGGATCTTCGAAAGGAGAGAGATACCATAAGGGGTTATTGGCGGGGTCGACATAAGTCGGCGGCGGAAGTCAAGCCGGATAGAAAAGCGGCACTATATGCAGACGATTGCAGCTGTGCACAGCATTGCAGACGTGCATGTTATGCATCGCCAGAAACCCCATGAAGAGACCTTTTTAAAATGAATCATAGATATTAGAAATCCAATGAGGGATAACGAAATTAGAACGAAAGTCTACTTCCGCTACCGGCGCCGTTGCGACGGAACGGACAAGCGGCATTACCTACGGACATGCCTAGCATCTTTGCTCAACGTCGCACATGCACATGCCATACACCACCAGAAGCGAATTGAAATGCTCTTTCTAATGAATATAAGATACTGAAAGTTGCATCAGACATGTACACATGATTAACCAAGAAATAACGCACTGATGGCGTTGGCGACGCACGGGACACGCGGCATGACACGCAGACGTATGTAGCTTGACATGCCAGTGCACATGGGCTTGTCGTACATCGTCTTGAAGCCCATTTGCATGTGCTTTCACTATATGCACTATAGATGTTAGTGATCT
Organism: Haliotis asinina; assembly: GCF_037392515.1. Classification (NCBI taxonomy): domain Eukaryota; kingdom Metazoa; phylum Mollusca; class Gastropoda; order Lepetellida; family Haliotidae; genus Haliotis; species Haliotis asinina. The sequence goes on along the minus strand of NC_090292.1, from coordinate 47,095,978 downwards.
TCGAAAGGAGAGAGATACCATAAGGGGTTATTGGCGGGGTCGACATGAGTCGGCGGCGGAAGTCAAGCCGGATAGAAAAGCGGCACTATATGCAGACGGTTGCAGCTGTGCACAGCATTGCAGACGTGCATGTTATGCATCGCCAGAAACCCCATGAAGAGACCTTTCAAATGAATCATAGATATTAGAAATCCAATGAGGGATAACGAAATTAGAACGAAAGTCTACTTCCGCTACCGGCGCCGTTGCGACGGAACGGACAAGCGGCATTACCTACGGACATGCCTAGCATCTTTGCTCAACGTCGCACATGCACATGCCATACACCACCAGAAGCGAATTGAAATGCTCTTTCTAATGAATATAAGATACTGAAAGTTGCATCAGACATGTACACATGATTAACCAAGAAATAACGCACTGATGGCGTTGGCGACGCACGGGACACGCGGCATGACACGCAGACGTATGTAGCTTGACATGCCAGTGCACATGGGCTTGTCGTACATCGTCTTGAAGCCCATTTGCATGTGCTTTCACTATATGCACTATAGATGTTAGGGATCTTCGAAAGGAGAGAGATACCATAAGGGGTTATTGGCGGGGTCGACATGAGTCGGCGGCGGAAGTCAAGCCGGATTGAAAAGCGGCACTATATGCAGACGGTTGCAGCTGTGCACAGCATTGCAGACGTGCATGTTATGCATCGCCAGAAACCCCATGAAGAGACCTTTCAAATGAATCATAGATATTAGAAATCCAATGAGGGATAACGAAATTAGAACGAAAGTCTACTTCCGCTACCGGCGCCGTTGCGACGGAACGGACAAGCGGCATTACCTACGGACATGCCTAGCATCTTTGCTCAACGTCGCACATGCACATGCCATACACCACCAGAAGCGAATTGAAATGCTCTTTCTAATGAATATAAGATACTGAAAGTCGCATCAGACATGTACACATGATTAACCAAGAAATAACGCACTGATGGTGTTGGCGACGCACGGGACCCGCGGCATAACACGCAGACGTATGTAGCTTGCCATGCCAGTGCACATGGGCTTGTCGTACATCGTCCTGAAGCCCATTTGCATGTGCTTTCACATGCACTATAGATGTTAGGGGTCTTCGAAAGGAGAGAGATACCATAAGGGGTTATTGGCGGGGTCGACATGAGTCGGCGGCGGAAGTCAAGCCGGATAGAAAAGCGGCACTATATGCAGACGGTTGCAGCTGTGCACAGCATTGCAGACGTGCATGTTATGCATCGCCAGAAACCCCATGAAGAGACCTTTCAAATGAATCATAGATATTAGAAATCCAATGAGGGATAACGAAATTAGAACGAAAGTCTACTTCCGCTACCGGCGCCGTTGCGACGGAACGGACAAGCGGCATTACCTACGGACATGCCTAGCATCCTTGCTCAACGTCGCACATACACATGCCATACACCACCAGAAGCGAATTGAAATGCTCTTTCTAATGAATATAAGATACTGAAAGTCGCATCAGACATGTACACATGATTAACCAAGAAATAACGCACTGATGGTGTTGGCGACGCACGGGACACGCGGCATGACACGCAGACGTATGTAGCTTGCCATGCCAGTGCACATGGGCTTGTCGTACATCGTCTTGAAGCCCATTTGCATGTGCTTTCACATGCACTATAAATGTTAGGGATCTTCGAAAGGAGAGAGATACCATAAGGGGTTATTGGCGGGGTCGACATGAGTCGGCGGCGGAAGTCAAGCCGGATAGAAAAGCGGCACTATATGCAGACGGTTGCAGCTGTGCACAGCATTGCAGACGTGCATGTTATGCATCGCCAGAAACCCCATGAAGAGACCTTTCAAATGAATCATAGATATTAGAAATCCAATGAGGGATAACGAAATTAGAACGAAAGTCTACTTCCGCTACCGGCGCCGTTGCGACGGAACGGACAAGCGGCATTACCTACGGACATGCCTAGCATCTTTGCTCAACGTCGCACATGCACATGCCATACACCACCAGAAGCGAATTGAAATGCTCTTTCTAATGAATATAAGATACTGAAAGTTGCATCAGACATGTACACATGATTAACCAAGAAATAACGCACTGATGGCGTTGGCGACGCACGGGACACGCGGCATGACACGCAGACGTATGTAGCTTGACATGCCAGTGCACATGGGCTTGTCGTACATCGTCTTGAAGCCCATTTGCATGTGCTTTCACTATATGCACTATAGATGTTAGTGATCTTCGAAAGGAGAGAGATACCATAAGGGGTTATTGGCGGGGTCGACATGAGTCGGCGGCGGAAGTCAAGCCGGATAGAAAAGCGGCACTATATGCAGACGGTTGCAGCTGTGCACAGCATTGCAGACGTGCATGTTATGCATCGCCAGAAACCCCATGAAGAGACCTTTCAAATGAATCATAGATATTAGAAATCCAATGAGGGATAACGAAATTAGAACGAAAGTCTACTTCCGCTACCGGCGCCGTTGCGACGGAACGGACAAGCGGCATTACCTACGGACATGCCTAGCATCTTTGCTCAACGTCGCACATGCACATGCCATACACCACCAGAAGCGAATTGAAATGCTCTTTCTAATGAATATAAGATACTGAAAGTTGCATCAGACATGTACACATGATTAACCAAGAAATAACGCACTGATGGCGTTGGCGACGCACGGGACACGCGGCATGACACGCAGACGTATGTAGCTTGACATGCCAGTGCACATGGGCTTGTCGTACATCGTCTTGAAGCCCATTTGCATGTGCTTTCACTATATGCACTATAGATGTTAGTGATCTTCGAAAGGAGAGAGATACCATAAGGGGTTATTGGCGGGGTCGACATGAGTCGGCGGCGGAAGTCAAGCCGGATAGAAAAGCGGCACTATATGCAGACGGTTGCAGCTGTGCACAGCATTGCAGACGTGCATGTTATGCATCGCCAGAAACCCCATGAAGAGACCTTTCAAATGAATCATAGATATTAGAAATCCAATGAGGGATAACGAAATTAGAACGAAAGTCTACTTCCGCTACCGGCGCCGTTGCGACGGAACGGACAAGCGGCATTACCTACGGACATGCCTAGCATCTTTGCTCAACGTCGCACATGCACATGCCATACACCACCAGAAGCGAATTGAAATGCTCTTTCTAATGAATATAAGATACTGAAAGTTGCATCAGACATGTACACATGATTAACCAAGAAATAACGCACTGATGGCGTTGGCGACGCACGGGACACGCGGCATGACACGCAGACGTATGTAGCTTGACATGCCAGTGCACATGGGCTTGTCGTACATCGTCTTGAAGCCCATTTGCATGTGCTTTCACTATATGCACTATAGATGTTAGGGATCTTCGAAAGGAGAGAGATACCATAAGGGGTTATTGGCGGGGTCGACATGAGTCGGCGGCGGAAGTCAAGCCGGATTGAAAAGCGGCACTATATGCAGACGGTTGCAGCTGTGCACAGCATTGCAGACGTGCATGTTATGCATCGCCAGAAACCCCATGAAGAGACCTTTCAAATGAATCATAGATATTAGAAATCCAATGAGGGATAACGAAATTAGAACGAAAGTCTACTTCCGCTACCGGCGCCGTTGCGACGGAACGGACAAGCGGCATTACCTACGGACATGCCTAGCATCTTTGCTCAACGTCGCACATGCACATGCCATACACCACCAGAAGCGAATTGAAATGCTCTTTCTAATGAATATAAGATACTGAAAGTCGCATCAGACATGTACACATGATTAACCAAGAAATAACGCACTGATGGTGTTGGCGACGCACGGGACCCGCGGCATAACACGCAGACGTATGTAGCTTGCCATGCCAGTGCACATGGGCTTGTCGTACATCGTCCTGAAGCCCATTTGCATGTGCTTTCACATGCACTATAGATGTTAGGGGTCTTCGAAAGGAGAGAGATACCATAAGGGGTTATTGGCGGGGTCGACATGAGTCGGCGGCGGAAGTCAAGCCGGATAGAAAAGCGGCACTATATGCAGACGGTTGCAGCTGTGCACAGCATTGCAGACGTGCATGTTATGCATCGCCAGAAACCCCATGAAGAGACCTTTCAAATGAATCATAGATATTAGAAATCCAATGAGGGATAACGAAATTAGAACGAAAGTCTACTTCCGCTACCGGCGCCGTTGCGACGGAACGGACAAGCGGCATTACCTACGGACATGCCTAGCATCCTTGCTCAACGTCGCACATACACATGCCATACACCACCAGAAGCGAATTGAAATGCTCTTTCTAATGAATATAAGATACTGAAAGTCGCATCAGACATGTACACATGATTAACCAAGAAATAACGCACTGATGGTGTTGGCGACGCACGGGACACGCGGCATGACACGCAGACGTATGTAGCTTGCCATGCCAGTGCACATGGGCTTGTCGTACATCGTCTTGAAGCCCATTTGCATGTGCTTTCACATGCACTATAAATGTTAGGGATCTTCGAAAGGAGAGAGATACCATAAGGGGTTATTGGCGGGGTCGACATGAGTCGGCGGCGGAAGTCAAGCCGGATAGAAAAGCGGCACTATATGCAGACGGTTGCAGCTGTGCACAGCATTGCAGACGTGCATGTTATGCATCGCCAGAAACCCCATGAAGAGACCTTTCAAATGAATCATAGATATTAGAAATCCAATGAGGGATAACGAAATTAGAACGAAAGTCTACTTCCGCTACCGGCGCCGTTGCGACGGAACGGACAAGCGGCATCACCTACGGACATGCCTAGCATCCTTGCTCAACGTCGCACATGCACATGCCATACACCACCAGAAGCGAATTGAAATGCTCTTTCTAATGAATATAAGATACTGAAAGTCGCATCAGACATGTACACATGATTAACCAAGAAATAACGCACTGATGGTGTTGGCGACGCACGGGACACGCGGCATGACACGCAGACGTATGTAGCTTGCCATGCCAGTGCACATGGGCTTGTCGTACATCGTCTTGAAGCCCATTTGCATGTGCTTTCACATGCACTATAGATGTTAGGGATCTTCCAAAGGAGAGAGATACCATAAGGGGTTATTGGCGGGGTCGACATGAGTCGGCGGCGGAAGTCAAGCCGGATAGAAAAGCGGCACTATATGCAGACGGTTGCAGCTGTGCACAGCATTGCAGACGTGCATGTTATGCATCGCCAGAAACCCCATGAAGAGACCTTTCAAATGAATCATAGATATTAGAAATCCAATGAGGGATAACGAAATTAGAACGAAAGTCTACTTCCGCTACCGGCGCCGTTGCGACAGAACGGACAAGCGGCATTATCTACGGACATGCCTAGCATCTTTGCTCAACGTCGCACATGCACATGCCATACACCACCAGAAGCGAATTGAAATGCTCTTTCTAATGAATATAAGATACTGAAAGTTGCATCAGACATGTACACATGATTAACCAAGAAATAACGCACTGATGGCGTTGGCGACGCACGGGACACGCGGCATGACACGCAGACGTATGTAGCTTGCCATGCCAGTGCACATGGGCTTGTCGTACATCGTCTTGAAGCCCATTTGCATGTGCTTTCACTATGTGCACTATAGATGTTAGGGGTCTTCGAAAGGAGAGAGATTCCATAAGGGGTTATTGGCGGGGTCGACATGAGTCGACGGCGGAAGTCAAGCCGGATAGAAAAGCGGCACTATATGCAGACGATTGCAGCTGTGCACAGCATTGCAGACGTGCATGTTATGCATCGCCAGAAACCCCATGAAGAGACCTTTTTAAAATGAATCATAGATATTAGAAATCCAATGAGGGATAACGAAATTAGAACGAAAGTCTACTTCCGCTACCGGCGCCGTTGCGACGGAACGGACAAGCGGCATCACCTACGGACATGCCTAGCATCTTTGCTCAACGTCGCACATGCACATGCCATACACCACCAGAAGCGAATTGAAATGCTCTTTCTAATGAATATAAGATACTGAAAGTTGCATCAGACATGTACACATGATTAACCAAGAAATAACGCACTGATGGCGTTGGCGACGCACGGGACACGCGGCATGACACGCAGACGTATGTAGCTTGACATGCCAGTGCACATGGGCTTGTCGTACATCGTCTTGAAGCCCATTTGCATGGGCTTTCACTATATGCACTATAGATGTTAGGGATCTTCGAAAGGAGAGAGATACCATAAGGGGTTATTGGCGGGGTCGACATAAGTCGGCGGCGGAAGTCAAGCCGGATAGAAAAGCGGCACTATATGCAGACGATTGCAGCTGTGCACAGCATTGCAGACGTGCATGTTATGCATCGCCAGAAACCCCATGAAGAGACCTTTTTAAAAAGAATCATAGATATTAGAAATCCAATGAGGGATAACGAAATTAGAACGAAAGTCTACTTCCGCTACCGGCGCCGTTGCGACGGAAGGGACAAGCGGCATCACCTACGGACATGCCTAGCATCTTTGCTCAACGTCGCACATGCACATGCACATGCCATACACCACCAGAAGCGAATTGAAATGCTCTTTCTAATGAATATAAGATACTGAAAGTCGCATCAGACATGTACACATGATTAACCAAGAAATAACGCACTGATGGTGTTGGCGACGCACGGGACACGCGGCATGACACGCAGACGTATGTAGCTTGCCATGCCAGTGCACATGGGCTTGTCGTATATCGTCTTGAAGCCCATTTGCATGGGCTTTCACATGCACTATAAATGTTAGGGATCTTCGAAAGGAGAGAGATACCATAAGGGGTTATTGGCGGGGTCGACATGAGTCGGCGGCGGAAGTCAAGCCGGATAGAAAAGCGGCACTATATGCAGACGGTTGCAGCTGTGCACAGCATTGCAGACGTGCATGTTATGCATCGCCAGAAACCCCATGAAGAGACCTTTCAAATGAATCATAGATATTAGAAATCCAATGAGGGATAACGAAATTAGAACGAAAGTCTACTTCCGCTACCGGCGCCGTTGCGACGGAACGGACAAGCGGCATCACCTACGGACATGCCTAGCATCCTTGCTCAACGTCGCACATACACATGCCATACACCACCAGAAGCGAATTGAAATGCTCTTTCTAATGAATATAAGATACTGAAAGTCGCATCAGTCATGTACACATGATTAACCAAGAAATAACGCACTGATGGTGTTGGCGACGCACGGGACACGCGACATGACACGCAGACGTGTGTAGCTTGCCATGCCAGTGCACATGGGCTTGTCGTACATCGTCTTGAAGCCCATTTGCATGTGCTTTCACATGCACTATAGATGTTAGGGATCTTCGAAAGGAGAGAGATACCATAAGGGGTTATTGGCGGGGTCGACATGAGTCGGCGGCGGAAGTCAAGCCGGATAGAAAAGCGGCACTATATGCAGACGGTTGCAGCTGTGCACAGCATTGCAGACGTGCATGTTATGCATCGCCAGAAACCCCATGAAGAGACCTTTCAAATGAATCATAGGTATTAGAAATCCAATGAGGGATAACGAAATTAGAACGAAAGTCTACTTCCGCTACCGGCGCCGTTGCGACGGAACGGACAAGCGGCATTACCTACGGACATGCCTAGCATCTTTGCTCAACGTCGCACATGCACATGCCATACACCACCAGAAGCGAATTGAAATGCTCTTTCTAATGAATATAAGATACTGAAAGTTGCATCAGACATGTACACATGATTAACCAAGAAATAACGCACTGATGGCGTTGGCGACGCACGGGACACGCGGCATGACACGCAGACGTATGTAGCTTGACATGCCAGTGCACATGGGCTTGTCGTACATCGTCTTGAAGCCCATTTGCATGTGCTTTCACTATATGCACTATAGATGTTAGTGATCTTCGAAAGGAGAGAGATACCATAAGGGGTTATTGGCGGGGTCGACATGAGTCGGCGGCGGAAGTCAAGCCGGATAGAAAAGCGGCACTATATGCAGACGGTTGCAGCTGTGCACAGCATTGCAGACGTGCATGTTATGCATCGCCAGAAACCCCATGAAGAGACCTTTCAAATGAATCATAGATATTAGAAATCCAATGAGGGATAACGAAATTAGAACGAAAGTCTACTTCCGCTACCGGCGCCGTTGCGACGGAACGGACAAGCGGCATTACCTACGGACATGCCTAGCATCTTTGCTCAACGTCGCACATGCACATGCCATACACCACCAGAAGCGAATTGAAATGCTCTTTCTAATGAATATAAGATACTGAAAGTTGCATCAGACATGTACACATGATTAACCAAGAAATAACGCACTGATGGCGTTGGCGACGCACGGGACACGCGGCATGACACGCAGACGTATGTAGCTTGACATGCCAGTGCACATGGGCTTGTCGTACATCGTCTTGAAGCCCATTTGCATGTGCTTTCACTATATGCACTATAGATGTTAGGGATCTTCGAAAGGAGAGAGATACCATAAGGGGTTATTGGCGGGGTCGACATGAGTCGGCGGCGGAAGTCAAGCCGGATTGAAAAGCGGCACTATATGCAGACGGTTGCAGCTGTGCACAGCATTGCAGACGTGCATGTTATGCATCGCCAGAAACCCCATGAAGAGACCTTTCAAATGAATCATAGATATTAGAAATCCAATGAGGGATAACGAAATTAGAACGAAAGTCTACTTCCGCTACCGGCGCCGTTGCGACGGAACGGACAAGCGGCATTACCTACGGACATGCCTAGCATCTTTGCTCAACGTCGCACATGCACATGCCATACACCACCAGAAGCGAATTGAAATGCTCTTTCTAATGAATATAAGATACTGAAAGTCGCATCAGACATGTACACATGATTAACCAAGAAATAACGCACTGATGGTGTTGGCGACGCACGGGACCCGCGGCATAACACGCAGACGTATGTAGCTTGCCATGCCAGTGCACATGGGCTTGTCGTACATCGTCCTGAAGCCCATTTGCATGTGCTTTCACATGCACTATAAATGTTAGGGATCTTCGAAAGGAGAGAGATACCATAAGGGGTTATTGGCGGGGTCGACATGAGTCGGCGGCGGAAGTCAAGCCGGATAGAAAAGCGGCACTATATGCAGACGGTTGCAGCTGTGCACAGCATTGCAGACGTGCATGTTATGCATCGCCAGAAACCCCATGAAGAGACCTTTCAAATGAATCATAGATATTAGAAATCCAATGAGGGATAACGAAATTAGAACGAAAGTCTACTTCCGCTACCGGCGCCGTTGCGACGGAACGGACAAGCGGCATCACCTACGGACATGCCTAGCATCCTTGCTCAACGTCGCACATGCACATGCCATACACCACCAGAAGCGAATTGAAATGCTCTTTCTAATGAATATAAGATACTGAAAGTCGCATCAGACATGTACACATGATTAACCAAGAAATAACGCACTGATGGTGTTGGCGACGCACGGGACACGCGGCATGACACGCAGACGTATGTAGCTTGCCATGCCAGTGCACATGGGCTTGTCGTACATCGTCTTGAAGCCCATTTGCATGTGCTTTCACATGCACTATAGATGTTAGGGATCTTCGAAAGGAGAGAGATACCATAAGGGGTTATTGGCGGGGTCGACATGAGTCGGCGGCGGAAGTCAAGCCGGATAGAAAAGTGGCACTATATGCAGACGGTTGCAGCTGTGCACAGCATTGCAGACGTGCATGTTATGCATCGCCAGAAACCCCATGAAGAGACCTTTCAAATGAATCATAGATATTAGAAATCCAATGAGGGATAACGAAATTAGAACGAAAGTCTACTTCCGCTACCGGCGCCGTTGCGACAGAACGGACAAGCGGCATTATCTACGGACATGCCTAGCATCTTTGCTCAACGTCGCACATGCACATGCCATACACCACCAGAAGCGAATTGAAATGCTCTTTCTAATGAATATAAGATACTGAAAGTTGCATCAGACATGTACACATGATTAACCAAGAAATAACGCACTGATGGCGTTGGCGACGCACGGGACACGCGGCATGACACGCAGACGTATGTAGCTTGCCATGCCAGTGCACATGGGCTTGTCGTACATCGTCTTGAAGCCCATTTGCATGTGCTTTCACTATGTGCACTATAGATGTTAGGGGTCTTCGAAAGGAGAGAGATTCCATAAGGGGTTATTGGCGGGGTCGACATGAGTCGACGGCGGAAGTCAAGCCGGATAGAAAAGCGGCACTATATGCAGACGATTGCAGCTGTGCACAGCATTGCAGACGTGCATGTTATGCATCGCCAGAAACCCCATGAAGAGACCTTTTTAAAATGAATCATAGATATTAGAAATCCAATGAGGGATAACGAAATTAGAACGAAAGTCTACTTCCGCTACCGGCGCCGTTGCGACGGAACGGACAAGCGGCATCACCTACGGACATGCCTAGCATCCTTGCTCAACGTCGCACATGCACATGCCATACACCACCAGAAGCGAATTGAAATGCTCTTTCTAATGAATATAAGATACTGAAAGTCGCATCAGACATGTACACATGATTAACCAAGAAATAACGCACTGATGGTGTTGGCGACGCACGGGACACGCGGCATGACACGCAGACGTATGTAGCTTGCCATGCCAGTGCACATGGGCTTGTTGTACATCGTCTTGAAGCCCATTTGCATGTGCTTTCACATGCACTATAGATGTTAGGGATCTTCGAAAGGAGAGAGATACCATAAGGGGTTATTGGCGGGGTCGACATGAGTCGGCGGCGGAAGTCAAGCCGGATAGAAAAGCGGCACTATATGCAGACGGTTGCAGCTGTGCACAGCATTGCAGACGTGCATGTTATGCATCGCCAGAAACCCCATGAAGAGACCTTTCAAATGAATCATAGATATTAGAAATCCAATGAGGGATAACGAAATTAGAACGAAAGTCTACTTCCGCTACCGGCGCCGTTGCGACAGAACGGACAAGCGGCATTATCTACGGACATGCCTAGCATCTTTGCTCAACGTCGCACATGCACATGCCATACACCACCAGAAGCGAATTGAAATGCTCTTTCTAATGAATATAAGATACTGAAAGTTGCATCAGACATGTACACATGATTAACCAAGAAATAACGCACTGATGGCGTTGGCGACGCACGGGACACGCGGCATGACACGCAGACGTATGTAGCTTGCCATGCCAGTGCACATGGGCTTGTCGTACATCGTCTTGAAGCCCATTTGCATGTGCTTTCACTATGTGCACTATAGATGTTAGGGGTCTTCGAAAGGAGAGAGATTCCATAAGGGGTTATTGGCGGGGTCGACATGAGTCGACGGCGGAAGTCAAGCCGGATAGAAAAGCGGCACTATATGCAGACGATTGCAGCTGTGCACAGCATTGCAGACGTGCATGTTATGCATCGCCAGAAACCCCATGAAGAGACCTTTTTAAAATGAATCATAGATATTAGAAATCCAATGAGGGATAACGAAATTAGAACGAAAGTCTACTTCCGCTACCGGCGCCGTTGCGACGGAACGGACAAGCGGCATCACCTACGGACATGCCTAGCATCTTTGCTCAACGTCGCACATGCACATGCCATACACCACCAGAAGCGAATTGAAATGCTCTTTCTAATGAATATAAGATACTGAAAGTTGCATCAGACATGTACACATGATTAACCAAGAAATAACGCACTGATGGCGTTGGCGACGCACGGGACACGCGGCATGACACGCAGACGTATGTAGCTTGACATGCCAGTGCACATGGGCTTGTCGTACATCGTCTTGAAGCCCATTTGCATGGGCTTTCACTATATGCACTATAGATGTTAGGGATCTTCGAAAGGAGAGAGATACCATAAGGGGTTATTGGCGGGGTCGACATAAGTCGGCGGCGGAAGTCAAGCCGGATAGAAAAGCGGCACTATATGCAGACGATTGCAGCTGTGCACAGCATTGCAGACGTGCATGTTATGCATCGCCAGAAACCCCATGAAGAGACCTTTATAAAAAGAATCATAGATATTAGAAATCCAATGAGGGATAACGAAATTAGAACGAAAGTCTACTTCCGCTACCGGCGCCGTTGCGACGGAAGGGACAAGCGGCATCACCTACGGACATGCCTAGCATCTTTGCTCAACGTCGCACATGCACATGCACATGCCATACACCACCAGAAGCGAATTGAAATGCTCTTTCTAATGAATATAAGATACTGAAAGTCGCATCAGACATGTACACATGATTAACCAAGAAATAACGCACTGATGGTGTTGGCGACGCACGGGACACGCGGCATGACACGCAGACGTATGTAGCTTGCCATGCCAGTGCACATGGGCTTGTCGTATATCGTCTTGAAGCCCATTTGCATGGGCTTTCACATGCACTATAAATGTTAGGGATCTTCGAAAGGAGAGAGATACCATAAGGGGTTATTGGCGGGGTCGACATGAGTCGGCGGCGGAAGTCAAGCCGGATAGAAAAGCGGCACTATATGCAGACGGTTGCAGCTGTGCACAGCATTGCAGACGTGCATGTTATGCATCGCCAGAAACCCCATGAAGAGACCTTTCAAATGAATTATAGATATTAGAAATCCAATGAGGGATAACGAAATTAGAACGAAAGTCTACTTCCGCTACCGGCGCCGTTGCGACGGAACGGACAAGCGGCATCACCTACGGACATGCCTAGCATCCTTGCTCAACGTCGCACATGCACATGCCATACACCACCAGAAGCGAATTGAAATGCTCTTTCTAATGAATATAAGATACTGAAAGTCGCATCAGACATGTACACATGATTAACCAAGAAATAACGCACTGATGTGTTGGCGACGCACGGGACACGCGGCATGACACGCAGACGTATGTAGCTTGCCATGCCAGTGCACATGGGCTTGTCGTACATCGTCTTGAAGCCCATTTGCATGTGCTTTCACATGCACTATAAATGTTAGGGATCTTCGAAAGGAGAGAGATACCATAAGGGGTTATTGGCGGGGTCGACATGAGTCGGCGGCGGAAGTCAAGCCGGATAGAAAAGCGGCACTATATGCAGACGGTTGCAGCTGTGCACAGCATTGCAGACGTGCATGTTATGCATCGCCAGAAACCCCATGAAGAGACCTTTCAAATGAATCATAGATATTAGAAATCCAATGAGGGATAACGAAATTAGAACGAAAGTCTACTTCCGCTACCGGCGCCGTTGCGACGGAACGGACAAGCGGCATCACCTACGGACATGCCTAGCATCCTTGCTCAACGTCGCACATGCACATGCCATACACCACCAGAAGCGAATTGAAATGCTCTTTCTAATGAATATAAGATACTGAAAGTCGCATCAGACATGTACACATGATTAACCAAGAAATAACGCACTGATGGTGTTGGCGACGCACGGGACACGCGGCATGACACGCAGACGTATGTAGCTTGCCATGCCAGTGCACATGGGCTTGTCGTACATCGTCTTGAAGCCCATTTGCATGTGCTTTCACATGCACTATAGATGTTAGGGATCTTCGAAAGGAGAGAGATACCATAAGGGGTTATTGGCGGGGTCGACATGAGTCGGCGGCGGAAGTCAAGCCGGATAGAAAAGCGGCACTATATGCAGACGGTTGCAGCTGTGCACAGCATTGCAGACGTGCATGTTATGCATCGCCAGAAACCCCATGAAGAGACCTTTCAAATGAATCATAGATATTAGAAATCCAATGAGGGATAACGAAATTAGAACGAAAGTCTACTTCCGCTACCGGCGCCTTTGCGACAGAACGGACAAGCGGCATTATCTACGGACATGCCTAGCATCTTTGCTCAACGTCGCACATGCACATGCCATACACCACCAGAAGCGAATTGAAATGCTCTTTCTAATGAATATAAGATACTGAAAGTTGCATCAGACATGTACACATGATTAACCAAGAAATAACGCACTGATGGCGTTGGCGACGCACTGGACACGCGGCATGACACGCAGACGTATGTAGCTTGCCATGCCAGTGCACATGGGCTTGTCGTACACCGTCTTGAAGCCCATTTGCATGTGCTTTCACTATGTGCACTATAGATGTTAGGGGTCTTCGAAAGGAGAGAGATACCATAAGGGGTTATTGGCGGGGTCGACATTAGTGGACGGCGGAAGTCAAGCCGGATAGAAAAGCGGCACTATATGCAGACGATTGCAGCTGTGCACAGCATTGCAGACGTGCATGTTATGCATCGCCAGAAACCCCATGAAGAGACCTTTTTAAAATGAATCATAGATATTAGAAATCCAATGAGGGATAACGAAATTAGAACGAAAGTCTACTTCCGCTACCGGCGCCGTTGCGACGGAACGGACAAGCGGCATCACCTACGGACATGCCTAGCATCTTTGCTCAACGTCGCACATGCACATGCCATACACCACCAGAAGCGAATTGAAATGCTCTTTCTAATGAATATAAGATACTGAAAGTCGCATCAGACATGTACACATGATTAACCAAGAAATAACGCACTGATGGTGTTGGCGACGCACGGGACACGCGGCATAACACGCAGACGTATGTAGCTTGCCATGCCAGTGCACATGGGCTTGTCGTACATCGTCCTGAAGCCCATTTGCATGTGCTTTCACATGCACTATAGATGTTAGGGGTCTTCGAAAGGAGAGAGATACCATAAGGGGTTATTGGCGGGGTCGACATGAGTCGGCGGCGGAAGTCAAGCCGGATAGAAAAGCGGCACTATATGCAGACGGTTGCAGCTGTGCACAGCATTGCAGACGTGCATGTTATGCATCGCCAGAAACCCCATGAAGAGACCTTTCAAATGAATCATAGATATTAGAAATCCAATGAGGGATAACGAAATTAGAACGAAAGTCTACTTCCGCTACCGGCGCCGTTGCGACGGAACGGACAAGCGGCATCACCTACGGACATGCCTAGCATCCTTGCTCAACGTCGCACATGCACATGCCATACACCACCAGAAGCGAATTGAAATGCTCTTTCTAATGAATATAAGATACTGAAAGTCGCATCAGACATGTACACATGATTAACCAAGAAATAACGCACTGATGGTGTTGGCGACGCACGGGACACGCGGCATGACACGCAGACGTATGTAGCTTGCCATGCCAGTGCACATGGGCTTGTCGTACATCGTCTTGAAGCCCATTTGCATGTGCTTTCACATGCACTATAAATGTTAGGGATCTTCGAAAGGAGAGAGATACCATAAGGGGTTATTGGCGGGGTCGACATGAGTCGGCGGCGGAAGTCAAGCCGGATAGAAAAGCGGCACTATATGCAGACGGTTGCAGCTGTGCACAGCATTGCAGACGTGCATGTTATGCATCGCCAGAAACCCCATGAAGAGACCTTTCAAATGAATCATAGATATTAGAAATCCAATGAGGGATAACGAAATTAGAACGAAAGTCTACTTCCGCTACCGGCGCCGTTGCGACGGAACGGACAAGCGGCATCACCTACGGACATGCCTAGCATCCTTGCTCAACGTCGCACATGCACATGCCATACACCACCAGAAGCGAATTGAAATGCTCTTTCTAATGAATATAAGATACTGAAAGTCGCATCAGACATGTACACATGATTAACCAAGAAATAACGCACTGATGGTGTTGGCGACGCACGGGACACGCGACATGACACGCAGACGTATGTAGCTTGCCATGCCAGTGCACATGGGCTTGTCGTACATCGTCTTGAAGCCCATTTGCATGTGCTTTCACATGCACTATAGATGTTAGGGGTCTTCGAAAGGAGAGAGATACCATAAGGGGTTATTGGCGGGGTCGACATGAGTCGGCGGCGGAAGTCAAGCCGGATAGAAAAGCGGCACTATATGCAGACGGTTGCAGCTGTGCACAGCATTGCAGACGTGCATGTTATGCATCGCCAGAAACCCCATGAAGAGACCTTTCAAATGAATCATAGATATTAGAAATCCAATGAGGGATAACGAAATTAGAACGAAAGTCTACTTCCGCTACCGGCGCCGTTGCGACAGAACGGACAAGCGGCATTATCTACGGACATGCCTAGCATCTTTGCTCAACGTCGCACATGCACATGCCATACACCACCAGAAGCGAATTGAAATGCTCTTTCTAATGAATATAAGATACTGAAAGTTGCATCAGACATGTACACATGATTAACCAAGAAATAACGCACTGATGGCGTTGGCGACGCACGGGACACGCGGCATGACACGCAGACGTATGTAGCTTGCCATGCCAGTGCACATGGGCTTGTCGTACATCGCCTTGAAGCCCATTTGCATGTGCTTTCACTATGTGCACTATAGATGTTAGGGGTCTTCGAAAGGAGAGAGATTCCATAAGGGGTTATTGGCGGGGTCGACATGAGTCGGCGGCGGAAGTCAAGCCGGATAGAAAAGCGGCACTATATGCAGACGGTTGCAGCTGTGCACAGCATTGCAGACGTGCATGTTATGCATCGCCAGAAACCCCATGAAGAGACCTTTCAAATGAATCATAGATATTAGAAATCCAATGAGGGATAACGAAATTAGAACGAAAGTCTACTTCCGCTACCGGCGCCGTTGCGACAGAACGGACAAGCGGCATTATCTACGGACATGCCTAGCATCTTTGCTCAACGTCGCACATGCACATGCCATACACCACCAGAAGCGAATTGAAATGCTCTTTCTAATGAATATAAGATACTGAAAGTCGCATCAGACATGTACACATGATTAACCAAGAAATAACGCACTGATGTGTTGGCGACGCACGGGACACGCGGCATGACACGCAGACGTATGTAGCTTGCCATGCCAGTGCACATGGGCTTGTCGTACATCGTCTTGAAGCCCATTTGCATGTGCTTTCACATGCACTATAAATGTTAGGGATCTTCGAAAGGAGAGAGATACCATAAGGGGTTATTGGCGGGGTCGACATGAGTCGGCGGCGGAAGTCAAGCCGGATAGAAAAGCGGCACTATATGCAGACGGTTGCAGCTGTGCACAGCATTGCAGACGTGCATGTTATGCATCGCCAGAAACCCCATGAAGAGACCTTTCAAATGAATCATAGATATTAGAAATCCAATGAGGGATAACGAAATTAGAACGAAAGTCTACTTCCGCTACCGGCGCCGTTGCGACGGAACGGACAAGCGGCATCACCTACGGACATGCCTAGCATCCTTGCTCAACGTCGCACATGCACATGCCATACACCACCAGAAGCGAATTGAAATGCTCTTTCTAATGAATATAAGATACTGAAAGTCGCATCAGACATGTACACATGATTAACCAAGAAATAACGCACTGATGGTGTTGGCGACGCACGGGACACGCGGCATGACACGCAGACGTATGTAGCTTGCCATGCCAGTGCACATGGGCTTGTCGTACATCGTCTTGAAGCCCATTTGCATGTGCTTTCACATGCACTATAGATGTTAGGGATCTTCGAAAGGAGAGAGATACCATAAGGGGTTATTGGCGGGGTCGACATGAGTCGGCGGCGGAAGTCAAGCCGGATAGAAAAGCGGCACTATATGCAGACGGTTGCAGCTGTGCACAGCATTGCAGACGTGCATGTTATGCATCGCCAGAAACCCCATGAAGAGACCTTTCAAATGAATCATAGATATTAGAAATCCAATGAGGGATAACGAAATTAGAACGAAAGTCTACTTCCGCTACCGGCGCCGTTGCGACAGAACGGACAAGCGGCATTATCTACGGACATGCCTAGCATCTTTGCTCAACGTCGCACATGCACATGCCATACACCACCAGAAGCGAATTGAAATGCTCTTTCTAATGAATATAAGATACTGAAAGTTGCATCAGACATGTACACATGATTAACCAAGAAATAACGCACTGATGGCGTTGGCGACGCACTGGACACGCGGCATGACACGCAGACGTATGTAGCTTGCCATGCCAGTGCACATGGGCTTGTCGTACATCGTCTTGAAGCCCATTTGCATGTGCTTTCACTATGTGCACTATAGATGTTAGGGGTCTTCGAAAGGAGAGAGATACCATAAGGGGTTATTGGCGGGGTCGACATTAGTGGACGGCGGAAGTCAAGCCGGATAGAAAAGCGGCACTATATGCAGACGATTGCAGCTGTGCACAGCATTGCAGACGTGCATGTTATGCATCGCCAGAAACCCCATGAAGAGACCTTTTTAAAATGAATCATAGATATTAGAAATCCAATGAGGGATAACGAAATTAGAACGAAAGTCTACTTCCGCTACCGGCGCCGTTGCGACGGAACGGACAAGCGGCATCACCTACGGACATGCCTAGCATCTTTGCTCAACGTCGCACATGCACATGCCATACACCACCAGAAGCGAATTGAAATGCTCTTTCTAATGAATATAAGATACTGAAAGTCGCATCAGACATGTACACATGATTAACCAAGAAATAACGCACTGATGGTGTTGGCGACGCACGGGACACGCGGCATAACACGCAGACGTATGTAGCTTGCCATGCCAGTGCACATGGGCTTGTCGTACATCGTCCTGAAGCCCATTTGCATGTGCTTTCACATGCACTATAGATGTTAGGGGTCTTCGAAAGGAGAGAGATACCATAAGGGGTTATTGGCGGGGTCGACATGAGTCGGCGGCGGAAGTCAAGCCGGATAGAAAAGCGGCACTATATGCAGACGGTTGCAGCTGTGCACAGCATTGCAGACGTGCATGTTATGCATCGCCAGAAACCCCATGAAGAGACCTTTCAAATGAATCATAGATATTAGAAATCCAATGAGGGATAACGAAATTAGAACGAAAGTCTACTTCCGCTACCGGCGCCGTTGCGACGGAACGGACAAGCGGCATCACCTACGGACATGCCTAGCATCCTTGCTCAACGTCGCACATGCACATGCCATACACCACCAGAAGCGAATTGAAATGCTCTTTCTAATGAATATAAGATACTGAAAGTCGCATCAGACATGTACACATGATTAACCAAGAAATAACGCACTGATGGTGTTGGCGACGCACGGGACACGCGGCATGACACGCAGACGTATGTAGCTTGCCATGCCAGTGCACATGGGCTTGTCGTACATCGTCTTGAAGCCCATTTGCATGTGCTTTCACATGCACTATAAATGTTAGGGATCTTCGAAAGGAGAGAGATACCATAAGGGGTTATTGGCGGGGTCGACATGAGTCGGCGGCGGAAGTCAAGCCGGATAGAAAAGCGGCACTATATGCAGACGGTTGCAGCTGTGCACAGCATTGCAGACGTGCATGTTATGCATCGCCAGAAACCCCATGAAGAGACCTTTCAAATGAATCATAGATATTAGAAATCCAATGAGGGATAACGAAATTAGAACGAAAGTCTACTTCCGCTACCGGCGCCGTTGCGACGGAACGGACAAGCGGCATCACCTACGGACATGCCTAGCATCCTTGCTCAACGTCGCACATGCACATGCCATACACCACCAGAAGCGAATTGAAATGCTCTTTCTAATGAATATAAGATACTGAAAGTCGCATCAGACATGTACACATGATTAACCAAGAAATAACGCACTGATGGTGTTGGCGACGCACGGGACACGCGACATGACACGCAGACGTATGTAGCTTGCCATGCCAGTGCACATGGGCTTGTCGTACATCGTCTTGAAGCCCATTTGCATGTGCTTTCACATGCACTATAGATGTTAGGGATCTTCGAAAGGAGAGAGATACCATAAGGGGTTATTGGCGGGGTCGACATGAGTCGGCGGCGGAAGTCAACCCGGATAGAAAAGCGGCACTATATGCAGACGGTTGCAGCTGTGCACAGCATTGCAGACGTGCATGTTATGCATCGCCAGAAACCCCATGAAGAGACCTTTCAAATGAATCATAGATATTAGAAATCCAATGAGGGATAACGAAATTAGAACGAAAGTCTACTTCCGCTACCGGCGCCGTTGCGACAGAACGGACAAGCGGCATTATCTACGGACATGCCTAGCATCTTTGCTCAACGTCGCACATGCACATGCCATACACCACCAGAAGCGAATTGAAATGCTCTTTCTAATGAATATAAGATACTGAAAGTTGCATCAGACATGTACACATGATTAACCAAGAAATAACGCACTGATGGCGTTGGCGACGCACGGGACACGCGGCATGACACGCAGACGTATGTAGCTTGCCATGCCAGTGCACATGGGCTTGTCGTACATCGCCTTGAAGCCCATTTGCATGTGCTTTCACTATGTGCACTATAGATGTTAGGGGTCTTCGAAAGGAGAGAGATTCCATAAGGGGTTATTGGCGGGGTCGACATGAGTCGGCGGCGGAAGTCAAGCCGGATAGAAAAGCGGCACTATATGCAGACGGTTGCAGCTGTGCACAGCATTGCAGACGTGCATGTTATGCATCGCCAGAAACCCCATGAAGAGACCTTTCAAATGAATCATAGATATTAGAAATCCAATGAGGGATAACGAAATTAGAACGAAAGTCTACTTCCGCTACCGGCGCCGTTGCGACAGAACGGACAAGCGGCATTATCTACGGACATGCCTAGCATCTTTGCTCAACGTCGCACATGCACATGCCATACACCACCAGAAGCGAATTGAAATGCTCTTTCTAATGAATATAAGATACTGAAAGTTGCATCAGACATGTACACATGATTAACCAAGAAATAACGCACTGATGGCGTTGGCGACGCACTGGACACGCGGCATGACACGCAGACGTATGTAGCTTGCCATGCCAGTGCACATGGGCTTGTCGTACATCGTCTTGAAGCCCATTTGCATGTGCTTTCACTATGTGCACTATAGATGTTAGGGGTCTTCGAAAGGAGAGAGATACCATAAGGGGTTATTGGCGGGGTCGACATGAGTCGACGGCGGAAGTCAAGCCGGATAGAAAAGCGGCACTATATGCAGACGGTTGCAGCTGTGCACAGCATTGCAGACGTGCATGTTATGCATCGCCAGAAACCCCATGAAGAGACCTTTTTAAAATGAATCATAGATATTAGAAATCCAATGAGGGATAACGAAATTAGAACGAAAGTCTACTTCCGCTACCGGCGCCGTTGCGACGGAACGGACAAGCGGCATCACCTACGGACATGCCTAGCATCCTTGCTCAACGTCGCACATGCACATGCCATACACCACCAGAAGCGAATTGAAATGCTCTTTCTAATGAATATAAGATACTGAAAGTCGCATCAGACATGTACACATGATTAACCAAGAAATAACGCACTGATGGTGTTGGCGACGCACGGGACACGCGGCATGACACGCAGACGTATGTAGCTTGCCATGCCAGTGCACATGGGCTTGTCGTACATCGTCTTGAAGCCCATTTGCATGTGCTTTCACATGCACTATAGATGTTAGGGATCTTCGAAAGGAGAGAGATACCATAAGGGGTTATTGGCGGGGTCGACATGAGTCGGCGGCGGAAGTCAAGCCGGATAGAAAAGCGGCACTATATGCAGACGGTTGCAGCTGTGCACAGCATTGCAGACGTGCATGTTATGCATCGCCAGAAACCCCATGAAGAGACCTTTCAAATGAATCATAGATATTAGAAATCCAATGAGGGATAACGAAATTAGAACGAAAGTCTACTTCCGCTACCGGCGCCGTTGCGACGGAACGGACAAGCGGCATCACCTACGGACATGCCTAGCATCCTTGCTCAACGTCGCACATACACATGCCATACACCACCAGAAGCGAATTGAAATGCTCTTTCTAATGAATATAAGATACTGAAAGTCGCATCAGTCATGTACACATGATTAACCAAGAAATAACGCACTGATGGTGTTGGCGACGCACGGGACACGCGACATGACACGCAGACGTGTGTAGCTTGCCATGCCAGTGCACATGGGCTTGTCGTATATCGTCTTGAAGCCCATTTGCATGGGCTTTCACATGCACTATAAATGTTAGGGATCTTCGAAAGGAGAGAGATACCATAAGGGGTTATTGGCGGGGTCGACATGAGTCGGCGGCGGAAGTCAAGCCGGATAGAAAAGCGGCACTATATGCAGACGGTTGCAGCTGTGCACAGCATTGCAGACGTGCATGTTATGCATCGCCAGAAACCCCATGAAGAGACCTTTCAAATGAATCATAGATATTAGAAATCCAATGAGGGATAACGAAATTAGAACGAAAGTCTACTTCCGCTACCGGCGCCGTTGCGACGGAACGGACAAGCGGCATCACCTACGGACATGCCTAGCATCCTTGCTCAACGTCGCACATGCACATGCCATACACCACCAGAAGCGAATTGAAATGCTCTTTCTAATGAATATAAGATACTGAAAGTCGCATCAGACATGTACACATGATTAACCAAGAAATAACGCACTGATGGTGTTGGCGACGCACGGGACACGCGGCATGACACGCAGACGTATGTAGCTTGCCATGCCAGTGCACATGGGCTTGTCGTATATCGTCTTGAAGCCCATTTGCATGTGCTTTCACATGCACTATAAATGTTAGGGATCTTCGAAAGGAGAGAGATACCATAAGGGGTTATTGGCGGGGTCGACATGAGTCGGCGGCGGAAGTCAAGCCGGATAGAAAAGCGGCACTATATGCAGACGGTTGCAGCTGTGCACAGCATTGCAGACGTGCATGTTATGCATCGCCAGAAACCCCATGAAGAGACCTTTCAAATGAATCATAGATATTAGAAATCCAATGAGGGATAACGAAATTAGAACGAAAGTCTACTTCCGCTACCGGCGCCGTTGCGACGGAACGGACAAGCGGCATCACCTACGGACATGCCTAGCATCCTTGCTCAACGTCGCACATGCACATGCCATACACCACCAGAAGCGAATTGAAATGCTCTTTCTAATGAATATAAGATACTGAAAGTCGCATCAGACATGTACACATGATTAACCAAGAAATAACGCACTGATGGTGTTGGCGACGCACGGGACACGCGGCATGACACGCAGACGTATGTAGCTTGCCATGCCAGTGCACATGGGCTTGTCGTACATCGTCTTGAAGCCCATTTGCATGTGCTTTCACATGCACTATAGATGTTAGGGATCTTCGAAAGGAGAGAGATACCATAAGGGGTTATTGGCGGGGTCGACATGAGTCGGCGGCGGAAGTCAAGCCGGATAGAAAAGCGGCACTATATGCAGACGGTTGCAGCTGTGCACAGCATTGCAGACGTGCATGTTATGCATCGCCAGAAACCCCATGAAGAGACCTTTCAAATGAATCATAGATATTAGAAATCCAATGAGGGATAACGAAATTAGAACGAAAGTCTACTTCCGCTACCGGCGCCGTTGCGACAGAACGGACAAGCGGCATTATCTACGGACATGCCTAGCATCTTTGCTCAACGTCGCACATGCACATGCCATACACCACCAGAAGCGAATTGAAATGCTCTTTCTAATGAATATAAGATACTGAAAGTTGCATCAGACATGTACACATGATTAACCAAGAAATAACGCACTGATGGCGTTGGCGACGCACTGGACACGCGGCATGACACGCAGACGTATGTAGCTTGCCATGCCAGTGCACATGGGCTTGTCGTACATCGTCTTGAAGCCCATTTGCATGTGCTTTCACTATGTGCACTATAGATGTTAGGGGTCTTCGAAAGGAGAGAGATACCATAAGGGGTTATTGGCGGGGTCGACATGAGTGGACGGCGGAAGTCAAGCCGGATAGAAAAGCGGCACTATATGCAGACGATTGCAGCTGTGCACAGCATTGCAGACGTGCATGTTATGCATCGCCAGAAACCCCATGAAGAGACCTTTTTAAAATGAATCATAGATATTAGAAATCCAATGAGGGATAACGAAATTAGAACGAAAGTCTACTTCCGCTACCGGCGCCGTTGCGACGGAACGGACAAGCGGCATCACCTACGGACATGCCTAGCATCTTTGCTCAACGTCGCACATGCACATGCCATACACCACCAGAAGCGAATTGAAATGCTCTTTCTAATGAATATAAGATACTGAAAGTCGCATCAGACATGTACACATGATTAACCAAGAAATAACGCACTGATGGTGTTGGCGACGCACGGGACACGCGGCATAACACGCAGACGTATGTAGCTTGCCATGCCAGTGCACATGGGCTTGTCGTACATCGTCCTGAAGCCCATTTGCATGTGCTTTCACATGCACTATAGATGTTAGGGGTCTTCGAAAGGAGAGAGATACCATAAGGGGTTATTGGCGGGGTCGACATGAGTCGGCGGCGGAAGTCAAGCCGGATAGAAAAGCGGCACTATATGCAGACGGTTGCAGCTGTGCACAGCATTGCAGACGTGCATGTTATGCATCGCCAGAAACCCCATGAAGAGACCTTTCAAATGAATCATAGATATTAGAAATCCAATGAGGGATAACGAAATTAGAACGAAAGTCTACTTCCGCTACCGGCGCCGTTGCGACGGAACGGACAAGCGGCATTACCTACGGACATGCCTAGCATCCTTGCTCAACGTCGCACATACACATGCCATACACCACCAGAAGCGAATTGAAATGCTCTTTCTAATGAATATAAGATACTGAAAGTCGCATCAGACATGTACACATGATTAACCAAGAAATAACGCACTGATGGTGTTGGCGACGCACGGGACACGCGGCATGACACGCAGACGTATGTAGCTTGCCATGCCAGTGCACATGGGCTTGTCGTATATCGTCTTGAAGCCCATTTGCATGGGCTTTCACATGCACTATAAATGTTAGGGATCTTCGAAAGGAGAGAGATACCATAAGGGGTTATTGGCGGGGTCGACATGAGTCGGCGGCGGAAGTCAAGCCGGATAGAAAAGCGGCACTATATGCAGACGGTTGCAGCTGTGCACAGCATTGCAGACGTGCATGTTATGCATCGCCAGAAACCCCATGAAGAGACCTTTCAAATGAATCATAGATATTAGAAATCCAATGAGGGATAACGAAATTAGAACGAAAGTCTACTTCCGCTACCGGCGCCGTTGCGACGGAACGGACAAGCGGCATCACCTACGGACATGCCTAGCATCCTTGCTCAACGTCGCACATGCACATGCCATACACCACCAGAAGCGAATTGAAATGCTCTTTCTAATGAATATAAGATACTGAAAGTCGCATCAGACATGTACACATGATTAACCAAGAAATAACGCACTGATGGTGTTGGCGACGCACGGGACACGCGGCATGACACGCAGACGTATGTAGCTTGCCATGCCAGTGCACATGGGCTTGTCGTACATCGTCTTGAAGCCCATTTGCATGTGCTTTCACATGCACTATAAATGTTAGGGATCTTCGAAAGGAGAGAGATACCATAAGGGGTTATTGGCGGGGTCGACATGAGTCGGCGGCTGAAGTCAAGCCGGATAGAAAAGCGGCACTATATGCAGACGGTTGCAGCTGTGCACAGCATTGCAGACGTGCATGTTATGCATCGCCAGAAACCCCATGAAGAGACCTTTCAAATGAATCATAGATATTAGAAATCCAATGAGGGATAACGAAATTAGAACGAAAGTCTACTTCCGCTACCGGCGCCGTTGCGACGGAACGGACAAGCGGCATCACCTACGGACATGCCTAGCATCCTTGCTCAACGTCGCACATGCACATGCCATACACCACCAGAAGCGAATTGAAATGCTCTTTCTAATGAATATAAGATACTGAAAGTCGCATCAGACATGTACACATGATTAACCAAGAAATAACGCACTGATGGTGTTGGCGACGCACGGGACACGCGACATGACACGCAGACGTATGTAGCTTGCCATGCCAGTGCACATGGGCTTGTCGTACATCGTCTTGAAGCCCATTTGCATGTGCTTTCACATGCACTATAGATGTTAGGGATCTTCGAAAGGAGAGAGATACCATAAGGGGTTATTGGCGGGGTCGACATGAGTCGGCGGCGGAAGTCAAGCCGGATAGAAAAGCGGCACTATATGCAGACGGTTGCAGCTGTGCACAGCATTGCAGACGTGCATGTTATGCATCGCCAGAAACCCCATGAAGAGACCTTTCAAATGAATCATAGATATTAGAAATCCAATGAGGGATAACGAAATTAGAACGAAAGTCTACTTCCGCTACCGGCGCCGTTGCGACAGAACGGACAAGCGGCATTATCTACGGACATGCCTAGCATCTTTGCTCAACGTCGCACATGCACATGCCATACACCACCAGAAGCGAATTGAAATGCTCTTTCTAATGAATATAAGATACTGAAAGTTGCATCAGACATGTACACATGATTAACCAAGAAATAACGCACTGATGGCGTTGGCGACGCACGGGACACGCGGCATGACACGCAGACGTATGTAGCTTGCCATGCCAGTGCACATGGGCTTGTCGTACATCGCCTTGAAGCCCATTTGCATGTGCTTTCACTATGTGCACTATAGATGTTAGGGGTCTTCGAAAGGAGAGAGATTCCATAAGGGGTTATTGGCGGGGTCGACATGAGTCGGCGGCGGAAGTCAAGCCGGATAGAAAAGCGGCACTATATGCAGACGGTTGCAGCTGTGCACAGCATTGCAGACGTGCATGTTATGCATCGCCAGAAACCCCATGAAGAGACCTTTCAAATGAATCATAGATATTAGAAATCCAATGAGGGATAACGAAATTAGAACGAAAGTCTACTTCCGCTACCGGCGCCGTTGCGACGGAACGGACAAGCGGCATTACCTACGGACATGCCTAGCATCCTTGCTCAACGTCGCACATACACATGCCATACACCACCAGAAGCGAATTGAAATGCTCTTTCTAATGAATATAAGATACTGAAAGTCGCATCAGACATGTACACATGATTAACCAAGAAATAACGCACTGATGGTGTTGGCGACGCACGGGACACGCGGCATGACACGCAGACGTATGTAGCTTGCCATGCCAGTGCACATGGGCTTGTCGTATATCGTCTTGAAGCCCATTTGCATGGGCTTTCACATGCACTATAAATGTTAGGGATCTTCGAAAGGAGAGAGATACCATAAGGGGTTATTGGCGGGGTCGACATGAGTCGGCGGCGGAAGTCAAGCCGGATAGAAAAGCGGCACTATATGCAGACGGTTGCAGCTGTGCACAGCATTGCAGACGTGCATGTTATGCATCGCCAGAAACCCCATGAAGAGACCTTTCAAATGAATCATAGATATTAGAAATCCAATGAGGGATAACGAAATTAGAACGAAAGTCTACTTCCGCTACCGGCGCCGTTGCGACGGAACGGACAAGCGGCATCACCTACGGACATGCCTAGCATCCTTGCTCAACGTCGCACATGCACATGCCATACACCACCAGAAGCGAATTGAAATGCTCTTTCTAATGAATATAAGATACTGAAAGTCGCATCAGACATGTACACATGATTAACCAAGAAATAACGCACTGATGGTGTTGGCGACGCACGGGACACGCGGCATGACACGCAGACGTATGTAGCTTGCCATGCCAGTGCACATGGGCTTGTCGTACATCGTCTTGAAGCCCATTTGCATGTGCTTTCACATGCACTATAAATGTTAGGGATCTTCGAAAGGAGAGAGATACCATAAGGGGTTATTGGCGGGGTCGACATGAGTCGGCGGCTGAAGTCAAGCCGGATAGAAAAGCGGCACTATATGCAGACGGTTGCAGCTGTGCACAGCATTGCAGACGTGCATGTTATGCATCGCCAGAAACCCCATGAAGAGACCTTTCAAATGAATCATAGATATTAGAAATCCAATGAGGGATAACGAAATTAGAACGAAAGTCTACTTCCGCTACCGGCGCCGTTGCGACGGAACGGACAAGCGGCATCACCTACGGACATGCCTAGCATCCTTGCTCAACGTCGCACATGCACATGCCATACACCACCAGAAGCGAATTGAAATGCTCTTTCTAATGAATATAAGATACTGAAAGTCGCATCAGACATGTACACATGATTAACCAAGAAATAACGCACTGATGGTGTTGGCGACGCACGGGACACGCGACATGACACGCAGACGTATGTAGCTTGCCATGCCAGTGCACATGGGCTTGTCGTACATCGTCTTGAAGCCCATTTGCATGTGCTTTCACATGCACTATAGATGTTAGGGATCTTCGAAAGGAGAGAGATACCATAAGGGGTTATTGGCGGGGTCGACATGAGTCGGCGGCGGAAGTCAAGCCGGATAGAAAAGCGGCACTATATGCAGACGGTTGCAGCTGTGCACAGCATTGCAGACGTGCATGTTATGCATCGCCAGAAACCCCATGAAGAGACCTTTCAAATGAATCATAGATATTAGAAATCCAATGAGGGATAACGAAATTAGAACGAAAGTCTACTTCCGCTACCGGCGCCGTTGCGACAGAACGGACAAGCGGCATTATCTACGGACATGCCTAGCATCTTTGCTCAACGTCGCACATGCACATGCCATACACCACCAGAAGCGAATTGAAATGCTCTTTCTAATGAATATAAGATACTGAAAGTTGCATCAGACATGTACACATGATTAACCAAGAAATAACGCACTGATGGCGTTGGCGACGCACGGGACACGCGGCATGACACGCAGACGTATGTAGCTTGCCATGCCAGTGCACATGGGCTTGTCGTACATCGCCTTGAAGCCCATTTGCATGTGCTTTCACTATGTGCACTATAGATGTTAGGGGTCTTCGAAAGGAGAGAGATTCCATAAGGGGTTATTGGCGGGGTCGACATGAGTCGGCGGCGGAAGTCAAGCCGGATAGAAAAGCGGCACTATATGCAGACGGTTGCAGCTGTGCACAGCATTGCAGACGTGCATGTTATGCATCGCCAGAAACCCCATGAAGAGACCTTTCAAATGAATCATAGATATTAGAAATCCAATGAGGGATAACGAAATTAGAACGAAAGTCTACTTCCGCTACCGGCGCCGTTGCGACAGAACGGACAAGCGGCATTATCTACGGACATGCCTAGCATCTTTGCTCAACGTCGCACATGCACATGCCATACACCACCAGAAGCGAATTGAAATGCTCTTTCTAATGAATATAAGATACTGAAAGTTGCATCAGACATGTACACATGATTAACCAAGAAATAACGCACTGATGGCGTTGGCGACGCACTGGACACGCGGCATGACACGCAGACGTATGTAGCTTGCCATGCCAGTGCACATGGGCTTGTCGTACATCGTCTTGAAGCCCATTTGCATGTGCTTTCACTATGTGCACTATAGATGTTAGGGGTCTTCGAAAGGAGAGAGATACCATAAGGGGTTATTGGCGGGGTCGACATGAGTCGACGGCGGAAGTCAAGCCGGATAGAAAAGCGGCACTATATGCAGACGGTTGCAGCTGTGCACAGCATTG
Source organism: Haliotis asinina (assembly GCF_037392515.1). Lineage (NCBI taxonomy): Eukaryota > Metazoa > Mollusca > Gastropoda > Lepetellida > Haliotidae > Haliotis > Haliotis asinina. The sequence goes on along the minus strand of NC_090292.1, from coordinate 47,066,442 downwards.
CAGACGTGCATGTTATGCATCGCCAGAAACCCCATGAAGAGACCTTTCAAATGAATCATAGATATTAGAAATCCAATGAGGGATAACGAAATTAGAACGAAAGTCTACTTCCGCTACCGGCGCCGTTGCGACGGAACGGACAAGCGGCATCACCTACGGACATGCCTAGCATCCTTGCTCAACGTCGCACATGCACATGCCATACACCACCAGAAGCGAATTGAAATGCTCTTTCTAATGAATATAAGATACTGAAAGTCGCATCAGACATGTACACATGATTAACCAAGAAATAACGCACTGATGGTGTTGGCGACGCACGGGACACGCGGCATGACACGCAGACGTATGTAGCTTGCCATGCCAGTGCACATGGGCTTGTCGTACATCGTCTTGAAGCCCATTTGCATGTGCTTTCACATGCACTATAGATGTTAGGGATCTTCGAAAGGAGAGAGATACCATAAGGGGTTATTGGCGGGGTCGACATGAGTCGGCGGCGGAAGTCAAGCCGGATAGAAAAGCGGCACTATATGCAGACGGTTGCAGCTGTGCACAGCATTGCAGACGTGCATGTTATGCATCGCCAGAAACCCCATGAAGAGACCTTTCAAATGAATCATAGATATTAGAAATCCAATGAGGGATAACGAAATTAGAACGAAAGTCTACTTCCGCTACCGGCGCCGTTGCGACAGAACGGACAAGCGGCATTATCTACGGACATGCCTAGCATCTTTGCTCAACGTCGCACATGCACATGCCATACACCACCAGAAGCGAATTGAAATGCTCTTTCTAATGAATATAAGATACTGAAAGTTGCATCAGACATGTACACATGATTAACCAAGAAATAACGCACTGATGGCGTTGGCGACGCACGGGACACGCGGCATGACACGCAGACGTATGTAGCTTGCCATGCCAGTGCACATGGGCTTGTCGTACATCGCCTTGAAGCCCATTTGCATGTGCTTTCACTATGTGCACTATAGATGTTAGGGGTCTTCGAAAGGAGAGAGATTCCATAAGGGGTTATTGGCGGGGTCGACATGAGTCGGCGGCGGAAGTCAAGCCGGATAGAAAAGCGGCACTATATGCAGACGGTTGCAGCTGTGCACAGCATTGCAGACGTGCATGTTATGCATCGCCAGAAACCCCATGAAGAGACCTTTCAAATGAATCATAGATATTAGAAATCCAATGAGGGATAACGAAATTAGAACGAAAGTCTACTTCCGCTACCGGCGCCGTTGCGACGGAACGGACAAGCGGCATTATCTACGGACATGCCTAGCATCTTTGCTCAACGTCGCACATGCACATGCCATACACCACCAGAAGCGAATTGAAATGCTCTTTCTAATGAATATAAGATACTGAAAGTCGCATCAGACATGTACACATGATTAACCAAGAAATAACGCACTGATGGTGTTGGCGACGCACGGGACACGCGGCATAACACGCAGACGTATGTAGCTTGCCATGCCAGTGCACATGGGCTTGTCGTACATCGTTCTGAAACCCATTTGCATGTGCTTTCACATGCACTATAGATGTTAGGGATCTTCGAAAGGAGAGAGATACCATAAGGGGTTATTGGCGGGGTCGACATGAGTCGGCGGCGGAAGTCAAGCCGGATAGAAAAGCGGCACTATATGCAGACGATTGCAGCTGTGCACAGCATTGCAGACGTGCATGTTATGCATCGCCAGAAACCCCATGAAGAGACCTTTTTAAAATGAATCATAGATATTAGAAATCCAATGAGGGATAACGAAATTAGAACGAAAGTCTACTTCCGCTACCGGCGCCGTTGCGACGGAACGGACAAGCGGCATTACCTACGGACATGCCTAGCATCCTTGCTCAACGTCGCACATGCACATGCCATACACCACCAGAAGCGAATTGAAATGCTCTTTCTAATGAATATAAGATACTGAAAGTTGCATCAGACATGTACACATGATTAACCAAGAAATAACGCACTGATGGTGTTGGCGACGCACGGGACACGCGGCATGACACGCAGACGTATGTAGCTTGCCATGCCAGTGCACATGGGCTTGTCGTACATCGCCTTGAAGCCCATTTGCATGTGCTTTCACTATGTGCACTATAGATGTTAGGGGTCTTCGAAAGGAGAGAGATTCCATAAGGGGTTATTGGCGGGGTCGACATGAGTCGGCGGCGGAAGTCAAGCCGGATAGAAAAGCGGCACTATATGCAGACGGTTGCAGCTGTGCACAGCATTGCAGACGTGCATGTTATGCATCGCCAGAAACCCCATGAAGAGACCTTTCAAATGAATCATAGATATTAGAAATCCAATGAGGGATAACGAAATTAGAACGAAAGTCTACTTCCGCTACCGGCGCCGTTGCGACAGAACGGACAAGCGGCATTATCTACGGACATGCCTAGCATCTTTGCTCAACGTCGCACATGCACATGCCATACACCACCAGAAGCGAATTGAAATGCTCTTTCTAATGAATATAAGATACTGAAAGTTGCATCAGACATGTACACATGATTAACCAAGAAATAACGCACTGATGGCGTTGGCGACGCACTGGACACGCGGCATGACACGCAGACGTATGTAGCTTGCCATGCCAGTGCACATGGGCTTGTCGTACATCGTCTTGAAGCCCATTTGCATGTGCTTTCACTATGTGCACTATAGATGTTAGGGGTCTTCGAAAGGAGAGAGATACCATAAGGGGTTATTGGCGGGGTCGACATGAGTCGACGGCGGAAGTCAAGCCGGATAGAAAAGCGGCACTATATGCAGACGGTTGCAGCTGTGCACAGCATTGCAGACGTGCATGTTATGCATCGCCAGAAACCCCATGAAGAGACCTTTCAAATGAATCATAGATATTAGAAATCCAATGAGGGATAACGAAATTAGAACGAAAGTCTACTTCCGCTACCGGCGCCGTTGCGACGGAACGGACAAGCGGCATCACCTACGGACATGCCTAGCATCCTTGCTCAACGTCGCACATGCACATGCCATACACCACCAGAAGCGAATTGAAATGCTCTTTCTAATGAATATAAGATACTGAAAGTTGCATCAGACATGTACACATGATTAACCAAGAAATAACGCACTGATGGCGTTGGCGACGCACTGGACACGCGGCATGACACGCAGACGTATGTAGCTTGCCATGCCAGTGCACATGGGCTTGTCGTACATCGTCTTGAAGCCCATTTGCATGTGCTTTCACTATGTGCACTATAGATGTTAGGGGTCTTCGAAAGGAGAGAGATACCATAAGGGGTTATTGGCGGGGTCGACATGAGTCGGCGGCGGAAGTCAAGCCGGATAGAAAAGCGGCACTATATGCAGACGATTGCAGCTGTGCACAGCATTGCAGACGTGCATGTTATGCATCGCCAGAAACCCCATGAAGAGACCTTTTTAAAATGAATCATAGATATTAGAAATCCAATGAGGGATAACGAAATTAGAACGAAAGTCTACTTCCGCTACCGGCGCCGTTGCGACGGAACGGACAAGCGGCATCACCTACGGACATGCCTAGCATCTTTGCTCAACGTCGCACATGCACATGCCATACACCACCAGAAGCGAATTGAAATGCTCTTTCTAATGAATATAAGATACTGAAAGTCGCATCAGACATGTACACATGATTAACCAAGAAATAACGCACTGATGGTGTTGGCGACGCACGGGACACGCGGCATAACACGCAGACGTATGTAGCTTGCCATGCCAGTGCACATGGGCTTGTCGTACATCGTCCTGAAACCCATTTGCATGTGCTTTCACATGCACTATAGATGTTAGGGATCTTCGAAAGGAGAGAGATACCATAAGGGGTTATTGGCGGGGTCGACATGAGTCGGCGGCGGAAGTCAAGCCGGATAGAAAAGCGGCACTATATGCAGACGATTGCAGCTGTGCACAGCATTGCAGACGTGCATGTTATGCATCGCCAGAAACCCCATGAAGAGACCTTTTTAAAATGAATCATAGATATTAGAAATCCAATGAGGGATAACGAAATTAGAACGAAAGTCTACTTCCGCTACCGGCGCCGTTGCGACGGAACGGACAAGCGGCATTACCTACGGACATGCCTAGCATCCTTGCTCAACGTCGCACATGCACATGCCATACACCACCAGAAGCGAATTGAAATGCTCTTTCTAATGAATATAAGATACTGAAAGTTGCATCAGACATGTACACATGATTAACCAAGAAATAACGCACTGATGGTGTTGGCGACGCACGGGACACGCGGCATGACACGCAGACGTATGTAGCTTGCCATGCCAGTGCACATGGGCTTGTCGTACATCGCCTTGAAGCCCATTTGCATGTGCTTTCACTATGTGCACTATAGATGTTAGGGGTCTTCGAAAGGAGAGAGATTCCATAAGGGGTTATTGGCGGGGTCGACATGAGTCGGCGGCGGAAGTCAAGCCGGATAGAAAAGCGGCACTATATGCAGACGGTTGCAGCTGTGCACAGCATTGCAGACGTGCATGTTATGCATCGCCAGAAACCCCATGAAGAGACCTTTCAAATGAATCATAGATATTAGAAATCCAATGAGGGATAACGAAATTAGAACGAAAGTCTACTTCCGCTACCGGCGCCGTTGCGACAGAACGGACAAGCGGCATTATCTACGGACATGCCTAGCATCTTTGCTCAACGTCGCACATGCACATGCCATACACCACCAGAAGCGAATTGAAATGCTCTTTCTAATGAATATAAGATACTGAAAGTTGCATCAGACATGTACACATGATTAACCAAGAAATAACGCACTGATGGCGTTGGCGACGCACTGGACACGCGGCATGACACGCAGACGTATGTAGCTTGCCATGCCAGTGCACATGGGCTTGTCGTACATCGTCTTGAAGCCCATTTGCATGTGCTTTCACTATGTGCACTATAGATGTTAGGGGTCTTCGAAAGGAGAGAGATACCATAAGGGGTTATTGGCGGGGTCGACATGAGTCGACGGCGGAAGTCAAGCCGGATAGAAAAGCGGCACTATATGCAGACGGTTGCAGCTGTGCACAGCATTGCAGACGTGCATGTTATGCATCGCCAGAAACCCCATGAAGAGACCTTTCAAATGAATCATAGATATTAGAAATCCAATGAGGGATAACGAAATTAGAACGAAAGTCTACTTCCGCTACCGGCGCCGTTGCGACGGAACGGACAAGCGGCATCACCTACGGACATGCCTAGCATCCTTGCTCAACGTCGCACATGCACATGCCATACACCACCAGAAGCGAATTGAAATGCTCTTTCTAATGAATATAAGATACTGAAAGTCGCATCAGACATGTACACATGATTAACCAAGAAATAACGCACTGATGGTGTTGGCGACGCACGGGACACGCGGCATGACACGCAGACGTATGTAGCTTGCCATGCCAGTGCACATGGGCTTGTCGTACATCGTCTTGAAGCCCATTTGCATGTGCTTTCACATGCACTATAGATGTTAGGGATCTTCGAAAGGAGAGAGATACCATAAGGGGTTATTGGCGGGGTCGACATGAGTCGGCGGCGGAAGTCAAGCCGGATAGAAAAGCGGCACTATATGCAGACGGTTGCAGCTGTGCACAGCATTGCAGACGTGCATGTTATGCATCGCCAGAAACCCCATGAAGAGACCTTTCAAATGAATCATAGATATTAGAAATCCAATGAGGGATAACGAAATTAGAACGAAAGTCTACTTCCGCTACCGGCGCCGTTGCGACAGAACGGACAAGCGGCATTATCTACGGACATGCCTAGCATCTTTGCTCAACGTCGCACATGCACATGCCATACACCACCAGAAGCGAATTGAAATGCTCTTTCTAATGAATATAAGATACTGAAAGTTGCATCAGACATGTACACATGATTAACCAAGAAATAACGCACTGATGGCGTTGGCGACGCACGGGACACGCGGCATGACACGCAGACGTATGTAGCTTGCCATGCCAGTGCACATGGGCTTGTCGTACATCGCCTTGAAGCCCATTTGCATGTGCTTTCACTATGTGCACTATAGATGTTAGGGGTCTTCGAAAGGAGAGAGATTCCATAAGGGGTTATTGGCGGGGTCGACATGAGTCGGCGGCGGAAGTCAAGCCGGATAGAAAAGCGGCACTATATGCAGACGGTTGCAGCTGTGCACAGCATTGCAGACGTGCATGTTATGCATCGCCAGAAACCCCATGAAGAGACCTTTCAAATGAATCATAGATATTAGAAATCCAATGAGGGATAACGAAATTAGAACGAAAGTCTACTTCCGCTACCGGCGCCGTTGCGACGGAACGGACAAGCGGCATTACCTACGGACATGCCTAGCATCCTTGCTCAACGTCGCACATACACATGCCATACACCACCAGAAGCGAATTGAAATGCTCTTTCTAATGAATATAAGATACTGAAAGTCGCATCAGACATGTACACATGATTAACCAAGAAATAACGCACTGATGGTGTTGGCGACGCACGGGACACGCGGCATGACACGCAGACGTATGTAGCTTGCCATGCCAGTGCACATGGGCTTGTCGTATATCGTCTTGAAGCCCATTTGCATGTGCTTTCACATGCACTATAAATGTTAGGGATCTTCGAAAGGAGAGAGATACCATAAGGGGTTATTGGCGGGGTCGACATGAGTCGGCGGCGGAAGTCAAGCCGGATAGAAAAGCGGCACTATATGCAGACGGTTGCAGCTGTGCACAGCATTGCAGACGTGCATGTTATGCATCGCCAGAAACCCCATGAAGAGACCTTTCAAATGAATCATAGATATTAGAAATCCAATGAGGGATAACGAAATTAGAACGAAAGTCTACTTCCGCTACCGGCGCCGTTGCGACGGAACGGACAAGCGGCATCACCTACGGACATGCCTAGCATCCTTGCTCAACGTCGCACATGCACATGCCATACACCACCAGAAGCGAATTGAAATGCTCTTTCTAATGAATATAAGATACTGAAAGTCGCATCAGACATGTACACATGATTAACCAAGAAATAACGCACTGATGGTGTTGGCGACGCACGGGACACGCGGCATGACACGCAGACGTATGTAGCTTGCCATGCCAGTGCACATGGGCTTGTCGTACATCGTCTTGAAGCCCATTTGCATGTGCTTTCACATGCACTATAGATGTTAGGGATCTTCGAAAGGAGAGAGATACCATAAGGGGTTATTGGCGGGGTCGACATGAGTCGGCGGCGGAAGTCAAGCCGGATAGAAAAGCGGCACTATATGCAGACGGTTGCAGCTGTGCACAGCATTGCAGACGTGCATGTTATGCATCGCCAGAAACCCCATGAAGAGACCTTTCAAATGAATCATAGATATTAGAAATCCAATGAGGGATAACGAAATTAGAACGAAAGTCTACTTCCGCTACCGGCGCCGTTGCGACAGAACGGACAAGCGGCATTATCTACGGACATGCCTAGCATCTTTGCTCAACGTCGCACATGCACATGCCATACACCACCAGAAGCGAATTGAAATGCTCTTTCTAATGAATATAAGATACTGAAAGTTGCATCAGACATGTACACATGATTAACCAAGAAATAACGCACTGATGGCGTTGGCGACGCACGGGACACGCGGCATGACACGCAGACGTATGTAGCTTGCCATGCCAGTGCACATGGGCTTGTCGTACATCGCCTTGAAGCCCATTTGCATGTGCTTTCACTATGTGCACTATAGATGTTAGGGGTCTTCGAAAGGAGAGAGATTCCATAAGGGGTTATTGGCGGGGTCGACATGAGTCGGCGGCGGAAGTCAAGCCGGATAGAAAAGCGGCACTATATGCAGACGGTTGCAGCTGTGCACAGCATTGCAGACGTGCATGTTATGCATCGCCAGAAACCCCATGAAGAGACCTTTCAAATGAATCATAGATATTAGAAATCCAATGAGGGATAACGAAATTAGAACGAAAGTCTACTTCCGCTACCGGCGCCGTTGCGACAGAACGGACAAGCGGCATTATCTACGGACATGCCTAGCATCTTTGCTCAACGTCGCACATGCACATGCCATACACCACCAGAAGCGAATTGAAATGCTCTTTCTAATGAATATAAGATACTGAAAGTTGCATCAGACATGTACACATGATTAACCAAGAAATAACGCACTGATGGCGTTGGCGACGCACGGGACACGCGGCATGACACGCAGACGTATGTAGCTTGCCATGCCAGTGCACATGGGCTTGTCGTACATCGTCTTGAAGCCCATTTGCATGTGCTTTCACTATGTGCACTATAGATGTTAGGGGTCTTCGAAAGGAGAGAGATACCATAAGGGGTTATTGGCGGGGTCGACATGAGTCGACGGCGGAAGTCAAGCCGGATAGAAAAGCGGCACTATATGCAGACGGTTGCAGCTGTGCACAGCATTGCAGACGTGCATGTTATGCATCGCCAGAAACCCCATGAAGAGACCTTTCAAATGAATCATAGATATTAGAAATCCAATGAGGGATAACGAAATTAGAACGAAAGTCTACTTCCGCTACCGGCGCCGTTGCGACGGAACGGACAAGCGGCATCACCTACGGACATGCCTAGCATCCTTGCTCAACGTCGCACATGCACATGCCATACACCACCAGAAGCGAATTGAAATGCTCTTTCTAATGAATATAAGATACTGAAAGTCGCATCAGACATGTACACATGATTAACCAAGAAATAACGCACTGATGGTGTTGGCGACGCACGGGACACGCGGCATGACACGCAGACGTATGTAGCTTGCCATGCCAGTGCACATGGGCTTGTCGTACATCGTCTTGAAGCCCATTTGCATGTGCTTTCACATGCACTATAGATGTTAGGGATCTTCGAAAGGAGAGAGATACCATAAGGGGTTATTGGCGGGGTCGACATGAGTCGGCGGCGGAAGTCAAGCCGGATAGAAAAGCGGCACTATATGCAGACGGTTGCAGCTGTGCACAGCATTGCAGACGTGCATGTTATGCATCGCCAGAAACCCCATGAAGAGACCTTTCAAATGAATCATAGATATTAGAAATCCAATGAGGGATAACGAAATTAGAACGAAAGTCTACTTCCGCTACCGGCGCCGTTGCGACAGAACGGACAAGCGGCATTATCTACGGACATGCCTAGCATCTTTGCTCAACGTCGCACATGCACATGCCATACACCACCAGAAGCGAATTGAAATGCTCTTTCTAATGAATATAAGATACTGAAAGTTGCATCAGACATGTACACATGATTAACCAAGAAATAACGCACTGATGGCGTTGGCGACGCACGGGACACGCGGCATGACACGCAGACGTATGTAGCTTGCCATGCCAGTGCACATGGGCTTGTCGTACATCGCCTTGAAGCCCATTTGCATGTGCTTTCACTATGTGCACTATAGATGTTAGGGGTCTTCGAAAGGAGAGAGATTCCATAAGGGGTTATTGGCGGGGTCGACATGAGTCGGCGGCGGAAGTCAAGCCGGATAGAAAAGCGGCACTATATGCAGACGGTTGCAGCTGTGCACAGCATTGCAGACGTGCATGTTATGCATCGCCAGAAACCCCATGAAGAGACCTTTCAAATGAATCATAGATATTAGAAATCCAATGAGGGATAACGAAATTAGAACGAAAGTCTACTTCCGCTACCGGCGCCGTTGCGACGGAACGGACAAGCGGCATTATCTACGGACATGCCTAGCATCTTTGCTCAACGTCGCACATGCACATGCCATACACCACCAGAAGCGAATTGAAATGCTCTTTCTAATGAATATAAGATACTGAAAGTTGCATCAGACATGTACACATGATTAACCAAGAAATAACGCACTGATGGCGTTGGCGACGCACTGGACACGCGGCATGACACGCAGACGTATGTAGCTTGCCATGCCAGTGCACATGGGCTTGTCGTACATCGTCTTGAAGCCCATTTGCATGTGCTTTCACTATGTGCACTATAGATGTTAGGGGTCTTCGAAAGGAGAGAGATACCATAAGGGGTTATTGGCGGGGTCGACATGAGTCGACGGCGGAAGTCAAGCCGGATAGAAAAGCGGCACTATATGCAGACGATTGCAGCTGTGCACAGCATTGCAGACGTGCATGTTATGCATCGCCAGAAACCCCATGAAGAGACCTTTTTAAAATGAATCATAGATATTAGAAATCCAATGAGGGATAACGAAATTAGAACGAAAGTCTACTTCCGCTACCGGCGCCGTTGCGACGGAACGGACAAGCGGCATCACCTACGGACATGCCTAGCATCTTTGCTCAACGTCGCACATGCACATGCCATACACCACCAGAAGCGAATTGAAATGCTCTTTCTAATGAATATAAGATACTGAAAGTCGCATCAGACATGTACACATGATTAACCAAGAAATAACGCACTGATGGTGTTGGCGACGCACGGGACACGCGGCATAACACGCAGACGTATGTAGCTTGCCATGCCAGTGCACATGGGCTTGTCGTACATCGTCCTGAAACCCATTTGCATGTGCTTTCACATGCACTATAGATGTTAGGGATCTTCGAAAGGAGAGAGATATTATAAGGGGTTATTGGCGGGGTCGACATGAGTCGGCGGCGGAAGTCAAGCCGGATAGAAAAGCGGCACTATATGCAGACGATTGCAGCTGTGCACAGCATTGCAGACGTGCATGTTATGCATCGCCAGAAACCCCATGAAGAGACCTTTTTAAAATGAATCATAGATATTAGAAATCCAATGAGGGATAACGAAATTAGAACGAAAGTCTACTTCCGCTACCGGCGCCGTTGCGACGGAACGGACAAGCGGCATTACCTACGGACATGCCTAGCATCCTTGCTCAACGTCGCACATACACATGCCATACACCACCAGAAGCGAATTGAAATGCTCTTTCTAATGAATATAACATACTGAAAGTCGCATCAGACATGTACACATGATTAACCAAGAAATAACGCACTGATGGTGTTGGCGACGCACGGGACACGCGGCATGACACGCAGACGTATGTAGCTTGCCATGCCAGTGCACATGGGCTTGTCGTATATCGTCTTGAAGCCCATTTGCATGTGCTTTCACATGCACTATAAATGTTAGGGATCTTCGAAAGGAGAGAGATACCATAAGGGGTTATTGGCGGGGTCGACATGAGTCGGCGGCGGAAGTCAAGCCGGATAGAAAAGCGGCACTATATGCAGACGGTTGCAGCTGTGCACAGCATTGCAGACGTGCATGTTATGCATCGCCAGAAACCCCATGAAGAGACCTTTCAAATGAATCATAGATATTAGAAATCCAATGAGGGATAACGAAATTAGAACGAAAGTCTACTTCCGCTACCGGCGCCGTTGCGACGGAACGGACAAGCGGCATCACCTACGGACATGCCTAGCATCCTTGCTCAACGTCGCACATGCACATGCCATACACCACCAGAAGCGAATTGAAATGCTCTTTCTAATGAATATAAGATACTGAAAGTCGCATCAGACATGTACACATGATTAACCAAGAAATAACGCACTGATGGTGTTGGCGACGCACGGGACACGCGGCATGACACGCAGACGTATGTAGCTTGCCATGCCAGTGCACATGGGCTTGTCGTACATCGTCTTGAAGCCCATTTGCATGTGCTTTCACATGCACTATAGATGTTAGGGATCTTCGAAAGGAGAGAGATACCATAAGGGGTTATTGGCGGGGTCGACATGAGTCGGCGGCGGAAGTCAAGCCGGATAGAAAAGCGGCACTATATGCAGACGGTTGCAGCTGTGCACAGCATTGCAGACGTGCATGTTATGCATCGCCAGAAACCCCATGAAGAGACCTTTCAAATGAATCATAGATATTAGAAATCCAATGAGGGATAACGAAATTAGAACGAAAGTCTACTTCCGCTACCGGCGCCGTTGCGACAGAACGGACAAGCGGCATTATCTACGGACATGCCTAGCATCTTTGCTCAACGTCGCACATGCACATGCCATACACCACCAGAAGCGAATTGAAATGCTCTTTCTAATGAATATAACATACTGAAAGTTGCATCAGACATGTACACATGATTAACCAAGAAATAACGCACTGATGGCGTTGGCGACGCACGGGACACGCGGCATGACACGCAGACGTATGTAGCTTGCCATGCCAGTGCACATGGGCTTGTCGTACATCGCCTTGAAGCCCATTTGCATGTGCTTTCACTATGTGCACTATAGATGTTAGGGGTCTTCGAAAGGAGAGAGATACCATAAGGGGTTATTGGCGGGGTCGACATGAGTCGACGGCAGAAGTCAAGCCGGATAGAAAAGCGGCACTATATGCAGACGATTGCAGCTGTGCACAGCATTGCAGACGTGCATGTTATGCATCACCAGAAACCCCATGAAGAGACCTTTTTAAAATGAATCATAGATATTAGAAATCCAATGAGGGATAACGAAATTAGAACGAAAGTCTACTTCCGCTACCGGCGCCGTTGCGACGGAACGGACAAGCGGCATCACCTACGGACATGCCTAGCATCTTTGCTCAACGTCGCACATGCACATGCCATACACCACCAGAAGCGAATTGAAATGCTCTTTCTAATGAATGTAAGATACTGAAAGTTGCATCAGACATGTACACATGATTAACCAAGAAATAACGCACTGATGGTGTTGGCGACGCACGGGACACGCGGCATGACACGCAGACGTATGTAGCTTGCCATGCCAGTGCACATGGGCTTGTCGTACATCGTCTTGAAGCCCATTTGCATGGGCTTTCACATGCACTATAGATGTTAGGGGTCTTCGAAAGGAGAGAGATACCATAAGGGGTTATTGGCGGGGTCGACATGAGTCGGCGGCGGAAGTCAAGCCGGATAGAAAAGCGGCACTATATGCAGACGGTTGCAGCTGTGCACAGCATTGCAGACGTGCATGTTATGCATCGCCAGAAACCCCATGAAGAGACCTTTTTAAAATGAATCATAGATATTAGAAATCCAATGAGGGATAACGAAATTAGAACGAAACTCTACCTCCGCTACCGGCGCCGTTGCGACGGAACGGACAAGCGGCATCACCTACGGACATGCCTAGCATCTTTGCTCAACGTCGCACATGCACATGCCATACACCACCAGAAGCGAATTGAAATGCTCTTTCTAATGAATATAAGATACTGAAAGTCGCATCAGACATGTACACATGATTAACCAAGAAATAACGCACTGATGGTGTTGGCGACGCACGGGACACGCGGCATGACACGCAGACGTATGTAGCTTGCCATGCCAGTGCACATGGGCTTGTCGTATATCGTCTTGAAGCCCATTTGCATGGGCTTTCACATGCACTATAAATGTTAGGGATCTTCGAAAGGAGAGAGATACCATAAGGGGTTATTGGCGGGGTCGACATGAGTCGGCGGCGGAAGTCAAGCCGGATAGAAAAGCGGCACTATATGCAGACGGTTGCAGCTGTGCACAGCATTGCAGACGTGCATGTTATGCATCGCCAGAAACCCCATGAAGAGACCTTTCAAATGAATCATAGATATTAGAAATCCAATGAGGGATAACGAAATTAGAACGAAAGTCTACTTCCGCTACCGGCGCCGTTGCGACGGAACGGACAAGCGGCATCACCTACGGACATGCCTAGCATCCTTGCTCAACGTCGCACATGCACATGCCATACACCACCAGAAGCGAATTGAAATGCTCTTTCTAATGAATATAACATACTGAAAGTCGCATCAGACATGTACACATGATTAACCAAGAAATAACGCACTGATGGTGTTGGCGACGCACGGGACACGCGGCATGACACACAGACGTATGTAGCTTGCCATGCCAGTGCACATGGGCTTGTCGTACATCGTCTTGAAGCCCATTTGCATGTGCTTTCACATGCACTATAGATGTTAGGGATCTTCGAAAGGAGAGAGATACCATAAGGGGTTATTGGCGGGGTCGACATGAGTCGGCGGCGGAAGTCAAGCCGGATAGAAAAGCGGCACTATATGCAGACGGTTGCAGCTGTGCACAGCATTGCAGACGTGCATGTTATGCATCGCCAGAAACCCCATGAAGAGACCTTTCAAATGAATCATAGATATTAGAAATCCAATGAGGGATAACGAAATTAGAACGAAAGTCTACTTCCGCTACCGGCGCCGTTGCGACGGAACGGACAAGCGGCATCACCTACGGACATGCCTAGCATCTTTGCTCAACGTCGCACATGCACATGCCATACACCACCAGAAGCGAATTGAAATGCTCTTTCTAATGAATATAAGATACTGAAAGTTGCATCAGACATGTACACATGATTAACCAAGAAATAACGCACTGATGGCGTTCGCGACGCACGGGACACGCGGCATGACACGCAGACGTATGTAGCTTGACATGCCAGTGCACATGGGATTGTCGTACATCGTCTTGAAGCCCATTTGCATGGGCTTTCACTATATGCACTATAGATGTTAGGGATCTTCGAAAGGAGAGAGATACCATAAGGGGTTATTGGCGGGGTCGACATAAGTCGGCGGCGGAAGTCAAGCCGGATAGAAAAGCGGCACTATATGCAGACGATTGCAGCTGTGCACAGCATTGCAGACGTGCATGTTATGCATCACCAGAAACCCCATGAAGAGACCTTTTTAAAATGAATCATAGATATTAGAAATCCAATGAGGGATAACGAAATTAGAACGAAAGTCTACTTCCGCTACCGGCGCCGTTGCGACGGAACGGACAAGCGGCATCACCTACGGACATGCCTAGCATCTTTGCTCAACGTCGCACATGCACATGCACATGCACATGCCATACACCACCAGAAGCGAATTGAAATGCTCTTTCTAATGAATGTAAGATACTGAAAGTTGCATCAGACATGTACACATGATTAACCAAGAAATAACGCACTGATGGTGTTGGCGACGCACGGGACACGCGGCATGACACGCAGACGTATGTAGCTTGCCATGCCAGTGCACATGGGCTTGTCGTACATCGTCTTGAAGCCCATTTGCATGGGCTTTCACATGCACTATAGATGTTAGGGGTCTTCGAAAGGAGAGAGATACCATAAGGGGTTCTTTGCGGGGTCGACATGAGTCGGCGGCGGAAGTCAAGCCGGATAGAAAAGCGGCACTATATGCAGACGATTGCAGCTGTGCACAGCATTGCAGACGTGCATGTTATGCATCGCCAGAAACCCCATGAAGAGACCTTTTTAAAATGAATCATAGATATTAGAAATCCAATGAGGGATAACGAAATTAGAACGAAAGTCTACTTCCGCTACCGGCGCCGTTGCGACGGAACGGACAAGCGGCATCACCTACGGACATGCCTAGCATCTTTGCTCAACGTCGCACATGCACATGCCATACACCACCAGAAGCGAATTGAAATGCTCTTTCTAATGAATATAAGATACTGAAAGTTGCATCAGACATGTACACATGATTAACCAAGAAATAACGCACTGATGGCGTTGGCGACGCACGGGACACGCGGCATGACACGCAGACGTATGTAGCTTGACATGCCAGTGCACATGGGCTTGTCGTACATCGTCTTGAAGCCCATTTGCATGGGCTTTCACTATATGCACTATAGATGTTAGGGATCTTCGAAAGGAGAGAGATATTATAAGGGGTTATTGGCGGGGTCGACATGAGTCGGCGGCGGAAGTCAAGCCGGATAGAAAAGCGGCACTATATGCAGACGATTGCAGCTGTGCACAGCATTGCAGACGTGCATGTTATGCATCGCCAGAAACCCCATGAAGAGACCTTTTTAAAATGAATCATAGATATTAGAAATCCAATGAGGGATAACGAAATTAGAACGAAAGTCTACTTCCGCTACCGGCGCCGTTGCGACGGAACGGACAAGCGGCATCACCTACGGACATGCCTAGCATCTTTGCTCAACGTCGCACATGCACATGCACATGCACATGCCATACACCACCAGAAGCGAATTGAAATGCTCTTTCTAATGAATGTAAGATACTGAAAGTTGCATCAGACATGTACACATGATTAACCAAGAAATAACGCACTGATGGTGTTGGCGACGCACGGGACACGCGGCATGACACGCAGACGTATGTAGCTTGCCATGCCAGTGCACATGGGCTTGTCGTACATCGTCTTGAAGCCCATTTGCATGGGCTTTCACATGCACTATAGATGTTAGGGGTCTTCGAAAGGAGAGAGATACCATAAGGGGTTCTTTGCGGGGTCGACATGAGTCGGCGGCGGAAGTCAAGCCGGATAGAAAAGCGGCACTATATGCAGACGATTGCAGCTGTGCACAGCATTGCAGACGTGCATGTTATGCATCGCCAGAAACCCCATGAAGAGACCTTTTTAAAATGAATCATAGATATTAGAAATCCAATGAGGGATAACGAAATTAGAACGAAAGTCTACTTCCGCTACCGGCGCCGTTGCGACGGAACGGACAAGCGGCATCACCTACGGACATGCCTAGCATCTTTGCTCAACGTCGCACATGCACATGCCATACACCACCAGAAGCGAATTGAAATGCTCTTTCTAATGAATATAAGATACTGAAAGTTGCATCAGACATGTACACATGATTAACCAAGAAATAACGCACTGATGGCGTTGGCGACGCACGGGACACGCGGCATGACACGCAGACGTATGTAGCTTGACATGCCAGTGCACATGGGCTTGTCGTACATCGTCTTGAAGCCCATTTGCATGGGCTTTCACTATATGCACTATAGATGTTAGGGATCTTCGAAAGGAGAGAGATATTATAAGGGGTTATTGGCGGGGTCGACATGAGTCGGCGGCGGAAGTCAAGCCGGATAGAAAAGCGGCACTATATGCAGACGATTGCAGCTGTGCACAGCATTGCAGACGTGCATGTTATGCATCGCCAGAAACCCCATGAAGAGACCTTTTTAAAATGAATCATAGATATTAGAAATCCAATGAGGGATAACGAAATTAGAACGAAAGTCTACTTCCGCTACCGGCGCCGTTGCGACGGAAGGGACAAGCGGCATCACCTACGGACATGCCTAGCATCTTTGCTCAACGTCGCACATGCACATGCACATGCCATACACCACCAGAAGCGAATTGAAATGCTCTTTCTAATGAATATAAGATACTGAAAGTTGCATCAGACATGTACACATGATTAACCAAGAAATAACGCACTGATGGCGTTCGCGACGCACGGGACACGCGGCATGACACGCAGACGTATGTAGCTTGACATGCCAGTGCACATGGGCTTGTCGTACATCGTCTTGAAGCCCATTTGCATGGGCTTTCACTATATGCACTATAGATGTTAGGGATCTTCGAAAGGAGAGAGATATTATAAGGGGTTATTGGCGGGGTCGACATGAGTCGGCGGCGGAAGTCAAGCCGGATAGAAAAGCGGCACTATATGCAGACGATTGCAGCTGTGCACAGCATTGCAGACGTGCATGTTATGCATCGCCAGAAACCCCATGAAGAGACCTTTTTAAAATGAATCATAGATATTAGAAATCCAATGAGGGATAACGAAATTAGAACGAAAGTCTACTTCCGCTACCGGCGCCGTTGCGACGGAACGGACAAGCGGCATTACCTACGGACATGCCTAGCATCTTTGCTAGAAAGAAAATATAGCTGAAAAAGATATACTATGTTAGATATATAAAGAATGGTATGTTTGAACCAAATATATCATGAAATAGACTTTTGCGAAACCACATGAACGAAACATTGCATTGCATTTGAAATGACTTATATAGCGCAGAACGGATATAGAAAAATATGTCTGAAAAAGACATAACACATTAGATACATAAAGAATTGTATAACTGAACCAAATACATTATGAGCTATTTGTGTTAACCAGCACTCACCACGTGGAGGTTGCTCATTTAAGAGTGCCATTTTTCTTCTCCTGCACCATTCCCACAACAGCAAGTTCGAACAGCGAACCCCTTTACTACTGCTGTATAAACCTAATGGGTCGAAACTGACATAAGGTTATGGAATTACAGGCTATAACCTACTACTTCTATCCTACGGTTTTGGCTTTATCAACTTTCCGGTCTACTTTCACTTTCATCTACTTGTTTCTCACCTTTTGGGCTTTATGAGCTTGCCTTTTCCTTTGCTTTTCCCTTTTCCCTTCCCCCTACCTTCAAGGTGTTGGGGCTGGGGCTGGAGCTGGCTGGAGGAATCTGTTGGAACTGACGCCGATGCAGATTCCTCAGCGTTTGATGTACCCGCTGCTTGTTGGATAACATCTTGCACAAAAGCACACTCACTAGCAGCCTGTAAGGGAGTCTTCTTAGCGTAGTACCTACTGACAGTCTTTTGGCCATGTCCAAGATAGTCACTGGCCATCTTACGTTTTGCAGCATCATCGGGATGCTGCCTTGCCACTTCAGTCTCCAAAGCTTTCCGAACATCCGTGGCCGTAAATGTCCTCCGTTCGTTTTCGAAGTTGGGTTTAAGGAAACCTCTTGTCCTCTGATAGCGGGCCAACTCGAGACACATATTCCCCACTTCAGTGCCGTCCACTCTCCTGAAGAAAGGCGATTTGTCCGGTAGAGCATCTTCAGGCATGTCACCACGTACATATTGACGGTAATCCCTGAACATGTCGTAATCCTCTTTGGACAAGCTTAGGGTGACCAGGAAGCTCATGGACGTCTTGTGGTCCATGAAAGAAAGTTGGTACCTCCCGGCAACACACCGTGCCTTATTGAAATCTGCCAACTTCATACACGACGGCACTGAAGGTCTTTGGGCATGTCCAAGTTGAATTATCCCACAAGACAAGTACCGCATCACCAGGCGCTGATCGTCCTCAGATGGAAGTTGATCTGCCTTGGCCCGGTCCAGGATGTCCCTCACCTCTGGTTGCAGGATCGGTGTACCCCTTTTGAACAACGGAAATGGGCGGCGGTTGTTTGGTTTCATCTCTGAATTCTGTAACAGATTTACGGACCTCTTCGCGTTTATACTGGCTAGAGACACCTGTATATGAACAATGCGTAGCACTTGTAAACCTACGCAAATTATCGAAAACCCTTGGGGACATTTGAACGTACGTTTGGCAGTAGCTGAGAAAGGATTTGACAGCTGACATGTAATTTTTAATGCCACCTGCAGATAACCCATTTTGTGAAAGGACCGTGTTAAAATAATGAATTTCATCTACATGCTCAAATATATCAAAGTTGATACAAGCCATATTACTATTTGGGAAAACATGTTTTTGGATATAATAGAAAAACTTA
This sequence comes from Haliotis asinina, assembly GCF_037392515.1. Lineage (NCBI taxonomy): Eukaryota > Metazoa > Mollusca > Gastropoda > Lepetellida > Haliotidae > Haliotis > Haliotis asinina. The sequence continues at coordinate 47,047,032 of NC_090292.1, read as the reverse complement.
GAAACGCGGCGACACGTGTCACCAGCATTACGCCCTGCTTTTTTAAGAATATTGGTTAAATATTGATAAAACCCTGAAAGTGTCGGCTCACTTTCAGGGAACCTATCGTATAAGCCAGTGTTTGTAAGATTAGCCCTGACTGTGTTTTGTTTGTAATTATACCGAGTACCACTTCTGGTAGATCCAGTTAAACCAGCACTGGTACTCGGCATTGGATTACTAGTTGAAGGAGAGGCTGCAGATGCGTCCTCTCCTTGAATTGTGTGGCCAAAGTGTTTAAGTACCCTGATGTAATCAGGGATTTGATTTTTGTTGACACTGTATGTGCCACAAAATGCCAATAGAGCCGACATTGACACCAGCTGTGTAGCAGTATAGGACTCGCTACGGCGGCGATTTTGGGCGTGTATGGCGTGTAGACCAGGAGTAGAACTACCAGGATAACATTGCTTTAAAAGCGCGATGCCTTTGTAATATGTTTTACACTTTTGACAAACGACCGAAATGTTTGTGGAAGGCATACTTGATGATAGTGCTGGGACACTTACTTTCTGGGAATGATTGGTCTGGATGTCACAGTCTTGGACAAATTAAGAAATAAACTGCTTATACGATATGTCTATTTAGGGAATAAACCTAGTAATGTTGAGTATCAGTTTGATAAAGTGAGCAACGTAAATGACTGAAAAATGCAGAAATTAAGAACAAACGAGGAGAAATAAAAGTAAAGTTCACTTGCCAATGGTGATTGCCAGCGCTGACTGGTAGTGATCCACTAAGACACTTGGTCTGTGATGATGAAATTGCAGTGAAATGCATTCCCTTATATTACCATGTCGCGGTCAGACAACCAATGGGATGGTTTAGATGAAGTTCACGTGGCCAAGCCGGATGTTTCTACGGGGGAGGAGGAAACTGGAAATTGTCCATCTCCATTCCATGCGTGATGTCCATTTGGAGGGGCAAGAGCATGCCAAAAGGTGTGAATTGCACATGCCAAAGGAATTTTATACGCAAAGTTGAAGTCAGTGGGGCGACGAGGTTTAAAATCACAAAGTAGCGGCATGTCAAAAGGAAGTGACCCAAGCTGAGTGATTATAACCATAAGAGAGCAAGGCAGGTGACGAAATTACAATTGCTGATAAATAGCATCTCCAGGGTACGAAGATGTGAACACAGACGAGTGATATGCAGCTAATCACGTAGTAATTAAGTTTACAGGAAGGTAGAGAAGAACGTGTACTTGTAGTATATACAATCAGTCCATGCGGACAGATCTGAAAGAAGTTATGAAAATAACGATGATAAGGAGTTGCGAACGCAACTCAGTAACTAAGTGGCCAGACAGAGGCGGCCTTTGTGATAAGTTACAGTTGTCAGAGCATGGCGCCATCTTGTCTGTTTGATGCGCGTCGTTACATAAGGGAACGTTTATTCGAATGCACAGTATACCTTGGCACATCCACATTGTCAAGGTATTACCGACCCCTTTTACACCATTGGTTTCTGATGCTGAAGTAACAGCTGAGGAAAGATGCGCGCCAGATCCCCAATTCTACCAGCCACACGCACAAGTACAGTTACATAATGCCGCGCATTCCTTGATTAAAAGACGTTCCTTGAATGCATATTATAACCTGGCATAGACGCACTTTCAAGGGCTTTCAGGTGCGTTTGAAACATTAAATGTTGGATGATTGATCGTGAAATTATAGGTGCCGTAACACTGACGGGAGACGTGCGCCAGACCCCAGACTTTACCCGCCATCAGCAGTTGCATAATGACGCGCATGGCTTGACTGTCTGAGGTGACACGAATATACGTCACACCTTGGCACAACCGCACTTTCAAGGGCTTTCCGATGCATTTTAAATCTTTCATTTTGGATGAAGGATAATGAAATAATAGCTGGCGGAAGGTACGCGCCAGATCTCCGTTGTTACCTACCAGTCGCACAAGAACAGTTACGTAATGACGCGCATTGCCTGATTATCTCATGTTCCTCGAACGCCCGTTATAATTTGGCAGAGCCGCACTTTCAAGGGCTTTCAGATGCATGTTAAACATTAAATTTTGGATGGTGGATCGTGAAATTATAGCTGCCGTAACACTGACGGGAGACGAGCGCCGGATCCCCGACTACTTTACCCGCCATTGGCGCAAATGCATTTACATAATGGCGCGCATTGCTTGACTCTCAGACGCGACTCGAATGCACATTACACCTTGGCAGAACCGCACTTTCAAGGGCTTTCCACCACCGTAAAAGTTTATATATTAAGACCACAGGCGTTGCTTCTATGGCTTTATTCCAGTTCGTTGCAACTTTAGCTCTGTCACGTATATTGATTCCTGTGTAGAGCGAATGTCTAATGTTGCACACCAGCATGTTGCACATTTCCAGAATCCCACATGAATCCCCTTGCAAATGCTTTGTAGTTGTAAATATTAACGACGCCGGTATAGCCGGTGAACAGATTCATGTAAATTCCGCCAATCTATATCACCTGCGGTATTTGTTGCATTTCGCACATTAATACCCATGTAGCTCCACCACTAAATGCGCAACGTGTGCGTTTTATACACTGTCTGACACACGCTTTAACTGGCTTTCAAACGCAGTATAGAAATGCATTTTCTAAGGTGAATCGTAAGAGTGGTTGCCATTACATCATGACCGGACTATGGTGGCATGATGACTACTGTGATATAGAAGAATTGAAGTTCAACAAAATTACACAAACCATCATGTCGGAGATTCAATCTGGACTGGTTACCAGGGGCACCATTAGAATCACGTTTGCATTTTTGGAGAGAGCGTTGGATCGGGTTTCCAACCATGTATAACATGCATAGATATCACAAAGTAAAAGGCTTCCAAAATACAATGGCGCGAGCGACTTCCACCGGAGGCTGGGTGGAAGAAAAGTCTTCCACCGAGACTCCTGTGGAAGAAATTCAGAAGGCCTAAAATCACGGAAACCTTAATTGCTGGGCTATAAATTTGCCAAAAAAGAAACGGAAAAATTCTACGTGACGCGCAAGGGTCCCGCTATCCAATGACGTGCAGGATGCGCGTGTAAGGCGGCGAATGCAGCTCCCAAGGGAGCCGTGCTGCAATAGGTGATACAATCTGGGTGGGTCCATACAGGTGGCAAAAGTACTGTAAGTCCCTATGGTCCCTAGTATGGTGATCTCCCTTCAGTTGTTAGCAATCTATAGCCCATTTTTATCTTGTATTGTCCTGTATAGATACATTGTTTTAGGTATAGTTACTAGCTTTCTATTCTACTCTGTGATATTCTAGTTGTTTTACTGTCCTTCGCTGACAGGTTTTATAATAGACATATATTTCATTTTAGTATTAAATGTTCTCGTCACGATATGGCTGAAATATTGCCGATGTGACGTTAAATATTAACTCACTCACTCACTCACTCAGGGATTTTTGTGTTTTGTGTTTTAAGCTTCCAGTTTTTACAGTAATTATGAAACGAATCTAACATATTTCGCAAATCACAAGGGTCTGAGGATACAAGGACGGTATCATCGGCATACAGCAATGCAGGAAGGGTAATGAGCGTACCTAAACGGTTGTTGAAATCACCGGGTTTTAGTTGTAAACCATAGCATGAGTCTGAGGCTAAAGCATCTTCAAGATCATTAAGGAATAACGAAAACAAAATTGAGGACACGACACGGTAGGGCACTGCAGTTGAAAGAAACACAGTACTTAACAACACATCAGTCGGACGAATCAAAGCACAGCATTTGAAAGAAGCACAGCGCACCCAAGTTCAGAGGTTGAAAGAAACAACACAATATTGAGAAAAAACCAATCTGTGACACATGGTTTTGTGTTCTAAACGTCAACATGCTCAATACATGGCTGTAGCAATCGTCATGTATATGTATGCATGAAGATGCAATCGTAAAATAGTAGCATACATGTTAGAAAATGACTCCGTGGAAGGTTATGGGTAATTATTTATATCTACAATTGTCTGTCAATAATCTGTTTGTCATTATGTTAAGATTACCTTGAATTCATGTGAGTTCATCGCTATTTTCATGCTACGTATATTTTCTGAAACCTTTTTGGGGGTTTGCGTATGTTATTTAACATAATGTATGTGTGCAGCAAATATATTGCAAAAGAATTCTATCTGTGCAAACAAAGCAGCTACAGTGTAAAAAAACAAGTGATTTTACTATCGCGTTCTATCTCCAGACACTTCCAGCTTCAATTTCATCCCTGCAGCAAGGTCAAAGTTCACGTCTAATGAGTGCCCCGCGAATGGATACTGTTTGAAAAAACAAACAAAATGTGGTGTTAATTCTCACTGTAATAACAAGGTGAAACATAATACAATGATTTCTTACGTAAAATATGTAGGGGAACTCTACTTTCAATGTACGATTGTTGAAGTTGGGATATATATGGGATGGAATCAAATTTGCTGCAAAAATAATGGATTTTTTTAGAATGCACAGATAACTGTCAGTGCGTTTTCCTCAGTGGGTATTCTTTCTAACAGACCTCAGAGGTTCCCGTACTATTTTGGAAGAGTATATATGGTTTCCTTTGAAACTTTTTCTTAAAAAAAATAAGAATGATTAGTAGTCAGTCTTGCCATGTTTGTAATCATTCAAGATATTTGAAAAGATCCTTTTATTTATCTTCTTTTTTGATGAATTATTGTTGTTTGCAAATGATATTGTTTTGTTTGATTACACAGCCGTCTTCTTCAAAAACAGTTAAATGTGCTGGAGTGTTTCTCGAAGGAATGGGGTCTTATTGTAAACTTAGATAAGACTAATGTTATTGTATTTAGAAATGATGGCATAACCAATAGTTACGAAATCTGGACATTATATGTCTCCCTTTTGAAAATTGTTACTTATTATAAATACATTGGATTGATGTTTTCATTAAGATTAAGTTGGTCTAAAGCATGCAAAATTCATGCCTCAGAGGCTTATAAAGCAATTATGCCACTTTTAAAGTTATTCAGGCAAATAAATCGATTTCCTTTTCGTCAGCATGTTCAACATTTGAATGTGAAATATCCTCGATACTCCTATATGGCTCCGAAATTTGGAGAGTTAAGTATTTTGAAGTTATTGAAAAAAGTTCATTTGACTTATTTTCAGACGTTTCTGGGAATTGGGGAATTTGCTTCAAGTAAAGCTGTCATAGGGGAAACAGGCCTCTGTGCATTGTTTGTTTATAGCCAAGTAAGAGTTATCAAATATTATCAAAGTTACTTAAAATGGACATGTTTTCGTTATCCCTATCATTGTTACCGTATGTTAAAGAAGCTCGATGATACTGAAAAACAGTGTTGGGCTTCAGATGTTCGACACCTTCTTTTTCCATGTGGCTTTTCTCATGTTTGGATGTTCCCGAGTGTTGGTGATGATAATATTTTTTTGTCAATATTTAAACAAACACATAAAGATGTATATGTTCAGGCTTCGCATGAATCTTTCTGTACTTCCACCTATCTCAGCCACTATAGTTCCATTAAATCAATATTTCGGACAGAAATGTACATACATAACCTTCAGGACAAATCACTGGTAAGATCATTGTGTAAATTTAGAATATCATTGCACACTTTTGAAATTACCTCGTTCCGTCAGAGAAAATGTAATGAACATAGAGATGCTATTTCCACAAATTGTATTCAGGTGATTTGAAAGATGAGTTACACATATTATTTAAGTGTGAACAATATGCACAGTTAAGGCTGAAATACCTTCCAGAATTAAAAAATATTACCTGTTGTAAGCAGTCAATGGCAAATATTCTAAGCTCACAAAATATGCATAGTGTGCGTTCTCTTGCTTTGTGTTTAAAACATGTATTTATAATCCAAGAAAGCTGTTCAAAAGTATAGTAACAAGTGACTGTTTACGTGACAATCAACCGCAATTGTACTATAGACCATGTGGCCAGTATTACTAAATACACTGTCTGTCTGTCTGTCATTCAAGATACTAGTGTATATCTATATACATCAGTGAGTGTGAGTGAGTGAGTTTAGTTTTACGTCGCACTTAGCAATATTCCAGCTATATGGCGACGGTCTGTAAATAATCGAGTCTGGACCAGACAATCCAGTGATCAACAACATGAGCATCGATCTGCGCAATGGGGAACCGATGACATGTGTCAACCAAGTCAGCTAGTCTGACCACCCGATCCCGTTAGTCGCCTCTTACGACAAGCATAGTCACCTTTTATGGCAAGCATGGGTTGCTGAAGGCCTATTCTACCCCGGGACCTTCACGGGTAATACATCAGTGGATCAGTGGAGGGACTTCACTGTGATGTGAACGATATGCTTGTAGATTGAACTGGGAATGATAATATCATTGAGTAGTTAGTCTGTGGGATTAAAGTTTGTCCCATTTCTACTACCCGAGCATCAGGATGACAATTGATTTGTATTTTTGTGTTACGCAGCTGGTACTATTTGTTTTACATCAGAACGTCGTGTGTTTTACTACTGGTTGAAAGGAAGTCATATATAAGGATTTTCTTCGATATTTGACACAGATATATTGCAACGGAAGCGAATATTGTCTTCTTGATAATCCCAGTTTAACTATCAGAGACAAACAAAAATCATTTGTCTGGAAGCCTATGCTTTAAGGAAGTGCGTATTAATCTAAACTATGAAACATTTCTTGATAAACAGTGATCACAGAACGAAAGCGGTGCTAATTTTGTCTTCAAAATAATCCTTGTGTTCTCAATAATCCTTGTGGTCTCAATAATAATAATCCTTGTTCAATATAAGTCAATATGTACAGTAATCGGGCTAATTAATCAGGCAATGTACACAATGCCTGGAAATTTTTGACAGTGTACACAATGACTGTATGATACCTGACTGGTTATTTCAATCATCGTATACACTGCCTGATTGTAAACACTGACTGAGACATCTGCATTACAGTTCATCTTCAACCTACCGTGAACTTTCTTGGTAGTCCTATGTAACATGACACACACTTGACCGGCACCACATCCCATGATGCTCCTGTATAACAGGAAGATGTGTTGTCGTCGGCGACAATGATGTTGGAGTGGCAGACATCTTTAGGGGCAGTGTTGACGACGTCAGTATCTGCATGCGCATTGTCAAGTCTAAAGTTGGCACAGGAAACTAGGAACAAATTAAAAACAATCATTATCATCACCACCCACCTCACCGAAATGGACTGAATTTAGAGGGTTCCTGTATATGTGGGTAGATGGGCGAGGACAAATTGAAAGAGAAACAGAAAAAGGGATCTATGTTCTGGATTAGGTACATGTAACAGCGGCGAACATTATTTAGAACCATAAGTGTGCCGCACATTTAAGGTTACCTTTCAAACAACACATACGCACACACACACACACACGCACACGCACACACACACACAAAAGCAAAAACAAAAAAATAAAAGGAAGAAAACAAAACCAAAAAATCTTGATGTAGATTATTCGAAGCATTCTAGAGAATGGTATTCGACGATACAACGTTCCACGTGTATCGTGAAATTGTGTACCACCTTGAGCTAAAGTCTGTGACTGTAGGCCACATCAATGGCACTCGGCATGCATTGCCTTAAGCCATAACAGACGAGGGGAGAATGAAAAGACTAGCACAAACTCATCAGCAAAACTCTATCGGCTGTTACCACGGACGGGCATCTCGACATGAGGTGGCAAGGCACATCAGCGTGTCTAGACAGACCATCTCAAAACCTCTGGACCCAGTGTAATACCACCACCGCCGCCCACGACATCTTCGTGCAAACACCACGCCCGTATCATCCACAATAATCCAAATCCCTGGACTGCGCCGAATCTCCAACCAGACAGTGCGCACTTTGCAATAGGAAGTCAGACTTTTTACGACAAGGCCACTTGAACGGCACGTCATTCACGTTAACAAACTGGTTGATCTTTGAAACGTGATAATACTCAAGATTACGTGCTTGCTCACGTCTACAATGTTCAGGTGTTACCTTGGTCTTCTCGATCACACGTTTTGTCCACCATTAAACATCTTTGTGATACTTTTGATGTGTTAGATCCGTGGAAAAACAACAGCTTTGTCTTGAGAATCGTGGCTATTCATTCGGTACCGCTTTACATCAGATGCGTGTGTGGTGATCACCTGTAGGTTCTTGGCTATAACTTGAGACAGGAAGTGGCGGAAACAGCTGAAGACGGCGAGGATAAACAGGAAGTCTACGTAAATGTCTTGTAAATCCATGTAAATCCTGGTATTTGGGCAATTTTACTACGGTTTTAATCAGTACGGTGGCGCTGTGTTGGAATTCTCATTTTACCATCTCAACGTGGATTTCAGTTTTCCCGCCATTGGGAAAATTCTTACTATGGTTCAAGTGTCGTAAGACTGATTGTTAGTGCGCATATTGGCATTTACAAGATTCTGTTAGCATTTCCGGGTCGATCTCGGAAGTGTAGGCTGTTAAAATCTTCTGCAGAATAGATTAACTACTTTTCAGCTTGAGGTCACGCGGTCGGATCACTCGCCTGGTCCTCAAGATAGCCTGGCGGACAAATTGATCAATTTTGTCAATCGTGGTTGACTACAGCAGCAACGAGTCGGATTGCTGAACATTCATGTGATGAGCGAATTTCTGATAATGTATAACTTTATGTGATACGATGCACGGGACTGTTTGTGTGAACGTAGTGCGCATGTCCGACAGGAAGTTTGGCTTTCGACATTCAATGGATGTAATTTTTCCAGGAGGGCAAACAAACAGTAGACAACTGTAGGGTTTTTAATATCTGTTGAACTCCATTAACTGGTGCAGCGCATTTGTATTTTGTTTTTCAAACTGTTCATGGGTTTTCACGGGGATGTCAATGTGAATGTGTCGATGTAAGATATTTACTATTTCGATACTATCAGAGACAGTTTCAGCTGGAATTGTATACTAGTTTGATGCTTTGCTAGCAGGACGGTCGTGTTGAGAGGTTTACCATTCTATGCATACTGTATTGTCTTAAGTGAATTACTACCTTACTGGATTACTGAAACAGCGATATACATTGTAAATTGTGGTGGGTGATAACCTCCAGGCTTCAAACTTCACTTTGATGAAGAGCGTTTACGCAAAATGGCTCCGCAGCCACTCTTTGTAAATTTTTCAACGGTAAAAGAATTCATGGAGAGGGGTTGTCACAAAGCCAGACAAGATGCATGATGACAATTACAAGAGACGGACTTAATACTCCTGCTGAGGACATGTTAGAATTGGAAGAATTTAGGAATTGTGAAGACTTAGTGTCATCATTTGATTACACTTCATGTCCAAAGTTGAAGGACCGCATCCAACCCATTAAACAGGATGAGTTTGGGGATAACACAGCCAAACCTGACCTCACCCATTTGGAAGCGTGATGATGAGGGTGCACACGCCCGGGCCAGCAAGAGGCACGTCACACAGGGGATCGGATTGGAATCTGCCTTCACACCATATACGCAGGGTTCCTAGAACACTGGCTTAGTATCAATCAAAATGATGAAATCAACAGAGTCCATGATCAGAAGAAAGAAATGTGCATAACTATGTGGAAATGTTTAAACATACCTCTGAAAAAGTGATAGATAATACTGAGGCGATAGAAAGAGTAATGCAGTGACTGGTCAGTCCAATATATCTTCCAGTATTGCCATATAGGTTTAACCCGTGTAGCGCTTACTCCGTGGGCTCGCCTTTCCAGTCTCCAGTTCCTGAAAAAATGTGCACAGGTGGCAGCAAGATGCAAGTGATTTTGTGGATTGCTCTTAGAGCATAAAGCCAGTGCAAGCTGGCATGATGGTCCCACAATGTCATCAGGTATGGAGCATGCTGGACGGAGGGTTATGTACGTCAGGACAATCCAGGTGCACGAGCTGGATGGCGGCTTTATGGTAACGGACCCCGTTCCACTGGTCAAGCAGGACTGCACCTTAATACCTCATTTTTATGGTAAGGAGGCAGGGGCGCCTTTCCCGCTAAAATTGGAGACCCTGGCCAATAGAGAAGGTTGGTCAGAGGACTCTTTTGATTGTGCTTCTATCTCAAAGGGGATGACAGTACGTTCTTCGCCACATACAAAAAAACGGATCACGTAATGGAAAACTGAAAAAAGGGATGTGACATTGTCAAACCCCATTTGACAGCGAGACTCGGGTTCATTGGACAAGACAATGTAAACTGCTTCTACATAGGGTGCGTATACTATGACAAGGGAAATTTAATATATAACCTAAGTCTGACGTTACTCAATCAATGGGGTCAGGCATATCTTACTCTCAGTCAGTGTATAAGCAAGGAGGTCGAAACGTTCTCACTGTCAACATAGATGATGAGGAGGAACAATCCAGTCAAGTGAGGGTTTCATCTGAGGCAGCACTCAGCACTGGATGATCCTGGTCGTCGAGTGTACTTGATGGAGGGCAATATCAGCACACGGTCGGAAATGTCAGCATTGGTGCAGTCTGTGATGGTCCTGATGACTACAGTTAAATGTCATGAATCATGGGACGCGAGGTCAGGGTCCAGGTCATGCTTGCCAAGTCCAGCCCAACAGCAGGTATGTTTCAGCTGCAGCAATCTAAATCACTTCAAGGCAGATTGTCCCATGCTGGGACACAGGAATGAAGAAAGTATCCTTTGATGTTAATTTGATCGACAACCCGTAAGACAGTAACGTACAACGATAAACAATTACCAGAGGTGGATGTGAGATTCCTATGACCTGGTGTATGCAGAGTGACATTTATGCAGGCAGTGTCAGTGCCTTTGACACCGTACATTGGTACCAGGCTACCATGGTACAATGCCACCTCAGTCAGGAATTGAATCAATACCTGGTAGAGCCAGTACCAGAGATGTGAGAGCCTGCAGTAATGCCGAGGACCCTAAACCAAGGGTACCAGGCTCTTGTGGTGTCCTTGGTCAACATGGCAGACCTCTGTGTAAGTGCACGAGGGGGCAACATGTCAGGACTGTAGGACTTGTAGGACTTCCTCCACTATCATAGAACGATCTGAAAACACAGGTCCCAGAGCACCAACGAAACTAGTTCTCCAAATCGAGAAAGGAATCGGGAACAGAGGACCAAGCAGGGCTAGCCGAACTGCAGGTGGAGTTTCAAGTTGGGTTTGCCTATCAAGATTTGGACTTCACAGAATTTGAACATGTAGTTCTCACAAACGACGGGCATTGGTGAAGCAGTGCCTCCACAAGACCCCTTTCGCATAATAGGAAGAGGCTCACCTTAAGAAAATGGGGGTAATTCAACCCTCGGTATCTAAATGGGTGTTAGTCCCATGCTGGTAAGCGAGCACAACGGAGGGGTAAGATACTGTGTGGACTACCACTGGGTGAACGGAAAAAGCCAGAAAGATGTGCTTCCAGTACCCTTGATCGATGATTGTCTAGTTACGCTTACGGCAAGTCACTGGTTCTCCAAACTAGACGCAAAAAAACTGCATACTGGCCAGTCCACGTCAGCGAAGGGGACCAGAATGAGACGGCATTCGTCATATGATATGGACGTTTTGAGAATATCAGAATGACATTTGGGCAATGTAACGTCCCACGATATATGCCCAGTTGATGTCACTTATCCTGGCTGGTTTGTGTTTGGAGACTTGAGTTGGTATAGCTGCTGTCGATGTTCATGGTGGTTACAGCAAATGCTGACAGTTCACTCTGACCACGTGGCTTTAATAGCCCTCTGTGGTTTCATCAAGCACTTTCTCCATACTCGTGGTTTGGATTTTTTCCTGTAACTAAGCGTGAGTGAGTGAATGAGTTAATACTTAACGTCACATCGGCAATGTTGCAGCCATATCGTGAACGAGTACTTATGAAAATACAAATGAATTAACAGCACATACATTGTAAAACCCTGTCAACGAAGGACAGTAAAACTGACTAGAATATCACAGAATAGAAGGTAAAACTAGTGAATAGACCTAAAACAATGTATCTATAGAGGACAGTACAATATAAAAATGAGGTATAACTTGCCAACAACTGAAGGTAGATCACCATACTAAGGACCATGGGGAGTTACAGTACATTTGCTTCCTGCATGGACCCTAGTTGGATTTACATCATCCCTTCAGCTGTTAGCAACTTAGACAAATCTAGCCATAAAGTGAAAACACACTTATTCTACGATTAAAAGCTGGAAAACTTTACAAATGTTTTTTGGACTTATGTACCCTCTCAGGAGGACAATTATTTTACGGTACTTCAACTCCATTTGAGGGTACAGCCACAAACGATTTGAGTTACTAATTTAATCTTCCAATTTTAAAATATTTATCTATTTACAGTTCAATTAACAAATCTAATTCCTTTAAAAATGCAATAATTAAATGAGGGCTAATATTGCTAAAAAGATCCTTCATAGTTCGTGAATTAAAATACTGATCCCTTGTGATGGAATACTCAACACAGTCAAGCAAGATATGCTTGACTGTGATTCTTACATCACAAGGTATTCATGAGTATATCTCGTATGGCCAATACGACATCGCCGCATAATGACCTCCTCAAATCTGGACCGACAACCCAAGTGGGTATAACCAATATAAGGTTTTATTGCATGTAATTTATTTACACCCACCTCTTTTGCATCAGATCTCGGATATACGATCTAATTGTAGCTTTATAATCAGAGTATGGGATAAGAAGTGGAGTCACGGATGTTTTGAGTGCTGCCTTGGCAGCAAGATTGGCCATTGTGTTGCCAGAAATACCTACATGGCTTGGTAACCAACAGAAGACGATGTCGCATTGGCCAGTAGCAAGATTATTATACAATTCAATAATTTCAGTTAAAAGTGGATGTTTGCAGGAAATGTGATTAAATAGCCTGAAGGCAAGAAAGAGAGTCTGAATAGACTATACATTGTTTACGTTTAAGGGTGTCTTTGAATATATCTAAGAGCCGTTAGTATGACGTTAGCTTCTGCTGTAAAATTCGAACTGTTATGTGGTAGTCTAGAAGATATTGTTCTGGATCCAACGACAGTGGCACAAGCCACTGCACCAAAGTCCTTGGAACCATCTGTACATAAAGGTTTGTAGTTGCTATATTTAATTGATTATATTCTTGTTTGTATTGTAATTCATTAGTTTCTGATTTTTTATATGAAGTTAATGTTAGGTCAACTTGTGGCCTAACCAACTGCCAAGGAGGAGAAGAAAGAAGACTGGAGGGAGCTATGTTTTCCAGCTCAATGCCCTAGAGGTGGAATGAAAGAAGACTGTTTGTTATATAAATCCTCATAAAGATGGTTAAAGACATAATTAAATGCTGGGTCAGATTTGTTAGAGTATAGTTTTTGTAGCATATTGTAAAGATAATTTTATACGTCGCTGTGTGAGAGATGGCTCATCTGCCTCGACATGGAGAAGCGAATGAGTGATCTGTAGAAGTGAAGTAGGGTGGTTTGATCGCCTCCCCATTTTGAGTTGGAAACAACTTTCAACAAGTGCCTTCAAACATTTAACCTTGAGGGATTTAATATGCGGCAAGACCGTCAAGTGGGAGTCAAATATAAGACCCAGAAACTTGGCCTTCTTTACAACTTTAATAGGTGAGCCGTTTAGATACAGTTCAGGGTCCTTATGTGGTTTGTATTTACGGCAGGAATGTATACAGTTATTTTTAGACTTTAATTTAAAGCCGATTATATATCTTGTTTTGACACAACTGCATTTGCCGTTCAATAGCGTGCATGTTTTTACCCTGACATGAAATGTCATCCACAAAAAGTGATCCATCAATTGAATCATTTAAAACCTTGGATAAACTGTTAATCTTGATACTAAAAAGTGTTACACACAAAAGGCTACCTTGTGGAACACCCTGATCTTGATTATAATGATCAGACAGGGTTGAACTCACTCGAACTTGAAACTGCGTGTCTTGTAAAAATTGTGATATAAATAAAAAGGGGCAAACGACCACTTAAACCGAAGTCATGCAAGTCCTTTAAAATGCCATGCTTCCAGGTTGTATCGTATGCTTTCTCGAGATCAAAGAAGATCGATACTGCATGTTGTTTATTTACCAGAGCATTTTTGACAAAGGATTCTAATCGTACCAGATGATCAATGGTACTACGATTTTTCCTGAAACCACACTGAATATTTGTTATAAGATTATTTGTTTCAAGATACCGTGTTATTCTATTGTTTACCATTCGTTCCATGGTTTTACAGACACAACTTAAGGAGATTGGTCTGTAGTCAGACGGATCAGTATGATCCCGGCCAGGCTTCGGAATAGGCACTACAATTGCATTACGCCAGGAAGGTGGGAAATTACCTGAAGTCCATATTTGATAAAAAATTTCTGAAAGGATTTCTGAACACGATTCAGGCAAATGCTTCAGGAGCTGATAATTAGGAGATGTGTTGGCCAATGCATTTGGAACCAACGGCGCCAGCCGGAGGTTTCAAATGAAATATTCCCGTGCTTCAAATGCTCAATAACACCCGGAAATTGGCCAACACATGATGTTTATCGACATTGTAAACACAAAAGTAAACCAAAGGGGTTTTAGTGTCTGCACTCGTTTACATCGAATACGGACACAGCAGTGAATTGTCATCAGCTGGCCGTTTCAGCTGGTTCTCATGGTAGCATCTGGAGTTGCTCATTTGTGACGTCATTCTAACTTTACGTCACAATATGATTTGAATGACGTCACCACTGTTGGTGACACAACAAAACAATTGTTTACGTTTCAATACGCAGTGAATAGTCTTACAGGGAATCTAATAATCTAATTTAATCATGTTTTTCAACCAATCAGATTACAGATCACAGTAACTTTGGTTTACAATGTATGTTATCAGCCGCTGTTGCTGTATCATGAGCTTGCTCAAGGGCAGTATGGAGCTCATGTAACGAAAATAATTCGTTATAATCTTCACCGTTGTCTGAGTTAAAATTGATTCTTTTCTGCTCTTGTTGTTTCTGATACTTTTGAATCTCAGGAGCATAATTAGATGATGAAGAATGTTTGGCAAGTGTCATCTTTATTAGTTAATACATTATAACCATCCTTTAGATGCTGAACAGTCGATTTATATCCTTTACCTTTTATCCTTTGGATCATGTTCCACGCCTTTGAAATTGGTGTCCGAGAATTTATTTGGGAAATATAGTTCCGCCAAGATTGGCGCGTATTCAGCGGAAACGAACGTCTAGCCTTGGCATTGAAGATTTTAACTTTGTTTAAATTATGGACCGTCGGATGTTTGCGAAAATATTTTTCTGCTTTCTTCCTACTCTTACTGGCCTGTTTACACTCGTTATTAAACCATGCTTTGCGAATGTGTGGAGTTGCAGAGGACGGCGGAATTGCTCTGTTAGCTTTGGTATTTAGAAGATCTGAAAACGATAGTATGGGATCTTGACTGTTCCTGAAAAGATCATGTTTCAAGTGTTCAACACACAGTGTTTCGTATAATGACCAGTCAGCCCTGGCGAAGTTCCTTCTAGATACAGGTGGATCATTACCAGGATTGCTTGTTCTCAGAAGGGTGGGGAAGTGATCACTCCCACTCCCGTAGGTGGATGTAGATAAGTGGCGGAATCGTTGTTGAAAATGCACAAATTATTATCGGAAATAAAGTCCTCAAGGATTTTACCTTTAGTATTAGTGTAGGCACTTCCCCAAAGCACACTGTGTCCGTTACGGTCACCCATGATGATAAATGGCTTTGGAAGTTGATCATACAGATTTTGAAGATCCGACTGTCTGATATTAGAAGACGGAGGGATATACACGCTGCACAGAGTCAATGCAATATGCAGGGTCAGTCGAACAGCTACAGTCTGAAGATTGGTAGTAAGTTGAACAGGGCTGTGTATTATACCCTGTCGTACTAAGATAGAAGCACCTCCGGTTGTTCTATCTCCTGGGGGAGAAAAGGAATGGTAATCACTTATAGTGAAGTTATCTGTAGATTTTAAATATGGCTCTTGGAGACATATGGCCGACGACTGTAAATCTTGTATCAGCAATTGCACCTCACTGAAATTATGTTTTAGTCCTCTGCAATTCCATTGCATTAATGTAGACAGCTGAGTCATGGCGCCTCAATTGGTGATCTCTCTCGTGAATGTGAGGAGGATAAGCTTCTCCGCCTATCCTGTGAGGATGGAGTTACCTCAATAGCATGAGGTCCAAATGAGTTTTCAAGATGAACCTCTGGAACTGGGGGGACAGCAAGTAGTTTATCCCTATCTTTTTTCCTTTTTAGATTTATCGATGGCTGGTTGCAAAACAGTCTTTTGAGACGATGACTGGGATTCAGTTTCATCAGTCTGAGAACCAGATGTAGAATGAATAACAGTGGCAGTAGGTATAGCGGCTGAAATTGAAGAGACAGGTGCTGCTGTCTTGACCCAAGACAAGTCAATCTGAGATGCAGTAGAGGACACTACCGCAGAGCAGTTCACTGACGTAGCGTGGGCAATGTTTGAAGGAGTAGAGGTTTGATTTAGCATTTTTTGGGGGGCATCCATGTATGAGACATTTTATCGCATTTAGGTTTCATAATCTGAGGCTCACGCCGGAACACAGGGCAGGAGTTTGAAGAAGCGGGATGTGCACCATTACAGTTTGCACACTTGTAATCTTTCTTGCAGTCAGAACCGTCATGACTATCGCCACAACGAAAACATACGACAGAGTTCCGGCAAGAATGTGAGCCATGTCCAAAATGCTGACATTTGTAACATCGGAGTGGATTTGGGATATACACATCCACCCCGATATTGAAATAACCTGCTTTGATAGATGTTGGAAGTGAAGAGCTGGGTGTTGGCTTTTGTAACAATGCCGTCTTTCTTACAGGTGAACCGTTTCACTGCTGAAACTCCCTGATCCTGTAACTCTAAAGCAATGTCCTCTTCAGACATATCAGCAAGGCAACGTGCCCTGTCACGGATAATGCCACGGTAAGAGTTTAATGTTTTATGTTTAGAAACACGAACCTCTACATTTGCAAATGTGTTGATGGATAACAAATTTAGAGACCAAAAGTGAGTCACTACGGAAACGAGTAACATTTTCCACCTCTCCACAAATACCAGACATAGCCTTTGAAACCTACGGCTAACAGGTTGGTGGACCAAATATACCCCCGGGTCCACAACGGGGGTGTTGGCGAGCTCTTGGCGTTACCCAGCACCCACCACAAGGAGGTGGCTCGCCACGGGTGCCTGTAACTAAGCAATGGTGGCATGTTTGAATCAGTTATATGCACTCCAAATCAGCATGTCAAGTTTCTATTTTTTGTTTTCTCTTAGAGAGTATATATTTTGAGCTTGTGTACTTAAACTAGCCTAATGAGCACCATTTCCTACAGGTTCTGACTGTTATTTGTAATACTCACTTCCATAGTACTGCCAGCCAGTCTCAGCTGTGCAATCACTCAACGGACCAAAGGCTTCAGAGTGTAATCTACATTTCCTTGTGAGAGGGTTGTACAGGACCAGGTTACACAACTTTCGCCAGTGACATAAAGAGAAACACTCAGCCCTCATTTGTACCTGCTTCATCTCTTCTATCAGACTTCCAGTAAACACCAGATCATCCATTTCAGGCTTTCTGTGGAATGTCACATTGGGGCAAGTGTCCATGTTGTACACTAACTGACAATAGACATTCTTTAAAATGACTATGATAATCACTGTCTGTATGAGCGCCATTGCCGGTCACTGGTTAGTCGTCTTGTTTCCCGACACTTTGCCAAGGTCTCTCAAATGGGTCTACATCACTGAGCAACAGACGCTGCTCGCACACGAGTGGCTCACTCATATCACACTTCTTTACACGTTGAAAGTTGATTTTTGTTCATCTGTAATCAATAGCATCACAGAGAAAACACTCAACTCAACTTGAAAGAGTAACTTATATCAGGTGCTGTGTTCAAGTGTGGATACATTGTTCATTTTGCACCTGCATAGCAGGGATCGCTGTCACTTTTGCAGGCTCTTGCATGTTTATTTCAAACGCCAGGAAACAAAACGTTATCGATTAAAAGCCACTGGAACTGCAGCATTGTATTAGGCATAGTCGAAGCATTTGTAAAGATCCATACAACGGGATTCAACTTAATATTTATGTTACACCTTGTGGAAAGGAGGCTGACGTACATACACGTTGCTGACGTCATGGTCAATATAAATATACATCGACTTAATGTGTCTTTGTAAAACCTGATTGTCTGTGAATGTGTGTACATGGTCGGAAAAAATACGCCTGGATTAGTCCCTGGTGAGATGGGGTTTAGCGTCGCTCTTACGAATGCTTCACTGACATGACGGCGTACATGTGTGTATATGTATTGCTCCTTGTACTAGCCCAGACTTCAACTGGTTTTATAGTGCCAGCTCACTGAGATGTCATGGCGCAGTTAAACATGGCTACCCAACTCACACATTATGCTTACTAGTACCGACTAGTCCGACTGAAATATTGCCAATGTGATTTTATATTTTAACAATTGCACGTGCCATCTCGGTCAACAGTCCAAACACTCACCGTTCGTTTTCATAGAAAATGTTTTAATCCGAAGCATTATCACAATATTTGTCAAAAACGGATTACATACTTCTCTTCCCTGTCATTTGTTCGTCTCACACAAACACAACGGCAGATCAATGACATGGCCGAGTAGACACAGCCAAATGCACAGAATGAACCCGAGTGCAATCCTGTATAAGATGGACGACTTGCATTCAGCTACTTGCTACCTGGAAAGAGACAGCAACACCTGTTAGCGATTCCAGACAATATTCTTTTGATTTTAATTGTTTAGTTACTCACCACATGCTGATTTATCACATTCCATAAGACATAGCATCACGTACCCTTATGAAATAAATGTCAGTACACAAAATCCCTGCTTTGACACAAGCAGTGTAGGCCTATATCAGGGGGCAAGAGACGTAGGGTGCCGTCACTTAACGGCCGCATGGGCGCTGACCATGTACAGCCCATTTCCATGTGGCACATCGACGTAAAGCTGGTTTCCAGGGCTATCTGGTGGTGTCATCTGAAATGACCTGTCGTCGACAGGTTCGACGTTGGGACGCTTTTTGGTAGCTTTTCACGCTGCGGGTACTTGTCATGTTTCGTACATCGACCCCGGGGTTTTACTCTGGATCGGAAGCCCTGTGTCTCGGCTTTCACACCATGTGCGACACATGCGTCTGCAGTCATGTTTACCCACCCTTAAAGCCACCCAAAGCTATGCCCCATGCGCATGACAGGAGCCAAAACAGCTCAGATTTGATATCACAAGGGTTTGATCTATGCATCCTGCGTTCACTAATTGTCTCCCCCCGGAAGAAAGAGACATACTGCACACATATCATACATGAAAATTTGGCCACGTGCATGAAGCACCTGGGGTTATCACGGGGTCGACATGGGGCGCCTGGTTGGGCGTCCACGCCCATTTTCCCATCTGTTATAGACATGTAATTTTACCAAGAGAAAAGCCTTACTCGGAGAGCATCTTTTAAACGTCACTCGAACGTTGAATATTCACATCCTATTCACAGGTTTCACATCGACGTGAAGCTGGTCCCCAGGGCTCTTTGGTGGTATCATCAGGAGTGACAAGTCTTTACCGGGTTCGACGCCGTGGCGCTTTTAAGCCCGATTTATCCCGATTTATGGCAGTTTTTCGTACATCGACCCCAGGGTTTTGCCTTCGACATGGGTCGAAAGCCCTGTGAGTGAGTGAGTGAGTGAGTGAGTGAGTGAGTGAGTGAGTGAACATGCCTACACATATACTTACGAATTGAAAGCCACAACTGCCCATTAGCTTTTGGAGTCAGGTGTACGCCATCCTTGGCTAGCAGCGCAGGTCCCATCCTTATGTGCTGGCTGTGTTCCCAAAGGGTGGCATCCAGACGGCGTCGCAACATCTTCTTCAAGCGCCGGTTCGCCTCCTCCACCTTCCACTTGTAGGCAGAGACCGTCATGTTCTTTGGTTTTACCTCGGAAACAGACTCCCTATCACCGCCCTGGAACCTGGCCGTTTCCACCGAAGGTAGTCCAGAAGATCCAGCAGGTCTTCGACCAGGTCCCGGGGATCAGTAGAGGCCGACACGTCGTTCTCTCCCACTTGAAAGAACACAATGCCCTGAAAAGCTGCATCAAGGGCATCCACCTCTGCTTTCATCCGAGCGACGGTCGCCCCTCCGATCCCACGCACGGTAGTGAGGATGCCATGTGGAGGGGGACAGACTTGAACAAGTCGCCGCACGAAACTATGCCCCAGGATGGCAAAGTGCAGTGGCTTTGAAACAGGAGCTTCAAAAAGTGCGCAGGCCATGACTTGAATGAAGTTAGTCTTCAAGAACGATTTCTGACAATGAGTTGTGTCAAATAATATCAGCACAAGTGCCGTGATGCTCGTTCAGTTTGGATGGATTTTACGTCGGCTTCTAACACCTAGCCAATGTCGCCGACGGGGTAGGTGGGGGTGATTAAATAATGAAAAGTGGGAATAAATTTAAACCACCTACCCTAAAAAATGATAAATTTAGGGAGTAAACCTAGTGAATTTGGTAGACCGTATTGCTGGGTTGCCGAAATAAGGAAAGGGGGGAGGGTATTTATATGTTGGTATAGGTTTAGAAAGTATGGAGAGTAGATAGTAGGTTATAAAGTTGGGATGGGGGGGGGGGGGGGGGAGGAGCGGTATAGGGGATGGTGAGTGGGAGTGGTATAGCATAGGGGGAGAGTTGAGTTATACAGTTAAGCTGTATGAAGTTAGATAAGGGGTGTAAAGGTAAATAAATTGGAAGTAAGGGGGGGGGGGGGGGTAAGAAGGACGGTAAGGGCCTGTGATGTTGAAGGTTGTGGCTATAAGGTTGGTGGCCTGGCTAAAAATGTTGTAGTGTGGGGATTAAAATGTTTTGGGTATATAAATAGGTGTATATGATAAGATAAGGTATGGGGGGGTGAAGTTTAGGGTGGTATATGTACAGTAGTTGGTGCGGGGGGGGGGGGGGATGGTGAGATTGTGTACAACACTTTTGGTGTGTACTAAAATGTGTTTTTGGTGTAAATAATTTGTTTAAAAGAAAAATGTTGTTTTTGGTATAAATATATTGTATGTATATAATAAAATAGTTTAAAACAGAGAGATATGGATGGGTAAAAGGTTAAAACTGAGCTGGAGGTTTGGGAGACTGCGGGAGGGGTAAGCAGATTAACGGTAGAGGAATTTGAGTGAGGCAGAGAGCGTGTGGCCGGGCGCGGACGTCGGAGGAGACGATCGCGCACCGGCTTATGGGACCGTTAGGTGGCTCACGGTGCAGGCGAGATGTAAGATGGCGGTCGTGGGTGAAGGATATTGTAGAGAAGGGTTTTCGGTTTTAGATTTTGTGTGCTATGGAGGAGTTGAGAATGAAGGTTGCTATTGCGCTGAAGGTGGATTTTGGATTAGCCGGGTTGAGTAGTTGATGTGTGTCGTAGTGGTATTTTAGTGGGATTGAGTTGTGTGATGTTGTTTACATTCGGTGAGTATGTGTGATATTGTTTCTTTTGTTTTGCAATGTGGGTAGAGTCCATCTGGGTGTCTGTTTTGTCTGTATAGATTGTAGTCTAGGTTGGTGTTGCCGGTGATAAGTCGTGTGATAAGTGTGTCTAGGTAGGGGGTGTCTGAGAATGTGGGTGTTTTGGTGATGGGTTTTGTAATGATAGATTTGACCCAGATGGACTTGCTTGAGTTTATGTTGTGATTGTAGTTAAGTGTAGATGTGTATGATTTGATGAGTTGTTTTGTTTCTGTTTTTGAAGTGTGAAAAGGTATATGTGGGGATGGGTGGGTAGTTGCTAGTTTGGCTGTTAAGTCTGCTGTGTGGTTGCCTGTATTGTGAATGTGTGCAGGTATCCAGAGAAGTGTTATTTTTTTGTTGTGTTTCTGTAGATGGTTGATTTGTTTGGTTGATTTGATGGATAAGGTCAGGACGGGACTTAGAGGATTTGTTTTGAAGTTGTTTTATGGCGGGGAGGGAGTCGGTTATGATGAGGAGGTGGGAGGCCGGGAGGGTAGGGATAGTATGGAGGGCTGTAAGGATTGCTAGTAATTCTGCTGTGGTGTTGTTTATGTGGTTTGTGAGATGGAAGTTGGTGGTGAGGGGTGGGGTTGTTTGGACATGTATACCTATTCCTGTTGTTTTGTTTGTTGAGATAGATGCGTCTGTATATATGTGAGTGTGGTTGGGGTAATGGGTGTCTAGATGAGTTTGAATAATGTTTGTTTTAGTGTGAGTGTCAGGTGTAGGGGTTGTGTTTAGTATGTGGTGTTGTAGTGTGGTATCTGTTTTGGGTGGGGGAAGGTGATGAATGTAGCTTGCTATGGGAGGTGAGTGTTGTATTGTATTGAGGTGTTGTGCATGTAGCAGACTGGATAGGTGAAAGTAGAAAGGAGCAATATTTTTATTGTTTTTGAATTTTTTTAGGGTGGATTTTTTAATGTTAGTGAATTTTGTTTTTATGGTGTTGTAGATTGGGTTGTGTTGGGCCCCGGCCCAGTAATTGAGTGCGGTTTGATTTATTCGTGTACTGATTGAAGAGATACCTGTAAGTATGAGGAGTGTGGATAATGGGGTGCCAGTCCTGACCCCTAGGGCTAGTTTTAGGGCCTTGTATTGTAGGGAGATTAGTTTCTGGAGGTTGGTGGGGGAGAGGGAGTGCAGGACCGGAGCGGCGTAGTCCAGTTTCGACTGGATAAGGCAATGATAGATGTTGATAAGTGTTTGTTTGTCGGCTCCCCATGTGGTGCCTCGAATACATTTCATTAAATTTAGATCTTTTTGACAATTGTTGACCATGTTATTAATATGGGGAGTCCATGTTAGGTGTTGGTCGAAAGTTACTCCTAGAAATTTTGCTTCTTTTTCGAACTTGATTTTTTGGTTGTTTAGGTGTAGTTTGGGAGTATAATTTTGCTTATGCTGTTTTTTTAAGAGAATGCCCACGGTTTGGTTGACATTTATATGGAACCCCCACTTATGGGCCCAGTTTTGGAGGTGATTTAGCATTCGTTGTGCTTTAGAAGTGGCTTGCATTATTGAGGTGGAGGAGATCCAAAAGGAGATGTCGTCTGCGAATTTAGCAGTGGTAATTTCAGGCCATTTTTGAGGAAAGATGTCATTGATCATGAAATTGAAAAGGGTTGGTGATAGGATGCTGCCCTGGGGGGTACCATTTTCTAGTGGATAAGGGTCCGAGAGGGTGTTGTGGCTTTTGACTATTATTTGTCTGTCTTTTAGGAAATGGTGGATGAAATTTAGAATGTTACCGTGTATGGCATTTTGCTGTAGTTTTTTAATGAGGCCGTTGTGCCAAACCATGTCAAATGCTTTACTAAAATCTATGAAGATGGCCAGTGTGTATTGTTTCTGTGCTTGTGCGATTCTAACATCATGCTCCAAATGCAAAATATGATCTAAAGTTTGTCGATTTGGAGTGAAGCCGCTCTGGTCCTGTTTAATGAGATTGTGGGTTTGGATATGATGTTTTAATCTATTATTTACTATGGTTTCCAGCGTTTTGCAAAGGTGTGATGTTAGTGAAATAGGTCGAAATGAGTCTGGGGAGTTGGCGGGTTTCCCTGGTTTTCAGGATTGGCACCACCTTTGCTGTTTTCCAGGACTGGGGTAGGGTTCCTTGGGTCCAGATTTTGTTAAATAATGTAAGGGTGAGAGAAAACATGTTGGGGGGGAGTTTGTTGATGATAGTGTAGGTGATATGATCTGGACCCGGGGGACCTGAGGCTGTTTTCTTATGTCCAAGTGATGCCTTGAGTTCATGGATGTTAATGGGTTTGTTAAAAGGTAGGTGTGAGTGGGGTGGTTCAGGGATGTAGGTGTTGTAGTTTGCAATCTGTTGTTGGAATGTGGGTGGGTAGTGGTGGTCACTGCCCCAGGTGTCTTGGTGCGCCTCCCATAGGCAAGCTTTTGCTAGTGTTGGGGTGGTGATTGTAAGGTCTATTGCGGACGGGAGTTGGAAATGGGATAGTGGAATTCTAGTGGGCTGATTATCGTTTAGTGTGATGAGGTTATTTTTGTCAAGCCAGTCTGATAGGATGAGTCCATTTCTACAAGTGAAAGGTTTGGTGCCCCATGATGGGTGGTGAGCATTGAAGTCTCCGAGGATAAAGGTGTTTGGTGATAGTGTCTAAATCTATTATGTTTAGTTTAACTGATGGTCGTCTGTATACATTTATAAACGTGAGTTCTTTATTTTTAATAGTGGTTTTGATAGCCAGGACTTCAAGGTCTAAAGTTGGTATATCTAATTCTGTTAAATTTAATTTATCAGATATGAATATGCCCAGTCCTCCTGCAGGGGGACCGGGGTTATTTACGGGCCGAGGGCGGTCTTTCCTAATGTAAACATAGCCTGGTATTTTGAAGGCATTTCTGGGGGATAATTTTGTTTCCTGAAGAAAGATTAATTCGGGGACAATTTTGTTTTGGGCAATGAGTGCCTTAAGCTCATGCCCATTTGCTCGGAGACTGTTGCAATTCCACTGCATCAGAGCCATGATTGCGGTAATTTGGAAAAGAACTTTATAATAGGTCATGGATGGGGCACATAATTTTGATAGATGGGATGGGTTGGCTAGAGCAGCTTAGTTGGGATAAGTTAAGAAAGGGATTTAACAGCTATGAGTAGACTGGCTAGGGGTTTGTGGTATAAGTTGAGTTTGCGTGCTACAGTATGTATTTTTTTGGCTGTTGGGTTGGGTAGGAGGGCTATGGTAGTGATGAACTCTATTAGTATGTTTAAGTTTTGGTTAAGTTTTTGGGGGGTGAGTGTGATGTTGGAGTTGGATGCGGGGGTGGTGGGGGCTTTGTGTTTGAGTGTGCGGTGTTTGATGTTTGCTGGATATGTGGGTTTAACAGAGGTTGGGCAAGGGTTGGTTTGGGGGGCAGGTTTTTTGGGGGGAGGGGCAGTTTTGGGGCGGGGTTTGGGGGAGGTGGTGGTTGGGGTGGGGAGTAGGGGGCTTTTGGGTGGTTTGGGTTGGGGGGGGTTTGGTTGTTGGGGGTGGGTAGGGTTTTGGTGTTTGTTGGCGGGTTGGGTGAGGCGGACGGGGGAGAGGTTTGGGGTGACGGTTGGGGAGGGGGGCGGGTTTGGCGGGAGGGTTTGGGTGGGCGAGAGGGGACTTGGTACGGGGAGAGTGAGGAGGTAGAGCATGTGGATGTGTTTGAGGGGGTTTGTGATGAGAGTGATAGAAGAGAGTAATGTGTGATGTGGCGGGGTGCAGGTTTTGGCAGATCAGTGTGTCTGAGGTGCTTGTTGAGTTTAAGTATTTGTGTCTGTTTTATGGGGCATGTGTTTTGATTTGCAGTGTATCCTTGTGTTTTACAGTGTATGCAGTATGTATTGTATGTGCATTCTGTAATGTCGTGAGTGTCTGATCCGCATTTTGGGCATAGGGGGATGTTTTTGCATGTGTCTGTAGTGTGGTTGTATTGGTGACAGTGTTTGCATTGTTGGGGGTTTTTGATAACTGGGTGTACTTTGTAGTTGAGTGCTCCGAATGTAATGTATTGTAGTAGGGTGGTGGTTTGGAAGGTTAGGAATGTGATTTGTGTGTTTGGATTTGTAGTTGTAGGTTGCTTTGTGTTGATGGATTTGTAATTGAGTATTTTGGGTTGTGACGTGATGTTAGCAATGTTTATGTAGTCTTGTATGTCTGTGTGTGTGTCCCGGCTGTCTAGGTGGATGACGCCTTGTACCTGGGTGAGCCACCTAGGGTGTTCCCATTTTATGGTTTTGCCGTCGATAAGGGTAGTTTTGAGGGCGTTTTGAAGGGCGGAGGGGTCTGTGAAGGTGATTTTAAACCCCCTCCCGCAGAAGTTGACATATTTATAACTGATGTTGGATTTTTTTAAGCATATGGCAAATTTGTTGGCTGAATAGGTTTGATTGAGAGGGGTGTTAGTGTTGGTGGAAAAGGCCAGAAGGATTAATTTGTTCGGTGGTGGTTTGGGAGGGGTGTCTTTGGCACATGTTTTTTTTGTTGTTGTTTTGGTGGCTTTCTAGAGGGGATGATTGTGGTCGTTTTTTGTTTTGGTGTTGGTTGGCGATGGGGATTGAGTCGGGTTGGGGTGAGGGTAGGTTTTGAATGGGCTGGTTGGGGGCAATTTCTTGTAGGTCTAAGCCAAAATTAATGGGTATTGGATTTACGTTGGGTAGTGGTGAGGTGAGTTTGGGGAATTCCTTGGTGGGAGTAGAGAAGAGTGAGGTAGCTAGGAGTGGAGAGCTCATGGTGGGGCATGGGGAGACGGGAGGGGGGTGGTGGTGGGGGGGAATGGGGGGGAGGGGATGGAGGGGTTTGGGTGATGGGTGAGGTAAAAGCAATGAGGCAATAAATAGGTAAGAGCATATAAATTGGCAAGTGGAAAGGATTTTTTGAGTATTTACAATTATATGATGGGAGAGATTAAAATGAGAACTATGTACAAATGATTTTTGCAATGATTAGATGGTAAAAGGGACTTGCCCCGTGGGGAGGAGACCCCAGGCGATCGGTGACCTATGCCGCGCTGGCCGGCGACTATATGTTTGTCTTGTTGAGGAGGAGGTTGTAGATGACAAGATAGCGGCGCCTTGGATTGGGGTAAGGGTTGCGGGCTTGGCTGGCTCCGTGTCGATCGGTCTACTTCCAATCAATCAATGATGAAATGAATGAATAAATGCTCGTATCTGACTGCTAAGTATATATAGCCTGGGTCATTGATAAGTGTTTGTACTGAGCTCTGCATTGAACTCACAGGATCAATCGTTCATGGATTAAGACCTGTTGTTAGCTTAAGGCTGACACGACTCACTCATCTCGTTCAGTTCTGGGATAAAACAACGAATCAATGATTGGTGCTTTCAGTCGTAATTGCAACCCCGACAAGTGCTTCTGCATACATGACACCAATCACGGCACAATTCCAGACAATGTAGTGATGTGATGTGATTGTCTTGTGTGAGGGTGACCTTTAGTAACACTAAGAATCACAAAGGCAGTGCCTTCGCTTTCTCTCCATACAACACCAAACTATCGGCAAACATGGAAACACGGAGTGGAATTAAAGGTAATACCAAGGCTACATTTCCATGCAACATCAAACTATCGGCAAACATGGAAACCCGGTATTAAGGATCACACCAGATGGAACTAAAGACAATGCCAAGGCTACATTTCCATACAACATCAAACTATCGGCAAACATGGAAACCCGGTATTAAGGATCACACCAGCTGGAACTAAAGACAATGCCAAGGCTACATTTCCACACAACATCAAACTATCGGCAAACATGGAAATCCGGTATTAAGGATCACACCAGCTGGAACTAAAGACAATGCCAAGGCTACATTTCCACACAACATCAAACTATCGGCAAACATGGAAATCCGGTATTAAGGATCACACCAGCTGGAACTAAAGACAATGCCAAGGCTACGTTTCCATACAACATCAAACTATCGGCAAACATGGAAACCCGGTATTAAGGATCACACCAGCTGGAATTGAAGACAATTTTTCCGGGCCAGTTTGTAGGCATTGAAAATATGTCACCTTCACCTGGTAACATATTATTAATGCCTCGGCCGACCGACTGCCTTTGTAGACCTTGATGCAAGTATAGCATTTCACTTGGGTCAAGGGTTACATCACCTACCCTTTTCCACCCTTTTATTTCGCGCTTTTAGTTCTTATTAGTGGTGTTAGGTGTTTTTGTTTTGAGTTGGTAATGTTTGAGTTTCGTAGTCACCTTCTCTCTGTTGGTAATTTTTTCACGTTAATTTAATGTTTTTGGTTTGGGGTTAGTGTTTTAGGCGGCGTTAATTTTGTATTTTTAGTTTGGCATTTTTCTCCAGTTTTACGTTCTGTCATTGTCAGTGTTTATTTTTCAGTTATACGCACCGCGGTATTCGTGGTTTTAGCTTTAAATGTCTGTCATTTAGGTTTGGGTTAGCGGTTTAGTTTTAACATTGTCGGTATTGATGCTTTTAGCTTTAAGGTTATGTCATTTAGGTTAATTCGGAATGGGTTAGTGATTTAGTGTAGAGAGAAGGACGTAGACTTTCCGTTTTTATTTTATGTTATTTTGATTGGAGGTTAATGGTTTGGATTAGAAGGGAACAGCGTTAGGATGTTCTTTTAATTTAGCATGCAACATGATAACCATAGCTCACGAATTATTGAATACCTTTACAATTGCCGTACATAATGGACAGATACCTCAAATATGTTAACACAAATGTATCATACAAATCATGAAACTTGGAAGGATACAACTTTCATTCCAAAGTCTGATTGCTGTGAAGGCACACTTGAGTCAACGTATCATCGCCTCTCCTGTCGGGATCGTCCCCTCGCCTGCTATGCAACACCAGCATGTCGCTCTGCTTCCGGCACTATCACCCATCTCTCTAGGCAAAAGTCAGCAGAGTCTACACTTGCTCACGGGCAAATCAGCTGAACATGTCGTAATCCTCTTTGGACAAGCTTAGGGTGACCAGGAAGCTCATGGATGTCTTGTGGTCCATGAAAGAAAGTTGGTACCTCCCGGCAACACACCGTGCCTTATTGAAATCTGCCAACTTCATAAACGACGCCACTGAAGGTCTTTGG